>NW_027175712.1:646584-969876 GCF_028021215.1 Eschrichtius robustus | reverse complement strand
ATTGTTAGTCAAGTAGCTGGAATGGCGAACCCGAACACAAGGAGATGATAAATGAGGTGCGTTTTAGAAAACTTTCAAAATCACACGGTGTACCATCTTCTGTTTTTCTCATGCATGTTTTCGATGTAGGAAGATGCCCTTGAACCTGGAGATTTGGGACCCATGGGATGGGTACCACGCAGTATTACTTTAAAGGGTCTGCGTTTGCTCACCCAACCTCACCAAACCTCTCAGCCCCAAGAGTGACCACCCTTATGTCTCATCCAGCTGTGGGTGTAGATATGGTCAATCCAGGTTGCATCACAGCCCCTGAACGAATTTTGTAAGAATTTCTCTCTCTTTCACTGTCTTTGTTTTACGGGTTTTTAAAAGTAATTTATTTTCATAATGGGGTTTAGCTGCTTTTCACGGCTGTGTTTATGCGTCATTACACCCACTTGACTCACTTCCAGATAGATATCAATACATAGGTTTTAAGATTCTTACTAGTCAGATATATTGTTGTGCGGTGAATAGGGGGTGTTGATTCCAGTTCACTGAGCAAGGAGTAGGTCTTGTCTATTACATATTGGGTGTATGGAACGGTATCTGAGCGAATTTGAAACCCTTGTTTTATGCATCACCCCACCTCACCTTTCCCGTTAAGCAGCCATAGTGTGTTTTCTAAACGTGTGACTCTGTTCTCTTTTGTAATTCAGTTCAAGTGTAGCGGTTTTTACATTCCCTCTATAAGTGATAGCTTATGATAAGTGTCTTTTTCTGTGTTACTTATTTCACTTAGAATCGTCGTACCTAAATCCACTCATATTGCTTCTACTAGCCTTATGACATTCATTTCATGTCTGAGTGATATTCCATTGTACATAAGGACCACAACTTCTTTATCCATTTTTCTCTTTCCTGGGATATTTAAGGTGTCATCAAGTGGAGGTTCTTGTCAACAGAGCAGCCCTAAACGTCGGGGTGCCTGTGTCTTGCTGATTTTTAGTTTTCCCAATTTATACGCCCATGAGTGGACGTGCCCTATGCTCCCTAAGCTGTGTTTTTTCGATGTTTCAGGACACACCGTACACTTCTCCAGAGTGGCTGTTGGCAATTTACATCCCGACCATCAGCGTAGCACGGCTGCCATTTCTCCATGGCCTGTCCTGCATTTCTGGTTTTGACACTTTTTGCAGCATGGCCCTTTTGACCGATGGGAAGCGAGACTTCTTTGTAGCGCTGATTTGCCTTTCCAGGTTGCTTGGTTGGCCAAAAAGGGCGTATGCGTTTTTTCCTGAATATATTCAGGAAAAAACGCATACGCCCTTTTTGGACAAGTGCATCATTGGCGACGTTTTGCCACTTTTCATGTGCTTTAAAGGCGATTCGAATCTACCTCCTGAAACCTGTTTCCTGCAATTCTGCCTTGCTTTCAAATCCTCTTCGTTGCCTTCCCTCAATATATTTGTGGATGAGAGTTATCATTTATAACTCAGCAGGTTTGTGAATGGCAGTGCCCCTGAGCTCCATTTTTCAACTATTTTTTTGGGAGCTGGCGGCAAAAGCACGAGATTGCCTCAGGCCCTATTCTGGTTCCCGGCGGCAGGCTGAGCCTGTGGTTAATTCTTCTTCCTGATGGGAAAATAGAGTGACCTGTGCCTGTCCCAACACCTAGATCTAGTCTCTCATTGGTTGCCCCTCTTTCCTTTCATCCTCAGGACAAATTGCAACCTGTACGGAACAGGAGGTTAAAGGTGCTGATTCTCCACGTAGGGAGATTGTTAGTCAAGTAGCTGGAATGGCGAACCCGAACACAAGGAGATGAGAAATGAGGTGCGTTTTAGAAACCTTTCAAAATTACACGGTGTACCATCCTCTGGGTTTCTCATGCATGTTTTCGATGTAGGAAGATGCCCTTGAACCTGGAGATTTGGGATCCATGGGATGGGTACCACGCAGTATTACTTTAAAGGGTCTGCGTTTGCTCACCCAACCTCACCCAACCTCTCAGCCCCAAGAGTGTCCACCCTTATGTCTCATCCAGCTTGGGTCTAGATATGGTCAATCCAGGTTGCATCACAGCCTCTGAACAAATTTTGTAGGAATTTCTCTCTCTTTCACTGTCTTTGTTTTACGGGTTTTTTAAAGTAATTTATTTTTATAATGGGGTTTAGCTGCTTTTCACGGCTGTGTTTATGCGGCTTTACACCCACTTGACTCACTTCCAGACAGATATCAATACATAGGTTTTAAGATTCTTACTAGTCACATATATTCTTGAGCGGTGAATAGGGAGTGTTGAGTCCAGTTCACTGAGCAAGGAGTAGGTCTTGTCTATTACATATTGGGTGTATGGAACGGTATCTGAGCGAATTTGAAACACTTGTTTTATGCATCACCCCACCTCACCTTTCCCGTTAAGCAGCCATAGTGTGTTTTCTAAACGTGAGACTCTGTTCTGTTTCGTAATTCAGTTCAAGTGTAGCGGTTTTTACATTCCCTCTATAAGTGATAGCTTATGATAAGAGTCTTTTTCTGTGTGACTTATTTCACTTAAAATCGTCGTACCTAAATCCACTCATCTTGCTTCTACTAGCCTTATGACATAGATTTCATGTCTGAGTGATATTCCATTGTACATAAGGACCACAACTTCTTTATCCATTTTTCTCTTTCCTGGGATATTTAAGGTGTCATGAAGTGGAGGTTCTTGTCAACAGAGCAGCCCTAAACTTTGGGGTGCCTGTGTCTCGCTGATTTTTAGTTTTCCCAATTTATACGCCCATGAGTGGACGTGCCCTATGCTCCCTAAGCTGTGTTTTTTCCATGTTTCACGACACACCGTACACTTCTCCAGAGTGGCTGTTGGCAATTTACATCCCGCCCATCAGCGTAGCAAGGCTGCCATTTCTCCATGGCCTGTCCTGCATTTCTGGTTTTGACACTTTTTGCAGCATGGCCCTTTTGACCGATGGGAAGCGAGACTTCTTTGTAGCGCTGATTTGCCTTTCCAGGTTGCTTGGTTGGCCAAAAAGGGCGTATGCGTTTTTTCCTGAATATATTCAGGAAAAAACGCATACGCCCTTTTTGGCCAAGGGCATCATTGGCGACGTTTTGCCACTTTTCATGTGCTTTAAAGGCGATTCGAATCTACCTCCTGAAACCTGTTTCCTGCAATTCTGCCTTGCTTTCAAATCCTCTTCGTTGCCTTCCCTCAATATATTTGTGGACGAGAGTTATCATTTATAACTCAGCAGGTATGTGAATGGCAGAGCCCCCTAGCTCCATTTTTCAACTGTCTTTTTGGGAGCTGGCCGCAAAAGCGCAGGATTGCCTCAGGCCCTATTCTGGTTCCCGGCGGCAGGCTGAGCCTGTGGTTAATTCTTCTTCCTGATGGGAAAATAGAGTGACCTGTGCCTGTCCCAACACCTAGATCTAGTCTCTCATTGGTTGCCCCTCTTCCGTTCATCCTCAGGACAAATTGCAACCTGTAGGGAACAGGAGGTTAAAGGTGCTGATTCTCCAAGTAGGGAGATTGTTAGTAAAGTAGCTGGAATGGCGAACCCGAACACAAGGAGATGAGAAATGAGGTGCGTTTTAGAAACCTTTCAAAATCACACGGTGTACCATCTTCTGTTTTTCTCATGCATGTTTTCGATGTAGGAAGATGCCCTTGAACCTGGAGATTTGGGACCCATGGGATGGGTACCACGCAGTATTACTTTAAAGGGTCTGCGTTTGCTCACCCAAACTCTCAACCCCAAGAGTGTCCACCCTTATGTCTCATCCAGCTGTGTGTCTAGATATGGTCAATCCAGGTTGCATCACAGCCTCTGAACGAATTTTGTAAGAAGTTCTCTCTTTCACTGTCTTTATTTTAAGGGTTTTTAAAAGTAATTTAGTTTTATAATGGGGTTTAGCTGCTTTTCACGGCTGTGTTTATGCGGCTTTACACCCACTTGACTCACTTCCAGACAGATATCAATACATAGGTTTTAAGATTCTTACTAGTCACATATATTCTTGTGCGGTGAATAGGGGGTGTTGAGTCCAGTTCACTGAGCAAGGAGTAGGTCTTGTCTATTATATATTGGGTGTATGGAACGGTAGCTGAGCGAATTTGAAACCCTTGTTTTATGCATCACCCCACCTCACCTTTCCCGTTAAGCAGCCATAGTGTGTTTTCTAAACGTGTGACTCTGTTCTCTTTTGTAATTCAGTTCAAGTGTAGCGGTTTTTACATTCCCTCTATAAGTGATAGCTTATGATAAGTGTCTTTTTCTGTGTGACTTATTTCACTTAGAATCGTCGTACCTAACTCCACTCATCTTGCTTCTACTAGCCTTATGACATTGATTTCATGTCTGAGTGATATTCCATTGTACATAAGGACCAAAACTTCTTTATCCATTTTTCTCTTTCCTGGGATATTTAAGGTGTCATGAAGTGGAGGTTCTTGTCAACAGAGCAGCCCTAAACTTTGGGGTGCCTGTGTCTTGCTGATTTTTAGTTTTCCCAATTTATACGCCCATGAGTGGACGTGCCCTATGCTCCCTAAGGTGTGTTTTTTCGATGTTTCAGGACACACCTTACACTTCTCCAGAGTGTCTGTTGGCAATTTACATCCCGCCCATCAGCGTAGCAAGGCTGCCATTTCTCCATGGACTGTCCTGCATTTCTGGTATTGAAACTTTTTGCAGCATCACCCTTTTGACCGATGGGAAGCGAGACTTCTTTGTAGCGCTGATTTGCCTTTCCAGGTTGCTTGGTTGGCCAAAAAGGGCGTATGCGTGTTTTCCTGAATATACTCAGGAAAAAACGCATAAGCCCTTTTTGGCCAAGGGCATCATTGTCGACGTTTTGCCGCTTTTCATGTGCTTTCAAGGCGATTCGAATCTACCTCCTGAAATCTGTTTCCTGCAATTCTGCCTTGTTTTCAAATCCTCTTCGTTGCCTTCCCTCAATATATCTGTGGATGAGAGTTATCATTTATAACTCTGTGGGTTTGTGAATTGCAGTGTCCCTGATCTCCATTTTTCAACTCTCTTTTTTGGGAGCTGGCCGCAAAAGTGCGGGATTGCCTCAGGCCTTATTCTGCTTCTGGACGGCAGGCTGAGCCTGTGGTTAATTCTTCTTCCTGATGGGAAAATAGAGTGACCTGTGCCTGTCCCAACACCTAGATCTAGTCTCTCATTGGTTGCCCCTCTTCCCATTCATCCTCAGGACAAATTGCAACCTGTAGGGAACAGGAGGTTAAAGGTGCTGATTCTCCAAGTAGGGAGATTGTTAGTCAAGTAGCTGGAATGGCGAACCCGAACACAAGGAGATGATAAATGAGGTGCGTTTTAGAAACCTTTCAAAATCACACGGTGTACCATCTTCTGTTTTTCTCATGCATGTTTTCGATGTAGGAAGATGCCCTTGAACCTGGAGATTTGGGACCCATGGGATGGGTACCACGCAGTATTACTTTAAAGGGTCTGCGTTTGCTCACCCAACCTCACCAAACCTCTCAGCCCCAAGAGTGACCACCCTTATGTCTCATCCAGCTGTGGGTGTAGATATGGTCAATCCAGGTTGCATCACAGCCCCTGAACGAATTTTGTAAGAATTTCTCTCTCTTTCACTGTCTTTGTTTTACGGGTTTTTAAAAGTAATTTATTTTCATAATGGGGTTTAGCTGCTTTTCACGGCTGTGTTTATGCGTCTTTACACCCACTTGACTCACTTCCAGATAGATATCAATACATAGGTTTTAAGTTTCTTACTAGTCAGATATATTGTTGTGCGGTGAATAGGGGGTGTTGATTCCAGTTCACTGAGCAAGGAGTAGGTCTTGTCTATTACATATTGGGTGTATGGAACGGTATCTGAGCGAATTTGAAACCCTTGTTTTATGCATCACCCCACCTCACCTTTCCCGTTAAGCAGCCATAGTGTGTTTTCTAAACGTGTGACTCTGTTCTCTTTTGTAATTCAGTTCAAGTGTAGCGGTTTTTACATTCCCTCTATAAGTGATAGCTTATGATAAGTGTCTTTTTCTGTGTTACTTATTTCACTTAGAATCGTCGTACCTAAATCCACTCATCTTGCTTCTACTAGCCTTATGACATTGATTTCATGTCTGAGTGATATTCCATTGTACATAAGGACCACAACTTCTTTATCCATTTTTCTCTTTCCTGGGATATTTAAGGTGTCATCAAGTGGAGGTTCTTGTCAACAGAGCAGCCCTAAACGTCGGGGTGCCTGTGTCTTGCTGATTTTTAGTTTTCCCAATTTATACGCCCATGAGTGGACGTGCCCTATTCTCCCTTAGCTGTGTTTTTTCGATGTTTCAGGACACACCGTACACTTCTCCAGAATGGCTGTTGGCAATTTACATCCCGACCATCAGCGTAGCAAGGCTGCCATTTCTCCATGGCCTGTCCTGCATTTCTGGTTTTGACACTTTTTGCAGCATGGCCCTTTTGACCGATGGGAAGCGAGACTTCTTTGTAGCGCTGATTTGCCTTTCCAGGTTGCTTGGTAGGCCAAAAAGGGCGTATGCGTTTTTTCCTGAATATATTCAGGAAAAAACGCATACGCCCTTTTTGGCCAAGGGCATCATTGGCGACGTTTTGCCACTTTTCATGTGCTTTAAAGGCGATTCGAATCTACCTCCTGAAACCTGTTTCCTGCAATTCTGCCTTGCTTTCAAATCCTCTTCGTTGCCTTCCCTCAATATATTTGTGGATGAGAGTTATCATTTATAACTCAGCAGGTTTGTGAATGGCAGTGCCCCTGAGCTCCATTTTTCAACAATTTTTTTGGTAGCTGGCGGCAAAAGCACGGGATTGCCTCAGGCCCTATTCTGGTTCCCGGCGGCAGGCTGAGCCTGTGGTTAATTCTCCTTCCTGATGGGAAAATAGAGTGACCTGTGCCTGTCCCAACACCTAGACCTAGTCTCTCATTGGTTGCCCCTCTTCCCTTTCATCCTCAGGACAAATTGCAACCTGTACGGAACAGGAGGTTAAAGGTGCTGATTCTCCAAGTAGGGAGATTGTTAGTCAAGTAGCTGGAATGGCGAACCCGAACACAAGGAGATGATAAATGAGGTGCGTTTTAGAATCCTTTCAAAATCACACGGTGTACCATCTTCTGTTTTTCTCATGCATGTTTTCGATGTAGGAAGATGCCCTTGAACCTGGAGATTTGGGACCCATGGGATGGGTACCACGCAGTATTACTTTAAAGGGTCTGCGTTTGCTCACCCAACCTCACCAAACCTCTCAGCCCCAAGAGTGACCACCCTTATGTCTCATCCAGCTGTGGGTGTAGATATGGTCAATCCAGGTTGCATCACAGCCCCTGAACGAATTTTGTAAGAATTTCTCTCTCTTTCACTGTCTTTGTTTTACGGGTTTTTAAAAGTAATTTATTTTCATAATGGGGTTTAGCTGCTTTTCACGGCTGTGTTTATGCGTCTTTACACCCACTTGACTCACTTCCAGATAGATATCAATACATAGGTTTTAAGTTTCTTACTAGTCAGATATATTGTTGTGCGGTGAATAGGGGGTGTTGATTCCAGTTCACTGAGCAAGGAGTAGGTCTTGTCTATTACATATTGGGTGTATGGAACGGTATCTGAGCGAATTTGAAACCCTTGTTTTATGCATCACCCCACCTCACCTTTCCCGTTAAGCAGCCATAGTGTGTTTTCTAAACGTGTGACTCTGTTCTCTTTTGTAATTCAGTTCAAGTGTAGCGGTTTTTACATTCCCTCTATAAGTGATAGCTTATGATAAGTGTCTTTTTCTGTGTTACTTATTTCACTTAGAATCGTCGTACCTAAATCCACTCATATTGCTTCTACTAGCCTTATGACATTCATTTCATGTCTGAGTGATATTCCATTGTACATAAGGACCACAACTTCTTTATCCATTTTTCTCTTTCCTGGGATATTTAAGGTGTCATCAAGTGGAGGTTCTTGTCAACAGAGCAGCCCTAAACGTCGGGGTGCCTGTGTCTTGCTGATTTTTATTTTTCCCAATTTATACGCCCATGAGTGGACGTGCCCTATGCTCCCTAAGCTGTGTTTTTTCGATGTTTCAGGACACACCGTACACTTCTCCAGAGTGGCTGTTGGCAATTTACATCCCGACCATCAGCGTAGCACGGCTGCCATTTCTCCATGGCCTGTCCTGCATTTCTGGTTTTGACACTTTTTGCAGCATGGCCCTTTTGACCGATGGGAAGCGAGACTTCTTTGTAGCGCTGATTTGCCTTTCCAGGTTGCTTGGTTGGCCAAAAAGGGCGTATGCGTTTTTTCCTGAATATATTCAGGAAAAAACGCATACGCCCTTTTTGGACAAGTGCATCATTGGCGACGTTTTGCCACTTTTCATGTGCTTTAAAGGCGATTCGAATCTACCTCCTGAAACCTGTTTCCTGCAATTCTGCCTTGCTTTCAAATCCTCTTCGTTGCCTTCCCTCAATATATTTGTGGATGAGAGTTATCATTTATAACTCAGCAGGTTTGTGAATGGCAGTGCCCCTGAGCTCCATTTTTCAACTATTTTTTTGGGAGCTGGCGGCAAAAGCACGAGATTGCCTCAGGCCCTATTCTGGTTCCCGGCGGCAGGCTGAGCCTGTGGTTAATTCTTCTTCCTGATGGGAAAATAGAGTGACCTGTGCCTGTCCCAACACCTAGATCTAGTCTCTCATTGGTTGCCCCTCTTCCCTTTCATCCTCAGGACAAATTGCAACCTGTACGGAACAGGAGGTTAAAGGTGCTGATTCTCCAAGTAGGGAGATTGTTAGTAAAGTAGCTGGAATGGCGAACCCGAACACAAGGAGATGAGAAATGAGGTGCGTTTTAGAAACCTTTCAAAATCACACGGTGTACCATCTTCTGTTTTTCTCATGCATGTTTTCGATGTAGGAAGATGCCCTTGAACCTGGAGATTTGGGACCCATGGGATGGGTACCACGCAGTATTACTTTAAAGGGTCTGCGTTTGCTCACCCAACCTCACCCAACCTCTCAGCCCCAAGAGTGTCCACCCTTATGTCTCATCCAGGTGTGGGTCTAGATATGGTCAATCCAGGTTGCATCACAGCCTCTGAACGAATTTTGTAAGAATTTCTCTCTCTTTCACTGTCTTTGTTTTACGGGTTTTTAAAAGTAATTTATTTTTATAATGGGGTTTAGCTGCTTTTCATGGTTGTGTTTATGCGGCTTTACACCCACTTGACTCACTTCCAGACAGATATCAATACATAGGTTTTAAGATTCTTACTAGTCACATATATTCTTGTGCGGTGAATAGGGGGTGTTGAGTCCAGTTCACTGAGCAAGGAGTAGGTCTTGTCTATTATATATTGGGTGTATGGAACGGTATCTGAGCGAATTTGAAACCCTTGTTTTATGCATCACCCCACCTCACCTTTCCCGTTAAGCAGCCATAGTGTGTTTTCTAAACGTGTGACTCTGTTCTCTTTTGTAATTCAGTTCAAGTGTAGCGGTTTTTACATTCCCTCTATAAGTGATAGCTTATGATAAGTGTCTTTTTCTGTGTGACTTATTTCACTTAGAATCGTCGTACCTAACTCCACTCATCTTGCTTCTACTAGCCTTATGACATTGATTTCATGTCTGAGTGATATTCCATTGTACATAAGGACCACAACTTCTTTATCCATTTTTCTCTTTCCTGGGATATTTAAGGTGTCATGAAGTGGAGGTTCTTGTCAACAGAGCAGCCCTAAACTTTGGGGTGCCTGTGTCTTGCAGATTTTTAGTTTTCCCAATTTATACGCCCATGAGTGGACGTGCCCTATGCTCCCTAAGCTGTGTTTTTTCGATGTTTCAGGACACACCTTACACTTCTCCAGAGTGGCTGTTGGCAATTTACATCCCGCCCATCAGCGTAGCAAGGCTGCCATTTCTCCATGGACTGTCCTGCATTTCTGGTATTGAAACTTTTTGCAGCATCACCCTTTTGACCGATTGGAAGCGAGACTTCTTTGTAGCGCTGATTTGCCTTTCCAGGTTGCTTGGTTGGCCAAAAAGGGCGTATGCGTGTTTTCCTGAATATACTCAGGAAAAAACGCATAAGCCCTTTTTGGCCAAGGGCATCATTGTCGACGTTTTGCCGCTTTTCATGTGCTTTCAAGGCGATTCGAATCTACCTCCTGAAATCTGTTTCCTGCAATTCTGCCTTGTTTTCAAATCCTCTTCGTTGCCTTCCCTCAATATATCTGTGGATGAGAGTTATCATTTATAACTCTGCGGGTTTGTGAATTGCAGTGTCCCTGATCTCCATTTTTCAACTCTCTTTTTTGGGAGCTGGCCGCAAAAGTGCGGGATTGCCTCAGGCCTTATTCTGCTTCTGGGCGGCAGGCTGAGCCTGTGGTTAATTCTTCTTCCTGATGGGAAAATAGAGTGACCTGTGCCTGTCCCAACACCTAGATCTAGTCTCTCATTGGTTGCCCCTCTTCCCGTTCATCCTCAGGACAAATTGTAACCTGTAGGGAACAGGAGCTTAATGGTGCTGATTCTCCAAGTAGGGAGATTGCTAGTAAAGTAGCTGGAAAGGCGAACCCGAGCACAAGGAGATGAGAAGTGAGATGCATTTTAAAAACCTTTCAAAATCACACGGTGTACCATCTTCTGGGTTTCTCATGCATGTTTTCGATGTAGGAAGATGCCCTTGAACCTGGGGATTTGGGACCCATGGGATGGGTACCAAGCAGTATTACTTTAAAGGGTCTGAGTTTGCTCACCCAACCTCACCAAACCTCTCAGCCCCAAGAGTGACCACCCTTATGTCTCATCCAGCTGTGGGTGTAGATATGGTCAATCCAGGTTGCATCACAGCCCCTGAACGAATTTTGTAAGAATTTCTCTCTCTTTCACTGTCTTTGTTTTACGGGTTTTTAAAAGTAATTTATTTTCATAATGGGGTTTAGCTGCTTTTCACGGCTGTGTTTATGCGTCTTTACACCCACTTGAGTCACTTCCAGATAGATATCAATACATAGGTTTTAAGTTTCTAACTAGTCAGATATATTGTTGTGCGGTGAATAGGGGGTGTTGATTCCAGTTCACTGAGCAAGGAGTAGGTCTTGTCTATTACATATTGGGTGTATGGAACGGTATCTGAGCGAATTTGAAACCCTTGTTTTATGCATCACCCCACCTCACCTTTCCCGTTAAGCAGCCATAGTGTGTTTTCTAAACGTGTGACTCTGTTCTGTTTTGTAATTCAGTTCAAGTGTAGCGGTTTTTACATTCCCTCTATAAGTGATAGCTTATGATAAGTGTCTTTTTCTGTGTGACTTATTTCACTTAGAATCGTCGTACCTAACTCCACTCATCTTGCTTCTACTAGCCTTATGACATTGATTTCATGTCTGAGTGATATTCCATTGTACATAAGGACCACAACTTCTTTATCCATTTTTCTCTTTCCTGGGATATTTAAGGTGTCATGAAGTGGAGGTTCTTGTCAACAGAGCAGCCCTAAACTTTGGGGTGCCTGTGTCTTGCTGATTTTTAGTTTTCCCAATTTATACGCCCATGAGTGGACGTGCCCTATGCTCCCTTAGCTGTGTTTTTTCGATGTTTCAGGACACACCGTACACTTCTCCAGAGTGGCTGTTGGCAATTTACATCCCGACCATCAGCGTAGCAAGGCTGCCATTTCTCCATGGCCTGTCCTGCATTTCTGGTTTTGACACTTTTTGCAGCATGGACCTTTTGACCGATGGGAAGCGAGACTTCTTTGTAGCGCTGATTTGCCTTTCCAGGTTGCTTGGTTGGCCAAAAAGGGCGTATGCGTTTTTTCCTGAATATATTCAGGAAAAAACGCATACGCCCTTTTTGGCCAAGGGCATCATTGGCGACGTTTTGCCACTTTTCATGTGCTTTAAAGGCCATTCGAATCTACCTCCTGAAACCTGTTTCCTTCAATTCTGCCTTGCTTTCAAATCCTCTTCGTTGCCTTCCCTCAATATATTTGTGGATGAGAGTTATCATTTATAACTCAGCAGGTTTGTGAATGGCAGTGCCCCTGAGCTCCATTTTTCAACTATTTTTTTGGGAGCTGGCGGCAAAAGCACGGGATTGCCTCAGGCCCTATTCTGGTTCCCGGCGGCAGGCTGAGCCTGTGGTTAATTCTTCTTCCTGATGGGAAAATAGATTGACCTGTGCCTGTCCCAACACCTAGACCTAGTCTCTCATTGGTTGCCCCTCTTCCCTTTCATCCTCAGGACAAATTGCAACCTGTACGGAACAGGAGGTTAAAGGTGCTGATTCTCCAAGTAGGGAGATTGTTAGTCAAGTAGCTGGAATGGCGAACCCGAACACAAGGAGATGAGAAATGAGGTGCGTTTTAGAAACCTTTCAAAATCACACGGTGTACCATCTTCTGTTTTTCTCATGCATGTTTTCGATGTAGGAAGATGCCCTTGAACCTGGAGATTTGGGACCCATGGGATGGGTACCACGCAGTATTACTTTAAAGGGTCTGCGTTTGCTCACCCAACCTCACCAAACCTCTCAGCCCCAAGAGTGACCACCCTTATGTCTCATCCAGCTGTGGGTGTAGATATGGTCAATCCAGGTTGCATCACAGCCCCTGAACGAATTTTGTAAGAATTTCTCTCTCTTTCACTGTCTTTGTTTTACGGGTTTTTAAAAGTAATTTATTTTCATAATGGGGTTTAGCTGCTTTTCACGGCTGTGTTTATGCGTCTTTACACCCACTTGACTCACTTCCAGAAAGATATCAATACATAGGTTTTAAGTTTCTTACTAGTCAGATATATTGTTGTGCGGTGAATAGGGGGTGTTGATTCCAGTTCACTGAGCAAGGAGTAGGTCTTGTCTATTACATATTGGGTGTATGGAACGGTATCTGAGCGAATTTGAAACCCTTGTTTTATGCATCACCCCACCTCACCTTTCCCGTTAAGCAGCCATAGTGTGTTTTCTAAACATGTGACTCTGTTCTCTTTTGTAATTCAGTTCAAGTGTAGCGGTTTTTACATTCCCTCTATAAGTGATAGCTTATGATAAGTGTCTTTTTCTGTGTGACTTATTTCACTTAGAATCGTCGTACCTAACTCCACTCATCTTGCTTCTACTAGCCTTATGACATTGATTTCATGTCTGAGTGATATTCCATTGTACATAAGGACCACAACTTCTTTATCCATTTTTCTCTTTCCTGGGATATTTAAGGTGTCATCAAGTGGAGGTTCTTGTCAACAGAGCAGCCCTAAACGTCGGGGTGCCTGTGTCTTGCTGATTTTTAGTTTTCCCAATTTATACGCCCATGAGTGGACGTGCCCTATGCTCCCTTAGCTGTGTTTTTTCGATGTTTCAGGACACACCGTACACTTCTCCAGAATGGCTGTTGGCAATTTACATCCCGACCTTCAGCGTAGCAAGGCTGCCATTTCTCCATGGCCTGTCCTGCATTTCTGGTTTTGACACTTTTTGCAGCATGGCCCTTTTGACCGATGGGAAGCGAGACTTCTTTGTAGCGCTGATTTGCCTTTCCAGGTTGCTTGGTAGGCCAAAAAGGGCGTATGCGTTTTTTCCTGAATATATTCAGGAAAAAACGCATACGCCCTTTTTGGCCAAGGGCATCATTGGCGACGTTTTGCCACTTTTCATGTGCTTTAAAGGCGATTCGAATCTACCTCCTGAAACCTGTTTCCTGCAATTCTGCCTTGCTTTCAAATCCTCTTCGTTGCCTTCCCTCAATATATTTGTGGATGAGAGTTATCATTTATAACTCAGCAGGTTTGTGAATGGCAGTGCCCCTGAGCTCCATTTTTCAACAATTTTTTTGGTAGCTGGCGGCAAAAGCACGGGATTGCCTCAGGCCCTATTCTGGTTCCCGGCGGCAGGCTGAGCCTGTGGTTAATTCTCGTTCCTGATGGGAAAATAGAGTGACCTGTGCCTGTCCCAACACCTAGACCTAGTCTCTCATTGGTTGCCCCTCTTCCCTTTCATCCTCAGGACAAATTGCAACCTGTACGGAACAGGAGGTTAAAGGTGCTGATTCTCCAAGTAGGGAGATTGTTAGTCAAGTAGCTGGAATGGCGAACCCGAACACAAGGAGATGATAAATGAGGTGCGTTTTAGAATCCTTTCAAAATCACACGGTGTACCATCTTCTGTTTTTCTCATGCATGTTTTCGATGTAGGAAGATGCCCTTGAACCTGGAGATTTGGGACCCATGGGATGGGTACCACGCAGTATTACTTTAAAGGGTCTGCGTTTGCTCACCCAACCTCACCAAACCTCTCAGCCCCAAGAGTGACCACCCTTATGTCTCATCCAGCTGTGGGTGTAGATATGGTCAATCCAGGTTGCATCACAGCCCCTGAACGAATTTTGTAAGAATTTCTCTCTCTTTCACTGTCTTTGTTTTACGGGTTTTTAAAAGTAATTTATTTTCATAATGGGGTTTAGCTGCTTTTCACGGCTGTGTTTTTGCGTCTTTACACCCACTTGACTCACTTCCAGATAGATATCAATACATAGGTTTTAAGTTTCTTACTAGTCAGATATATTGTTGTGCGGTGAATAGGGGGTGTTGATTCCAGTTCACTGAGCAAGGAGTAGGTCTTGTCTATTACATATTGGGTGTATGGAACGGTATCTGAGCGAATTTGAAACCCTTGTTTTATGCATCACCCCACCTCACCTTTCCCGTTAAGCAGCCATAGTGTGTTTTCTAAACGTGTGACTCTGTTCTCTTTTGTAATTCAGTTCAAGTGTAGCGGTTTTTACATTCCCTCTATAAGTGATAGCTTATGATAAGTGTCTTTTTCTGTGTTACTTATTTCACTTAGAATCGTCGTACCTAAATCCACTCATATTGCTTCTACTAGCCTTATGACATTCATTTCATGTCTGAGTGATATTCCATTGTACATAAGGACCACAACTTCTTTATCCATTTTTCTCTTTCCTGGGATATTTAAGGTGTCATCAAGTGGAGGTTCTTGTCAACAGAGCAGCCCTAAACGTCGGGGTGCCTGTGTCTTGCTGATTTTTAGTTTTCCCAATTTATACGCCCATGAGTGGACGTGCCCTATGCTCCCTAAGCTGTGTTTTTTCGATGTTTCAGGACACACCGTACACTTCTCCAGAGTGGCTGTTGGCAATTTACATCCCGACCATCAGCGTAGCACGGCTGCCATTTCTCCATGGCCTGTCCTGCATTTCTGGTTTTGACACTTTTTGCAGCATGGCCCTTTTGACCGATGGGAAGCGAGACTTCTTTGTAGCGCTGATTTGCCTTTCCAGGTTGCTTGGTTGGCCAAAAAGGGCGTATGCGTTTTTTTCTGAATATATTCAGGAAAAAACGCATACGCCCTTTTTGGACAAGTGCATCATTGGCGACGTTTTGCCACTTTTCATGTGCTTTAAAGGCGATTCGAATCTACCTCCTGAAACCTGTTTCCTGCAATTCTGCCTTGCTTTCAAATCCTCTTCGTTGCCTTCCCTCAATATATTTGTGGATGAGAGTTATCATTTATAACTCAGCAGGTTTGTGAATGGCAGTGCCCCTGAGCTCCATTTTTCAACTATTTTTTTGGGAGCTGGCGGCAAAAGCACGAGATTGCCTCAGGCCCTATTCTGGTTCCCGGCGGCAGGCTGAGCCTGTGGTTAATTCTTCTTCCTGATGGGAAAATAGAGTGACCTGTGCCTGTCCCAACACCTAGATCTAGTCTCTCATTGGTTGCCCCTCTTCCCTTTCATCCTCAGGACAAATTGTAACCTGTAGGGAACAGGAGCTTAATGGTGCTGATTCTCCAAGTAGGGAGATTGCTAGTAAAGTAGCTGGAAAGGCGAACCCGAGCACAAGGAGATGAGAAGTGAGATGCATTTTAAAAACCTTTCAAAATCACACGGTGTACCATCTTCTGGGTTTCTCATGCATGTTTTCGATGTAGGAAGATGCCCTTGAACCTGGGGATTTGGGACCCATGGGATGGGTACCAAGCAGTATTACTTTAAAGGGTCTGCGTTTGCTCACCCAACCTCACCAAACCTCTCAGCCCCAAGAGTGACCACCCTTATGTCTCATCCAGCTGTGGGTGTAGATATGGTCAATCCAGGTTGCATCACAGCCCCTGAACGAATTTTGTAAGAATTTCTCTCTCTTTCACTGTCTTTGTTTTACGGGTTTTTAAAAGTAATTTATTTTCATAATGGGGTTTAGCTGCTTTTCACGGCTGTGTTTATGCGTCTTTACACCCACTTGACTCACTTCCAGATAGATATCAATACATAGGTTTTAAGTTTCTTACTAGTCAGATATATTGTTGTGCGGTGAATAGGGGGTGTTGAGTCCAGTTCACTGAGCAAGGAGTAGGTCTTGTCTATTACATATTGGGTGTATGGAACGGTATCTGAGCGAATTTGAAACCCTTGTTTTATGCATCACCCCACCTCACCTTTCCCGTTAAGCAGCCATAGTGTGTTTTCTAAACGTGTGACTCTGTTCTCTTTTGTAATTCAGTTCAAGTGTAGCGGTTTTTACATTCCCTCTATAAGTGATAGCTTATGATAAGTGTCTTTTTCTGTGTGACTTATTTCACTTAGAATCGTCGTACCTAACTCCACTCATCTTGCTTCTACTAGCCTTATGACATTGATTTCATGTCTGAGTGATATTCCATTGTACATAAGGACCACAACTTCTTTATCCATTTTTCTCTTTCCTGGGATATTTAAGGTGTCATCAAGTGGAGGTTCTTGTCAACAGAGCAGCCCTAAACGTCGGGGTGCCTGTGTCTTGCTGATTTTTAGTTTTCCCAATTTATACGCCCATGAGTGGACGTGCCCTATGCTCCCTTAGCTGTGTTTTTTCGATGTTTCAGGACACACCGTACACTTCTCCAGAATGGCTGTTGGCAATTTACATCCCGACCATCAGCGTAGCAAGGCTGCCATTTCTCCATGGGCTGTCCTGCATTTCTGGTTTTGACACTTTTTGCAGCATGGCCCTTTTGACCGATGGGAAGCGAGACTTCTTTGTAGCGCTGATTTGCCTTTCCAGGTTGCTTGGTAGGCCAAAAAGGGCGTATGCGTTTTTTCCTGAATATATTCAGGAAAAAACGCATACGCCCTTTTTGGCCAAGGGCATCATTGGCGACGTTTTGCCACTTTTCATGTGCTTTAAAGGCGATTCGAATCTACCTCCTGAAACCTGTTTCCTGCAATTCTGCCTTGCTTTCAAATCCTCTTCGTTGCCTTCCCTCAATATATTTGTGGATGAGAGTTATCATTTATAACTCAGCAGGTTTGTGAATGGCAGTGCCCCTGAGCTCCATTTTTCAACAATTTTTTTGGTAGCTGGCGGCAAAAGCACGGGATTGCCTCAGGCCCTATACTGGTTCCCGGCGGCAGGCTGAGCCTGTGGTTAATTCTCCTTCCTGATGGGAAAATAGAGTAACCTGTGCCTGTCCCAACACCTAGACCTAGTCTCTCATTGGTTGCCCCTCTTCCCTTTCATCCTCAGGACAAATTGCAACCTGTACGGAACAGGAGGTTAAAGGTGCTGATTCTCCAAGTAGGGAGATTGTTAGTCAAGTAGCTGGAATGGCGAACCCGAACAGAAGGAGATGATAAATGAGGTGCGTTTTAGAAACCTTTCAAAATCACACGGTGTACCATCTTCTGTTTTTCTCATGCATGTTTTCGATGTAGGAAGATGCCCTTGAACCTGGAGATTTGGGACCCATGGGATGGGTACCACGCAGTATTACTTTAAAGGGTCTGCGTTTGCTCACCCAACCTCACCAAACCTCTCAGCCCCAAGAGTGACCACCCTTATGTCTCATCCAGCTGTGGGTGTAGATATGGTCAATACAGGTTGCATCACAGCCCCTGAACGAATTTTGTAAGAATTTCTCTCTCTTTCACTGTCTTTGTTTTACGGGTTTTTAAAAGTAATTTATTTTCATAATGGGGTTTAGCTGCTTTTCACGGCTGTGTTTATGCGTCTTTACACCCACTTGACTCACTTCCAGATAGATATCAATACATAGGTTTTAAGTTTCTTACTAGTCAGATATATTGTTGTGCGGTGAATAGGGGGTGTTGATTCCAGTTCACTGAGCAAGGAGTAGGTCTTGTCTATTACATATTGGGTGTATGGAACGGTATCTGAGCGAATTTGAAACCCTTGTTTTATGCATCACCCCACCTCACCTTTCCCGTTAAGCAGCCATAGTGTGTTTTCTAAACGTGTGACTCTGTTCTCTTTTGTAATTCAGTTCAAGTGTAGCGGTTTTTACATTCCCTCTATAAGTGATAGCTTATGATAAGTGTCTTTTTCTGTGTGACTTATTTCACTTAGAATCGTCGTACCTAAATCCACTCATATTGCTTCTACTAGCCTTATGACATTCATTTCATGTCTGAGTGATATTCCATTGTACATAAGGACCACAACTTCTTTATCCATTTTTCTCTTTCCTGGGATATTTAAGGTGTCATGAAGTGGAGGTTCTTGTCAACAGAGCAGCCCTAAACGTCGGGGTGCCTGTGTCTTGCTGATTTTTAGTTTTCCCAATTTATACGCCCATGAGTGGACGTGCCCTATGCTCCCTAAGCTGTGTTTTTTCGATGTTTCAGGACACACCGTACACTTCTCCAGAGTGGCTGTTGGCAATTTACATCCCGACCATCAGCGTAGCACGGCTGCCATTTCTCCATGGCCTGTCCTGCATTTCTGGTTTTGACACTTTTTGCAGCATGGCCCTTTTGACCGATGGGAAGCGAGACTTCTTTGTAGCGCTGATTTGCCTTTCCAGGTTGCTTGGTTGGCCAAAAAGGGCATATGCGTTTTTTCCTGAATATATTCAGGAAAAAACGCATACGCCCTTTTTGGACAAGTGCATCATTGGCGACGTTTTGCCACTTTTCATGTGCTTTAAAGGCCATTCGAATCTACCTCCTGAAACCTGTTTCCTGCAATTCTGCCTTGCTTTCAAATCCTCTTCGTTGCCTTCCCTCAATATATTTGTGGATGAGAGTTATCATTTATAACTCAGCAGGTTTGTGAATGGCAGTGCCCCTGAGCTCCATTTTTCAACTATTTTTTTGGGAGCTGGCGGCAAAAGCACGAGATTGCCTCAGGCCCTATTCTGGTTCCCGGCGGCAGGCGGAGCCTGTGGTTAATTCTTCTTCCTGATGGGAAAATAGAGTGACCTGTGCCTGTCCCAACACCTAGATCTAGTCTCTCATTGGTTGCCCCTCTTCCCTTTCATCCTCAGGACAAATTGCAACCTGTACGGAACAGGAGGTTAAAGGTGCTGATTCTCCAAGTAGGGAGATTGTTAGTAAAGTAGCTGGAATGGCGAACCCGAACACAAGGAGATGGGAAATGAGGTGCGTTTTAGAAACCTTTCAAAATCACACGGTGTACCATCTTCTGTTTTTCTCATGCATGTTTTCGATGTAGGAAGATGCCCTTGAACCTGGAGATTTGGGACCCATGGGATGGGTACCACGCAGTATTACTTTAAAGGGTCTGCGTTTGCTCACCCAAACTCTCAACCCCAAGAGTGTCCACCCTTATGTCTCATCCAGCTGTGTGTCTAGATATGGTCAATTCAGGTTGCATCACAGCCTCTGAACGAATTTTGTAAGAATTTCTCTCTTTCACTGTCTTTATTTTAAGGGTTTTTAAAAGTAATTTATTTTTATAATGGGGTTTAGCTGCTTTTCACGGCTGTGTTTATGCGGCTTTACACCCACTTGACTCACTTCCAGACAGATATCAATACATAGGTTTTAAGATTCTTACTAGTCACATATATTCTTGTGCGGTGAAAAGGGGGTGTTGAGTCCAGTTCACTGAGCAAGGAGTAGGTCTTGTGTATTATATATTGGGTGTATGGAACGGTATCTGAGCGAATTTGAAACCCTTGTTTTATGCATCACCCCACCTCACCTTTCCCGTTAAGCAGCCATAGTGTGTTTTCTAAACGTGTGACTCTGTTCTCTTTTGTAATTCAGTTCAAGTGTAGCGGTTTTTACATTCCCTCTATAAGTGATAGCTTATGATAAGTGTCTTTTTCTGTGTGACTTATTTCACTTAGAATCGTCGTACCTAACTCCACTCATCTTGCTTCTACTAGCCTTATGACATTCATTTCATGTCTGAGTGATATTCCATTGTACATAAGGACCACAACTTCTTTATCCATTTTTCTCTTTCCTGGGATATTTAAGGTGTCATGAAGTGGAGGTTCTTGTCAACAGAGCAGCCCTAAACTTTGGGGTGCCTGTGTCTTGCTGATTTTTATTTTTCCCAATTTATACGCCCATGAGTGGATGTGCCCTATGCTCCCTAAGCTGTGTTTTTTCGATGTTTCAGGACACACCTTACACTTCTCCAGAGTGGCTGTTGGCAATTTACATCCCGCCCATCAGCGTAGCAAGGCTGCTATTTCTCCATGGACTGTCCTGCATTTCTGGTATTGAAACTTTTTGCAGCATCACCCTTTTGACCGATAGGAAGCGAGACTTCTTTGTAGCGCTGATTTGCCTTTCCAGGTTGCTTGGTTGGCCAAAAAGGGCGTATGCGTGTTTTCCTGAATATACTCAGGAAAAAACGCATAAGCCCTTTTTGGCCAAGGGCATCATTGTCGACGTTTTGCCGCTTTTCATGTGCTTTAAAGGCGATTCGTATCTACCTCCTGAAATCTGTTTCCTGCAATTCTGCCTTGTTTTCAAATCCTCTTCGTTGCCTTCCCTCAATATATCTGTGGATGAGAGTTATCATTTATAACTCTGCGGGTTTGTGAATTGCAGTGTCCCTGATCTCCATTTTTCAACTCTCTTTTTTGGGAGCTGGCCGCAAAAGTGCGGGATTGCCTCAGGCCTTATTCTGCTTCTGGGCGGCAGGCTGAGCCTGTGGTTAATTCTTCTTCCTGATGGGAAAATAGAGTGACCTGTGCCTGTCCCAACACCTAGATCTAGTCTCTCATTGGTTGCCCCTCTTCCCGTTCATCCTCAGGACAAATTGTAACCTGTAGGGAACAGGAGCTTAATGGTGCTGATTCTCCAAGTAGGGAGATTGCTAGTAAAGTAGCTGGAAAGGCGAACCCGAGCACAAGGAGATGAGAAATGAGGTGCATTTTAAAAACCTTTCAAAATCACACGGTGTACCATCTACTGGGTTTCTCATGCATGTTTTCGATGTAGGAAGATGCCCTTGAACCTGGGGATTTGGGACCCATGGGATGGGTACCAAGCAGTATTACTTTAAAGGGTCTGCGTTTGCTCACCCAACCTCACCAAAACTCTCAGCCCCAAGAGTGACCACCCTTATGTCTCATCCAGCTGTGGGTGTAGATATGGTCAATCCAGGTTGCATCACAGCCCCTGAACGAATTTTGTAAGAATTTCTCTCTCTTTCACTGTCTTTGTTTTACGGGTTTTTAAAAGTAATTTATTTTCATAATGGGGTTTAGCTGCTTTTCACGGCTGTGTTTATGCGTCTTTACACCCACTTGACTCACTTCCAGATAGATATCAATACATAGGTTTTAAGTTTCTTACTAGTCAGATATATTGTTTTGCGGTGAATAGGGGGTGTTGATTCCAGTTCACTGAGCAAGGAGTAGGTCTTGTCTATTACATATTGGGTGTATGGAACGGTATCTGAGCGAATTTGAAACCCTTGTTTTATGCATCACCCCACCTCACCTTTCCCGTTAAGCAGCCATAGTGTGTTTTCTAAACGTGTGACTCTGTTCTGTTTTGTAATTCAGTTCAAGTGTAGCGGTTTTTACATTCCCTCTATAAGTGATAGCTTATGATAAGTGTCTTTTTCTGTGTTACTTATTTCACTTAGAATCGTCGTACCTAAATCCACTCATCTTGCTTCTACTAGCCTTATGACATTCATTTCATGTCTGAGTGATATTCCATTGTACATAAGGACCACAACTTCTTTATCCATTTTTCTCTTTCCTGGGATATTTAAGGTGTCATGAAGTGGAGGTTCTTGTCAACAGAGCAGCCCTAAACATCGGGGTGCCTGTGTCTTGCTGATTTTTAGTTTTCCCAATTTATACGCCCATGAGTGGACGTGCCCTATGCTCCCTAAGCTGTGTTTTTTCGATGTTTCAGGACACACCGTACACTTCTCCAGAGTGGCTGTTGGCAATTTACATCCCGACCATCAGCGTAGCACGGCTGCCATTTCTCCATGGCCTGTCCTACATTTCTGGTTTTGACACTTTTTGCAGCATGGCCCTTTTGACCGATGGGAAGCGAGACTTCTTTGTAGCGCTGATTTGCCTTTCCAGGTTGCTTGGTTGGCCAAAAAGGGCGTATGCGTTTTTTCCTGAATATATTCAGGAAAAAACGCATACGCCCTTTTTGGCCAAGTGCATCATTGGCGACGTTTTGCCACTTTTCATGTGCTTTAAAGGCCATTCGAATCTACCTCCTGAAACCTGTTTCCTGCAATTCTGCCTTGCTTTCAAATCCTCTTCGTTGCCTTCCCTCAATATATTTGTGGATGAGAGTTATCATTTATAACTCAGCAGGTTTGTGAATGGCAGTGCCCCTGAGCTCCATTTTTCAACTATTTTTTTGGGAGCTGGCGGCAAAAGCACGAGATTGCCTCAGGCCCTATTCTGGTTCCCGGCGGCAGGCTGAGCCTGTGGTTAATTCTTCTTCCTGATGGGAAAATAGAGTGACCTGTGCCTGTCCCAACACCTAGATCTAGTCTCTCATTGGTTGCCCCTCTTTCCTTTCATCCTCAGGACAAATTGCAACCTGTACGGAACAGGAGGTTAAAGGTGCTGATTCTCCACGTAGGGAGATTGTTAGTCAAGTAGCTGGAATGGCGAACCCGAACACAAGGAGATGAGAAATGAGGTGCGTTTTAGAAACCTTTCAAAATCACACGGTGTACCATCCTCTGGGTTTCTCATGCATGTTTTCGATGTAGGAAGATGCCCTTGAACCTGGAGATTTGGGATCCATGGGATGGGTACCACGCAGTATTACTTTAAAGGGTCTGCGTTTCCTCACCCAACCTCACCCAACCTCTCAGCCCCAAGAGTGTCCACCCTTATGTCTCATCCAGCTTAGGTCTAGATATGGTCAATCCAGGTTGCATCACAGCCTCTGAACAAATTTTGTAGGAATTTCTCTCTCTTTCACTGTCTTTGTTTTACGGGTTTTTTAAAGTAATTTATTTTTATAATGGGGTTTAGCTGCTTTTCACGGCTGTGTTTATGCGGCTTTACACCCAGTTGACTCACTTCCAGACAGATATCAATACATAGGTTTTAAGATTCTTACTAGTCACATATACTCTTGTGCGGTGAATAGGGGGTGTTGATTCCAGTTCACTGAGCAAGGAGTAGGTCTTGTCTATTACATATTGGGTGTATGGAACGGTATCTGAGCGAATTTGAAACCCTTGTTTTATGCATCACCCCACCTCACCTTTCCCGTTAAGCAGCCATAGTGTGTTTTCTAAACGTGTGACTCTGTTCTGTTTTGTAATTCAGTTCAAGTGTAGCGGTTTTTACATTCCCTCTATAAGTGATAGCTTATGATAAGTGTCTTTTTCTGTGTGACTTATTTCACTTAGAATCGTCGTACCTAACTCCACTCATCTTGCTTCTACTAGCCTTATGACATTGATTTCATGTCTGAGTGATATTCCATTGTACATAAGGACCACAACTTCTTTATCCATTTTTCTCTTTCCTGGGATATTTAAGGTGTCATGAAGTGGAGGTTCTTGTCAACAGAGCAGCCCTAAACTTTGGGGTGCCTGTGTCTTGCTGATTTTTAGTTTTCCCAATTTATACGCCCATGAGTGGACGTGCCCTATGTTCCCTTAGCTGTGTTTTTTCGATGTTTCAGGACACACCGTACACTTCTCCAGAATGGCTGTTGGCAATTTACATCCCGACCATCAGCGTAGCACGGCTGCCATTTCTCCATGGCCTGTCCTGCATTTCTGGTTTTGACACTTTTTGCAGCATGGCCCTTTTGACCGATGGGAAGCGAGACTTCTTTGTAGTGCTGATTTGCCTTTCCAGGTTGCTTGGTTGGCCAAAAAGGGCGTATGCGTTTTTTCCTGAATATATTCAGGAAAAAACGCATACGCCCTTTTTGGCCAAGTGCATCATTGGCGACGTTTTGCCACTTTTCATGTGCTTTAAAGGCGATTCGAATCTACCTCCTGAAACCTGTTTCCTGCAATTCTGCCTTGCTTTCAAATCCTCTTCGTTGCCTTCCCTCAATATATTTGTGGACGAGAGTTATCATTTATAACTCAGCAGGTTTGTGAATGGCAGTGCCCCTGAGCTCCATTTTTCAACTATTTTTTTGGGAGCTGGCGGCAAAAGCACGGGATTGCCTCAGGCCCTATTCTGGTTCCCGGCGGCAGGCTGAGCCTGTGGTTAATTCTTCTTCCTGATGGGAAAATAGAGTGACCTGTGTCTGTCCCAACACCTAGACCTAGTCTCTCATTGGTTGCCCCTCTTCCCTTTCATCCTCAGGACAAATTGCAACCTGTACGGAACAGGAGGTTAAAGGTGCTGATTCTCCAAGTAGGGAGATTGTTAGTAAAGTAGCTGGAATGGCGAACCCGAACACAAGGAGATGAGAAATGAGGTGCGTTTTAGAAACCTTTCAAAATCACACGGTGTACCATCTTCTGTTTTTCTCATGCATGTTTTCGATGTAGGAAGATGCCCTTGAACCTGGAGATTTGGGACCCATGGGATGGGTACCACGCAGTATTACTTTAAAGGGTCTGCGTTTGCTCACCCAACCTCACCAAAACTCTCAACCCCAAGAGTGTCCACCCTTATGTCTCATCCAGCTGTGGGTGTAGATATGGTCAATCCAGGTTGCATCACAGCCCCTGAACGAATTTTGTAAGAATTTCTCTCTCTTTCACTGTCTTTGTTTTACGGGTTTTTAAAAGTAATTTATTTTCATAATGGGGTTTAGCTGCTTTTCACGGCTGTGTTTATGCGTCTTTACACCCACTTGACTCACTTCCAGATAGATATCAATACATAGGTTTTAAGTTTCTTACTAGTCAGATATATTGTTGTGCGGTGAATAGGGGGTGTTGATTCCAGTTCACTGAGCAAGGAGTAGGTCTTGTCTATTACATATTGGGTGTATGGAACGGTATCTGAGCGAATTTGAAACCCTTGTTTTATGCATCACCCCACCTCACCTTTCCCGTTAAGCAGCCATAGTGTGTTTTCTAAACGTGTGACTCTGTTCTCTTTTGTAATTCAGTTCAAGTGTAGCGGTTTTTACATTCCCTCTATAAGTGATAGCTTATGATAAGTGTCTTTTTCTGTGTGACTTATTTCACTTAAAATCGTCGTACCTAACTCCACTCATCTTGCTTCTACTAGCCTTATGACATTCATTTCATGTCTGAGTGATATTCCATTGTACATAAGGACCACAACTTCTTTATCCATTTTTCTCTTTCCTGGGATATTTAAGGTGTCATGAAGTGGAGGTTCTTGTCAACAGAGCAGCCCTAAACGTCGGGGTGCCTGTGTCTTGCTGATTTTTAGTTTTCCCAATTTATACGCCCATGAGTGGACGTGCCCTATGCTCCCTAAGCTGTGTTTTTTCGATGTTTCAGGACACACCGTACACTTCTCCAGAGTGGCTGTTGGCAATTTACATCCCGACCATCAGCGTAGCACGGCTGCCATTTCTCCATGGCCTGTCCTGCATTTCTGGTTTTGACACTTTTTGCAGCATGGCCCTTTGACCGATGGGAAGCGAGACTTCTTTGTAGCGCTGATTTGCCTTTCCAGGTTGCTTGGTTGGCCAAAAAGGGCGTATGCGTTTTTTCCTGAATATATTCAGGAAAAAACGCATACGCCCTTTTTGGCCAAGTGCATCATTGGCGACGTTTTGCTACTTTTCATGTGCTTTAAAGGCGATTCGAATCTACCTCCTGAAACCTGTTTCCTGCAATTCTGCCTTGCTTTCAAATCCTCTTCGTTGCCTTCCCTCAATATATTTGTGGATGAGAGTTATCATTTATAACTCAGCAGGTTTGTGAATGGCAGTGCCCCTGAGCTCCATTTTTCAACTATTTTTTTGGGAGCTGGCGGCAAAAGCACGGGATTGCCTCAGGCCCTATTCTGGTTCCCGGCGGCAGGCTGAGCCTGTGGTTAATTCTTCTTCCTGATGGGAAAATAGATTGACCTGTGCCTGTCCCAACACCTAGACCTAGTCTCTCATTGGTTGCCCCTCTTCCCTTTCATCCTCAGGACAAATTGCAACCTGTACGGAACAGGAGATTAAAGGTGCTGATTCTCCACGTAGGGAGATTGTTAGTCAAGTAGCTGGAATGGCGAACCCGAACACAAGGAGATGAGAAATGAGGTGCGTTTTAGAAACCTTTCAAAATCACACGGTGTACCATCTTCTGTTTTTCTCATGCATGTTTTCGATGTAGGAAGATGCCCTTGAACCTGGAGATTTGGGACCCATGGGATGGGTACCACGCAGTATTACTTTAAAGGGTCTGCGTTTGCTCACCCAAACTCTCAACCCCAAGAGTGTCCACCCTTATGTCTCATCCAGCTGTGTGTCTAGATATGGTCAATTCAGGTTGCATCACAGCCTCTGAACGAATTTTGTAAGAATTTCTCTCTTTCACTGTCTTTATTTTAAGGGTTTTTAAAAGTAATTTATTTTTATAATGGGGTTTAGCTGCTTTTCACGGCTGTGTTTATGCGGCTTTACACCCACTTGACTCACTTCCAGACAGATATCAATACATAGGTTTTAAGATTCTTACTAGTCACATATATTCTTGTGCGGTGAATAGGGGGTGTTGAGTCCAGTTCACTGAGCAAGGAGTAGGTCTTGTCTATTACATATTGGGTGTATGGAACGGTATCTGAGCGAATTTGAAACCCTTGTTTTATGCATCACCCCACCTCACCTTTCCCGTTAAGCAGCCATAGTGTGTTTTCTAAACGTGAGACTCTGTTCTGTTTCGTAATTCAGTTCAAGTGTAGCGGTTTTTACATTCCCTCTATAAGTGATAGCTTATGATAAGTGTCTTTTTCTGTGTTACTTATTTCACTTAGAATCGTCGTACCTAAATCCACTCATCTTGCTTCTACTAGCCTTATGACATTGATTTCATGTCTGAGTGATATTCCATTGTACATAAGGACCACAACTTCTTTATCCATTTTTCTCTTTCCTGGGATATTTAAGGTGTCATGAAGTGGAGGTTCTTGTCTACAGAGCAGCCCTAAACGTCGGGGTGCCTGTGTCTTGCTGATTTTTAGTTTTCCCAATTTATACGCCCATGAGTGGACGTGCCCTATGCTCCCTAAGCTGTGTTTTTTCGATGTTTCAGGACACACCGTACACTTCTCCAGAGTGGCTGTTGGCAATTTACATCCCGACCATCAGCGTAGCATGGCTGCCATTTCTCCATGGCCTGTCCTGCATTTCTGGTTTTGACATTTTTTGCAGCATGGCCCTTTTGACCGATGGGAAGCGAGACTTCTTTGTAGCGCTGATTTGCCTTTCCAGGTTGCTTGGTTGGCCAAAAAGGGCGTATGCGTTTTTTCCTGAATATATTCAGGAAAAAACGCATACGCCCTTTTTGGCCAAGTGCATCATTGGCGACGTTTTGCCACTTTTCATGTGCTTTAAAGGCGATTCGAATCTACCTCCTGAAACCTGTTTCCTGCAATTCTGCCTTGCTTTCAAATCCTCTTCGTTGCCTTCCCTCAATATATTTGTGGACGAGAGTTATCATATATAACTCTGCAGGTTTGTGAATTGCAGTTCCCCTGAGCTCCATTTTTCAACTGTCTTTTTTGGGAGCTGGCCGCAAAAGCGCGGGATTGCCTCAGGCCCTATTCTGCTTCTGGGCGGCAGGCTGAGCCTGTGGTTAATTCTTCTTCCTGATGGGAAAATAGAGTGACCTGTGCCTGTCCCAACACCTAGATCTAGTCTCTCATTGGTTGCCCCTCTTCCCGTTCATCCTCAGGACAAATTGCAACCTGTAGGGAACAGGTGGTTAAAGGTGCTGATTCTCCAAGTACGGAGATTGCTAGTAAAGTAACTGGAATGGCGAACCAGAGCACAAGGAGATGAGAAATGAGGTGCGTTTTAGAAACCTTTCAAAATCACACGGTGTACCATCTTCTGGGTTTCTCATGCATGTTTTCGATGTAGGAAGATGCCCTTGAACCTGGAGATTTGGGACCCATGGGATGGGTACCACGCAGTATTACTTTAAAGGGTCTGCGTTTGCTCACCCAAACTCTCAACCCCAAGAGTGTCCACCCTTATGTCTCATCCAGCTGTGTGTCTAGATATGGTCAATTCAGGTTGCATCACAGCCTCTGAACGAATTTTGTAAGAATTTCTCTCTTTCACTGTCTTTATTTTAAGGGTTTTTAAAAGTAATTTATTTTTATAATGGGGTTTAGCTGCTTTTCACGGCTGTGTTTATGCGGCTTTACACCCACTTGACTCACTTCCAGACAGATATCAATACATAGGTTTTAAGATTCTTACTAGTCACATATATTCTTGTGCGTTGAATAGGGGGTGTTGAGTCCAGTTCACTGAGCAAGGAGTAGGTCTTGTCTATTACATATTGGGTGTATGGAACGGTATCTGAGCGAATTTGAAACCCTTGTTTTATGCATCACCCCACCTCACCTTTCCCGTTAAGCAGCCATAGTGTGTTTTCTAAACGTGTGACTCTGTTCTGTTTTGTAATTAAGTTCAAGTGTAGCGGTTTTTACATTCCCTCTATAAGTGATAGCTTATGATAAGTGTCTTTTTCTGTGTGTCTTATTTCACTTACAATCGTCGTACCTAACTCCACTCATCTTGCTTCTACTAGCCTTATGACATTGATTTCATGTCTGAGTGATATTCCATTGTATATAAGGACCACAACTTCTTTATCCATTTTTCTCTTTCCTGGGATATTTAAGGTGTCATGAAGTGGAGGTTCTTGTCAACAGAGCAGCCCTAAATTTTCGGGTGCCTGTGTCTTGCTGATTTTTAGTTTTCCCAATTTATACGCCCATGAGTGGACGTGCCCTATGCTCCCTAAGCTGTGTTTTTTCGATGTTTCAGGACACACCGTACACTTCTCCAGAGTGGCTGTTGGCAATTTACATCCCGCCCATCAGCGTAGCAAGGCTGCCATTTCTCCATGGCCTGTCCTGCATTTCAGGTTTTGACACTTTTTGCAGCATGGCCCTTTTGACCGATGGGAAGCGAGACTTCTTTGTAGCGCTGATTTGCCTTTCCAGGTTGCTTGGTTGGCCAAAAAGGGCGTATGCGTTTTTTCCTGAATATATTCAGGAAAAAACGCATACGCACTTTTTGGCCAAGGGCATCATTTTCGAAGTTTTGCCACTTTTCATGTGCTTTAAAGGCGATTCGAATCTACCTCCTGAAATCTGTTTCCTGCAATTCTGCCTTGCTTTCAAATCCTCTTCGTTGCCTTCCCTCAATATATTTGTGGACGAGAGTTATCATTTATAACTCAGCAGGTATGAGAATGGCAGTGCCCCCTAGCTCCATTTTTCAACTGTCTTTTTGGGAGCTGGCCGCAAAAGCGCGGGATTGCCTCAGGCCCTATTCTGGTTCCCGGCGGCAGGCTGAGCCTGTGGTTAATTCTTCTTCCTGATGGGAAAATAGAGTGACCTGTGCCTGTCCCAACACCTAGACCTAGTCTCTCATTGGTTGCCCCTCTTCCCTTTCATCCTCAGGACAAATTGCAACCTGTACGGAACAGGAGGTTAAAGGTGCTGATTCTCCAAGTAGGGAGATTGTTAGTAAAGTAGCTGGAAAGGCGAACCCGAGCACAAGGAGATGAGAAATGTGGTGCGTTTTAGAAACCTTTCAAAATCACACGGTGTACCATCTTCTGTTTTTCTCATGCATGTTTTCAATGTAGGAAGATGCCCTTGAACCTGGAGATTTGGGACCCATGGGATGGGTACCACGCAGTATTACTTTAAAGGGTGTGCTTTTGCTCACCCAAACTCTCAACCCCAAGAGTGTCCACCCTTATGTCTCATCCAGCTGTGTGTCTAGATATGGTCAATTCAGGTTGCATCACAGCCTCTGAACGAATTTTGTAAGAATTTCTCTCTTTCACTGTCTTTATTTTAAGGGTTTTTAAAAGTAATTTATTTTTATAATGGGGTTTAGCTGCTTTTCACGGCTGTGTTTATGCGGCTTTACACCCACTTGACTCACTTCCAGACAGATATCAATACATAGGTTTTAAGATTCTTACTAGTCACATATATTCTTGTGCGGTGAATAGGGGGTGTTGAGTCCAGTTCACTGAGCAAGGAGTAGGTCTTGTCTATTACATATTGGGTGTATGGAACGGTATCTGAGCGAATTTGAAACCCTTGTTTTATGCATCACCCCACCTCACCTTTCCCGTTAAGCAGCCATAGTGTGTTTTCTAAACATGTGACTCTGTTCTGTTTTGTAATTCAGTTCAAGTGTAGCGGTTTTTACATTCCCTCTATAAGTGATAGCTTATGATAAGTGCCTTTTTCTGTGTGACTTATTTCACTTAGAATCGTCGTACCTAACTCCACTCATCTTGCTTCTACTAGCCTTATGACATTGATTTCATGTCTGAGTGATATTCCATTGTACATAAGGACCACAACTTCTTTATCCGTTTTTCTCTTTCCTGGGATATTTAAGGTGTCATGAAGTGGAGGTTCTTGTCAACAGAGCAGCCCTAAACTTTGGGGTGCCTGTGTCTTGCTGATTTTTAGTTTTCCCTATTTATACGCCCATGAGTGGACATGCCCTATGCTCCCTAAGCTGTGTTTTTTCGATGTTTCAGGACACACCGTACACTTCTCCAGAGTGGCTGTTGGCAATTTACATCCCGACCATCAGCGTAGCACGGCTGCCATTTCTCCATGGCCTGTCCTGCATTTCTGGTTTTCACACTTTTTGCAGCATGGCCCTTTTGACCGATGGGAAGCGAGACTACTTTGTAGCGCTGATTTGCCTTTCCAGGTTGCTTGGTTGGCCAAAAAGGGCGTATGCGTTTTTTCCTGAATATATTCAGGAAAAAACGCATACGCCCTTTTTGGCCAAGGGCATCATTGTCGATGTTTTGCCACTTTTCATGTGCTTTAAAGGCGATTCGAATCTACCTCCTGAAACCTGTTTCCTGCAATTCTTCCTTGCTTTCAAATCTTCTTCGTTGCCTTCCCTCAATATATTTGTGGACGAGAGTTATCATTTATAACTCTGCAGGTTTGTGAATTGCAGTGCCCCTGAGCTCCATTTTTCAACTCGCTTTTTTGGGAGCTGGCCGCAAAGCGCGGGATTGCCTCAGGCCCTTTTCTGGTTCTGGGCGGCAGGCTGAGCCTCTGGTTAATTCTTCTTCCTGATGGGAAAATAGAGTGACCTGTGCCTGTCCCAACACCTAGATCTAGTCTCTCATTGGTTGCCCCTCTTCCCGTTCATCCTCAGGACAAATTGCAACCTGTAGGGAACAGGAGGTTAAAGGTGCTGATTCTCCAAGTAGGGAGATTGCTAGTAAAGTACCTGGAATGGCGAACCAGAGCACAAGGAGATGAGAAATGAGGTGCGTTTTAGAAACCTTTCAAAATCACACGGTGTACCATCTTCTGGGTTTCTCATGCATGTTTTCGATGTAGGAAGATGCCCTTGAACCTGGAGATTTGGGACCCATGGGATGGGTACCACGCAGTATTACTTTAAAGTGTCTGCGTTTGCTCACCCAACCTCACCCAACCTCTCAGCCCCAAGAGTGTCCACCCTTATGTCTCATCCAGCTGTGGGTCTAGATATGGTCAATCCAGGTTGCATCACAGCCTCTGAACGAATTTTGTAAGAATTTCTCTCTCTTTCACTGTCTTTGTTTTACGGGTTTTTAAAAGAAATTTATTTCTATAATGTGGTTTAGCTGCTTTTCACGGCTGTGTTTATGCAGCTTTACACCCACTTGACTCACTTCCAGATAGATATCAATACATAGGTTTTAAGTTTCTTACTAGTCAGATATATTGTTGTGCGGTGAATAGGGGGTGTTGATTCCAGTTCACTGAGCAAGGAGTAGGTCTTGTCTATTACATATTGGGTGTATGGGTCGGTATCTGAGCGAATTTGAAACCCTTGTTTTATGCATCACCCCACCTCACCTTTCCCGTTAAGCAGCCATAGTGTGTTTTCTAAACGTGTGACTCTGTTCTCTTTTGTAATTCAGTTCAAGTGTAGCGGTTTTTACATTCCCTCTATAAGTGATAGCTTATGATAAGTGTCTTTTTCTGTGTGACTTATTTCACTTAAAATCGTCGTACCTAACTCCACTCATCTTGCTTCTGCTAGCCTTATGACATTCATTTCATGTCTGAGTGATATTCCATTGTACATAAGGACCACAACTTCTTTATCCATTTTTCTCTTTCCTGGGATATTTAAGGTGTCATGAAGTGGAGGTTCTTTTCAACAGAGCAGCCCTAAACGTCGGGGTGCCTGTGTCTTGCTGATTTTTAGTTTTCCCAATATTTACGCCCATGAGTGGACGTGCCCTATGCTCCCTAAGCTGTGTTTTTTCGATGTTTCAGGACACACCGTACACTTCTCCAGAGTGGCTGTTGGCAATTTACATCCCGACCATCAGCGTAGCATGGCTGCCATTTCTCCATGGCCTGTCCTGCATTTCTGGTTTTGACACTTTTTGCAGCATGGCCCTTTTGACCGATGGGAAGCGAGACTTCTTTGTAGCGCTGATTTGCCTTTCCAGGTTGCTTGGTTGGCCAAAAAGGGCGTATGCGTTTTTTCCTGAATATATTCAGGAAAAAACGCATACGCCCTTTTTGGCCAAGTGCATCATTGGCGACGTTTTGCCACTTTTCATGTGCTTTAAAGGCGATTCGAATCTACCTCCTGAAACCTGTTTCCTGCAATTCTGCCTTGCTTTGAAATCCTCTTCGTTGCCTTCCCTCAATATATTTGTGGATGAGAGTTATCATTTATAACTCAGCAGGTTTGTGAATGGCAGTGCCCCTGAGCTCCATTTTTCAACTCTTTTTTTGGGAGCTGGCGGCAAAAGCACGGGATTGCCTCAGGCCCTATTCTGGTTCCCGGCAGCAGGCTGAGCCTGTGGTTAATTCTTCTTCCTGATGGGAAAATAGATTGACCTGTGCCTGTCCCAACACCTAGACCTAGTCTCTCATTGGTTGCCCCTCTTCCCTTTCATCCTCAGGACAAATTGCAACCTGTACGGAACAGGAGGTTAAAGGTGCTGATTCTCCAAGTAGGGAGATTGTTAGTCAAGTAGCTGGAATGGCGAACCCGAACACAAGGAGATGATAAATGAGGTGCGTTTTAGAAACCTTCCAAAATCACACGGTGTACCATCTTCTGTTTTTCTCATGCATGTTTTCGATGTAGGAAGATGCCCTTGAACCTGGAGATTTGGGACCCATGGGATGGGTACCACGCAGTATTACTTTAAAGGGTCTGCGTTTGCTCACCCAAACTCTCAACCCCAAGAGTGTCCACCCTTATGTCTCATCCAGCTGTGTGTCTAGATATGGTCAATTCAGGTTGCATCACAGCCTCTGAACGAATTTTGTAAGAATTTCTCTCTTTCACTGTCTTTATTTTAAGGGTTTTTAAAAGTAATTTATTTTTATAATGGGGTTTAGCTGCTTTTCACGGCTGTGTTTATGCGGCTTTACACCCACTTGACTCACTTCCAGACAGATATCAATACATAGGTTTTAAGATTCTTACTAGTCACATATATTCTTGTGCGGTGAATAGGGGGTGTTGAGTCCAGTTCACTGAGCAAGGAGTAGGTCTTGTCTATTACATATTGGGTGTATGGAACGGTATCTGAGCGAATTTGAAACCCTTGTTTTATGCATCACCCCACCTCACCTTTCCCGTTAAGCAGCCATAGTGTGTTTTCTAAACGTGTGACTCTGTTCTGTTTTGTAATTCAGTTCAAGTGTAGCGGTTTTTACATTCCCTCTATAAGTGATAGCTTATGATAAGTGTCTTTTTCTGTGTGACTTATTTCACTTAGAATCGTCGTACCTAACTCCACTCATCTTGCTTCTACTAGCTTTATTGCATTCATTTCTTGTCTGAGTGATATTCCATTGTACATAAGGACCACAACTTCTTTATCCATTTTTCTCTTTCCTGGGATATTTAAGGTGTCATGAAGTGGAGGTTCTTGTCAACAGAGCAGCCCTAAACTTTGGGGTGCCTGTGTCTTGCTGATTTTTAGTTTTCCCAATTTATACGCCCATGAGTGGACGTGCCCTATGCTCCCTAAGCTGTGTTTTTTCGATGTTTCAGGACACACCTTACACTTCTCCAGAGTGGCTGTTGGCAATTTACATCCCGCCCATCAGCGTAGCAAGGCTGCCATTTCTCCATGGACTGTCCTGCATTTCTGGTATTGAAACTTTTTGCAGCATCACCCTTTTGACCGATGGGAAGCGAGACTTCTTTGTAGCGCTGATTTGCCTTTCCAGGTTGCTTGGTTGGCCAAAAAGGGCGAATGCGTGTTTTCCTGAATATACTCAGGAAAAAACGCATAAGCCCTTTTTGGCCAAGGGCATCATTGTCGACGTTTTGCCGCTTTTCATGTGCTTTCAAGGCGATTCGAATCTACCTCCTGAAATCTGTTTCCTGCAATTCTGCCTTGTTTTCAAATCCTCTTCGTTGCCTTCCCTCAATATATCTGTGGATGAGAGTTATCATTTATAACTCTGCGGGTTTGTGAATTGCAGTGTCCCTGATCTCCATTTTTCAACTCTCTTTTTTGGGAGCTGGCCGCAAAAGTGCGGGATTGCCTCAGGCCCTATTCTGTTTCTGGGCGGCAGGCTGAGCCTGTGGTTAATTCTTTTTCCTGATGGGAAAATAGAGTGACCTGTGCCTGTCCCAACACCTAGATCTAGTCTCTCATTGGTTGCCCCTCTTCCCGTTCATCCTCAGGACAAATTGTAACCTGTAGGGAACAGGAGCTTAATGGTGCTGATTCTCCAAGTAGGGAGATTGCTAGTAAAGTAGCTGGAAAGGCGAACCCGAGCACAAGGAGATGAGAAATGAGGTGCATTTTAAAAACCTTTCAAAATCACACGGTGTACCATCTTCTTGGTTTCTCATGCATGTTTTCGATGTAGGAAGATGCCCTTGAACCTGGGGATTTGGGACCCATGGGATGGGTACCAAGCAGTATTACTTTAAAGGGTCTGCGTTTGCTCACCCAACCTCACCAAACCTCTCAGCCCCAAGAGTGACCACCCTTATGTCTCATCCAGCTGTGGGTGTAGATATGGTCAATCCAGGTTGCATCACAGCCCCTGAACGAATTTTGTAAGAATTTCTCTCTCTTTCACTGTCTTTGTTTTACGGGTTTTTAAAAGTAATTTATTTTCATAATGGGGTTTAGCTGCTTTTCACGGCTGTGTTTATGCGTCTTTACACCCACTTGACTCACTTCCAGATAGATATCAATACATAGGTTTTAAGTTTCTTACTAGTCAGATATATTGTTGTGCGGTGAATAGGGGGTGTTGATTCCAGTTCACTGAGCAAGGAGTAGGTCTTGTCTATTACATATTGGGTGTATGGAACGGTATCTGAGCGAATTTGAAACCCTTGTTTTATGCATCACCCCACCTCACCTTTCCCGTTAAGCAGCCATAGTGTGTTTTCTAAACGTGAGACTCTGTTCTGTTTCGTAATTCAGTTCAAGTGTAGCGGTTTTTACATTCCCTCTATAAGTGATAGCTTATGATAAGTGTCTTTTTCTGTGTTACATATTTCACGTAGAATCGTCGTACCTAAATCCACTCATCTTGCTTCTACTAGCCTTATGACATTGATTTCATGTCTGAGTGATATTCCATTGTACATAAGGACCACAACTTCTTTATCCATTTTTCTCTTTCCTGGGATATTTAAGGTGTCATGAAGTGGAGGTTCTTGTCTACAGAGCAGCCCTAAACGTCGGGGTGCCTGTGTCTTGCTGATTTTTAGTTTTCCCAATTTATACGCCCATGAGTGGACGTGCCCTATGCTCCCTAAGCTGTGTTTTTTCGATGTTTCAGGACACACCGTACACTTCTCCAGAGTGGCTGTTGGCAATTTACATCCCGACCATCAGCGTAGCACGGCTGCCATTTCTCCATGGCCTGTCCTGCATTTCTGGTTTTGACATTTTTTGCAGCATGGCCCTTTTGACCGATGGGAAGCGAGACTTCTTTGTAGCGCTGATTTGCCTTTCCAGGTTGCTTGGTTGGCCAAACAGGGCGTATGCGTTTTTTCCTGAATATATTCAGGAAAAAACGCATACGCCCTTTTTGGCCAAGTGCATCATTGGCGACGTTTTGCCACTTTTCATGTGCTTTAAAGGCGATTCGAATCTACCTCCTGAAACCTGTTTCCTGCAATTCTGCCTTGCTTTCAAATCCTCTTCGTTGCCTTCCCTCAATATATTTGTGGACGAGAGTTATCATATATAACTCTGCAGGTTTGTGAATTGCAGTGCCCCTGAGCTCCATTTTTCAACTGTCTTTTTTGGGAGCTGGCCGCAAAGCGCGGGATTGCCTCAGGCCCTATTCTGCTTCTGGGCGGCAGGCTGAGCCTGTGGTTAATTCTTTTTCCTGATGGGAAAATAGAGTGACCTGTGCCTGTCCCAACACCTAGATCTAGTCTCTCATTGGTTGCCCCTCTTCCCGTTCATCCTCAGGACAAATTGCAACCTGTAGGGAACAGGTGGTTAAAGGTGCTGATTCTCCAAGTAGGGAGATTGCTAGTAAAGTAACTGGAATGGCGAACCAGAGCACAAGGAGATGAGAAATGAGGTGCGTTTTAGAAACCTTTCAAAATCACACGGTGTACCATCTTCTGGGTTTCTCATGCATGTTTTCGATGTAGGAAGATGCCCTTGAACCTGGAGATTTGGGACCCATGGGATGGGTACCACACAGTATTACTTTAAAGGGTCTGCGTTTGCTCACCCAAACTCTCAACCCCAAGAGTGTCCACCCTTATGTCTCATCCAGCTGTGTGTCTAGATATGGTCATTTCAGGTTGCATCACAGCCTCTGAACGAATTTTGTAAGAATTTCTCTCTTTCACTGTCTTTATTTTAAGGGTTTTTAAAAGTAATTTATTTTTATAATGGGGTTTAGCTGCTTTTCACGGCTGTGTTTATGCGGCTTTACACCCACTTGACTCACTTCCAGATAGATATCAATACATAGGTTTTAAGATTCTTACTAGTCACATATATTCTTGTGCGTTGAATAGGGGGTGTTGAGTCCAGTTCACTGAGCAAGGAGTAGGTCTTGTCTATTACATATTGGGTGTATGGAACGGTATCTGCGCGAATTTGAAACCCTTGTTTTATGCATCACCCCACCTCACCTTTCCCGTTAAGCAGCCATAGTGTGTTTTCTAAACGTGTGACTCTGTTCTGTTTTGTAATTAAGTTCAACTGTAGCGGTTTTTACATTCCCTCTATAAGTGATAGCTTATGATAAGTGTCTTTTTCTGTGTGTCTTATTTCACTTAGAATCGTCGTACCTAACTCCACTCATCTTGCTTCTACTAGCCTTATGACATTGATTTCATGTCTGAGTGATATTCCATTGTATATAAGGACCACAACTTCTTTATCCATTTTTCTCTTTCCTGGGATATTTAAGGTGTCATGAAGTGGAGGTTCTTGTCAACAGAGCAGCCCTAAATTTTCGGGTGCCTGTGTCTTACTGATTTTTAGTTTTCCCTATTTATACGCCCATGATTGGACGTGCCCTATGCTCCCTAAGCTGTGTTTTTTCGATGTTTCAGGACACACCGTACACTTCTCCAGAGTGGCTGTTGACAATTTACATCCCGCCCATCAGCGTAGCAAGGCTGCCATTTCTCCATGGCCTGTCCTGCATTTCTGGTTTTGACACTTTTTGCAGCATGGCCTTTTTGACCGATGGGAAACGAGACTTCTTTGTAGCGCTGATTTGCCTTTCCAGGTTGCTTGGTTGGCCAAAATGGGCGTATGCGTTTTTTCCTGAATATATTCAGGAAAAAACGCATACGCACATTTTGGCCAAGGGCATCATTTTCGAAGTTTTGCCACTTTTCATGTGCTTTAAAGGCGATTCGAATCTACCTCCTGAAACCTGTTTCCTGCAATTCTGCCTTGCTTTCAAATCCTCTTCGTTGCCTTCCCTCAATATATTTGTGGAGGAGAGTTATCATTTATAACTCAGCAGGTATGAGAATGGCAGTGCCCCCTAGCTCCATATTTCAACTGTCTTTTTGGGAGCTGGCCGCAAAAGCGCGGGATTGCCTCAGGCCCTATTCTGGTTCCCGGCGGCAGGCTGAGCCTGTGGTTAATTCTTCTTCCTGATGGGAAAATAGAGTGACCTGTGCCTGTCCCAACACCTAGACCTAGTCTCTCATTGGTTGCCCCTCTTCCCTTTCATCCTCAGGACAAATTACAACCTGTACGGAACAGGAGGTTAAAGGTGCTGATTCTCCAAGTAGGGAGATTGTTAGTAAAGTAGCTGGAAAGGCGAACCCGAGCACAAGGAGATGAGAAATGAGGTGCGTTTTAGAAACCTTTCAAAATCACACGGTGTACCATCTTCTGTTTTTCTCATGCATGTTTTCAATGTAGGAAGATGCCCTTGAACCTGGAGATTTGGGACCCATGGGATGGGTACCACGCAGTATTACTTTAAAGGGTCTGCTTTTGCTCACCCAAACTCTCAACCCCAAGAGTGTCCACCCTTATGTCTCATCCAGCTGTGTGTCTAGATATGGTCAATTCAGGTTGCATCACAGCCTCTGAACGAATTTTGTAAGAATTTCTCTCTTTCACTGTCTTTATTTTAAGGGTTTTTAAAAGTAATTTATTTTTATAATGGGGTTTAGCTGCTTTTCACGGCTGTGTTTATGCGGCTTTACACCCACTTGACTCACTTCCAGATAGATATCAATACATAGGTTTTAAGATTCTTACTAGTCACATATATTCTTGTGCGTTGAATAGGGGGTGTTGAGTCCAGTTCACTGAGCAAGGAGTAGGTCTTGTCTATTACATATTGGGTGTATGGAACGGTATCTGAGCGAATTTGAAACCCTTGTTTTATGCATCACCCCACCTCACCTTTCCCGTTAAGCAGCCATAGTGTGTTTTCTAAACGTGTGACTCTGTTCTCTTTTGTAATTCAGTTCAAGTGTAGCGGTTTTTACATTCCCTCTATAAGTGATAGCTTATGATAAGTGTCTTTTTCTGTGTGTCTTATTTCACTTAGAATCGTCGTACCTAACTCCACTCATCTTGCTTCTACTAGCCTTATGACATTGATTTCATGTCTGAGTGATATTTCATTGTATATAAGGACCACAACTTCTTTATCCATTTTTCTCTTTCCTGGGATATTTAAGGTGTCATGAAGTGGAGGTTCTTGTCAACAGAGCAGCCCTAAATTTTCGGGTGCCTGTGTCTTGCTGATTTTTAGTTTTCCCTATTTATACGCCCATGAGTGGACGTGCCCTATGCTCCCTAAGCTGTGTTTTTTCGATGTTTCAGGACACACCGTACACTTCTCCAGAGTGGCTGTTGGCAATTTACATCCCGCCCATCAGCGTAGCAAGGCTGCCATTTCTCCATGGCCTGTCCTGCATTTCTGGTTTTGACACTTTTTGCAGCATGGCCTTTTTGACCGATGGGAAGCGAGACTTCTTTGTAGCGCTGATTTGCCTTTCCAGGTTGCTTGGTTGGTCAAAAAGTGCGTATGCGTTTTTTCCTGAATATATTCAGGAAAAAACGCATACGCACTTTTTGGCCAAGGGCATCATTTTCGAAGTTTTGCCACTTTTCATGTGCTTTAAAGGCGATTCGAATCTACCTCCTGAAACCTGTTTCCTGCAATTCTGCCTTGCTTTCAAATCCTCTTCGTTGCCTTCCCTCAATATATTTGTGGACGAGAGTTATCATTTATAACTCAGCAGGTATGAGAATGGCAGTGCCCCCTAGCTCCATTTTTCAACTGTCTTTTTGGGAGCTGGCCGCAAAAGCGCGGGATTGCCTCAGGCCCTATTCTGGTTCCCGGCGGCAGGCTGAGCCTGTGGTTAATTCTTCTTCCTGATGGGAAAATAGAGTGACCTGTGCCTGTCCCAACACCTAGACCTAGTCTCTCATTGGTTGCCCCTCTTCCCTTTCATCCTCAGGACAAATTGCAACCTGTACGGAACAGGAGGTTAAAGGTGCTGATTCTCCAAGTAGGGAGATTGTTAGTAAAGTAGCTGGAAAGGCGAACCCGAGCACAAGGAGATGAGAAATGAGGTGCGTTTTAGAAACCTTTCAAAATCACACGGTGTACCATCTTCTGTTTTTCTCATGCATGTTTTCAATGTAGGAAGATGCCCTTGAACCTGGAGATTTGGGACCCATGGGATGGGTACCACGCAGTATTACTTTAAAGGGTCTGCTTTTGCTCACCCAAACTCTCAACCCCAAGAGTGTCCACCCTTATGTCTCATCCAGCTTGGGTCTAGATATGGTCAATTCAGGTTGCATCACAGCCTCTGAACGAATTTTGTAAGAATTTCTCTCTTTCACTGTCTTTATTTTAAGGGTTTTTAAAAGTAATTTATTTTTATAATGGGGTTTAGCTGCTTTTCACGGCTGTGTTTATGCGGCTTTACACCCACTTGACTCACTTCCAGACAGATATCAATACATAGGTTTTAAGATTCTTACTAGTCACATATATTCTTGTGCGGTGAATAGGGGGTGTTGAGTCCAGTTCACTGAGCAAGGAGTAGGTCTTGTCTATTACATATTGGGTGTATGGAACGGTATCTGAGCGAATTTGAAACCCTTGTTTTATGCATCACCCCACCTCACCTTTCCCGTTAAGCAGCCATAGTGTGTTTTCTAAACGTGAGACTCTGTTCTGTTTCGTAATTCAGTTCAAGTGTAGCGGTTTTTACATTCCCTCTATAAGTGATAGCTTATGATAAGTGTCTTTTTCTGTGTGACTTATTTCACTTAGAATCGTCGTACCTAACTCCACTCATCTTGCTTCTACTAGCCTTATGACATTGATTTCATGTCTGAGTGATATTCCATTGTACATAAGGACCACAACTTCTTTATCCATTTTTCTCTTTCCTGGGATATTTAAGGTGTCATGAAGTGGAGGTTCTTGTCAACAGAGCAGCCCTAAACTTTCCGGTGCCTGTGTCTTGCTGATTTTTAGTTTTCCCTATTTATACGCCCATGAGTGGACGTGCCCTATGCTCCCTAAGCTGTGTTGTTTCGATGTTTCAGGACACACCGTACACTTCTCCAGAGTGGCTGCTGGCAATTTACATCCCGACCATCAGCGTAGCAAGGCTGCCATTTCTCCATGGCCTGTCCTGCATTTCTGGTTTTCACACTTTTTGCAGCATGGCCCTTTTGACCGATGGGAAGCGAGACTACTTTGTAGCGCTGATTTGCCTTTCCAGGTTGCTTGGTTGGCCAAAAAGGGCGTATGCGTTTTTTCCTGAATATATTCAGGAAAAAACGCATACGCCCTTTTTGGCCAAGGGCATCATTGTCGATGTTTTGCCACTTTTCATGTGCTTTAAAAGCGATTCGAATCTACCTCCTGAAACCTGTTTCCTGCCATTCTGCCTTGCTTTCAAATCTTCTTCGTTGCCTTCCCTCAATATATTTGTGGACGAGAGTTATCATTTATAACTCTGCAGGTTTGTGAATTGCAGTGCCCCTGAGCTCCATTTTTCAACTCGCTTTTTTGGGAGCTGGCCGCAAAGCGCGGGATTGCCTCAGGCCCTTTTCTGGTTCTGGGCGGCAGTCTGAGCCTGTGGTTAATTCTTCTTCCTGATGGGAAAATAGAGTGACCTGTGCCTGTCCCAACACCTAGACCTAGTCTCTCATTGGTTGCCCTTCTTCCCTTTCATCCTCAGGACAAATTGCAACCTGTACGGGACAGGAGGTTAAAGGTGCTGATTCTCCAAGTAGGGAGATTGTTAGTAAAGTAGCTGGAATGGCGAACCCGAACACAAGGAGATGAGAAATGAGGTGCGTTTTAGAAACCTTTCAAAATCACACGGTGTACCATCTTCTGTTTTTCTCATGCATGTTTTCGATGTAGGAAGATGCCCTTGAACCTGGAGATTTGGGACCCATGGGATGGGTACCACGCAGTATTATTTTAAAGGGTCTGCGTTTGCTCACCCAACCTCACCCAACCTCTCAGCCCCAAGAGTGTCCACCCTTATGTCTCATCCAGCTTGGGTCTAGATATGGTCAATCCAGGTTGCATCACAGCCTCTGAACAAATTTTGTAGGAATTTCTCTCTCTTTCACTGTCTTTGTTTTACGGGTTTTTTAAAGTAATTTATTTTTATAATGGGGTTTAGCTGCTTTTCACGGCTGTGTTTATGCGGCTTTACACACACTTGACTCACTTCCAGACAGATATCAATACATAGGTTTTAAGATTCTTACTAGTCACATATATTCTTGTGCGTTGAATAGGGAGTGTTGAGTCCAGTTCACTGAGCAAAGTGTAGGTCTTGTCTATTACATATTGGGTGTATGGAACGGTATCTGAGCGAATTTGAAACCCTTGTTTTATGCATCACCCCACCTCACCTTTCCCGTTAAGCAGCCATAGTGTGTTTTCTAAACGTGTGACTCTGTTCTGTTTTGTAATTCAGTTCAAGTGTAGCGGTTTTTACATTCCCTCTATAAGTGATAGCTTATGATAAGTGTCTTTTTCTGTGTGACTTATTTCACTTAGAATCGTCGTACCTAACTCCACTCATCTTGCTTCTACTAGCCTTATGACATTGATTTCATGTCTGAGTGATATTCCATTGTATATAAGGACCACAACTTCTTTATCCATTTTTCTCTTTCCTGGGATATTTAAGGTGCCATGAAGTGGAGGTTCTTGTCAACAGAGCAGCCCTAAACTTTCGGGTGCCTGTGTCTTGCTGATTTTTAGTTTTCCCTATTTATACGCCCATGAGTGGACGTGCCCTATGCTCCCTAAGCTGTGTTTTTTCGATGTTTCAGTACACACCGTACACTTCTCCAGATTGGCTGTTGGCAATTTACATCCCGACCATCAGCGTAGCACGGCTGCCATTTCTCCATGGCCTGTCCTGCATTTCTGGTTTTGACACTTTTTGCAGCATGGCCCTTTTGACCGATGGGAAGCGAGACTTCTTTGTAGCGCTGATTTGCATTTCCAGGTTGCTTGGTTGGCCAAAAAGGGCGTATGCGTTTTTTCCTGAATATATTCAGGAAAAAACGCATACGCCCTTTTTGGCCAAGTGCATCATTGGCGACGTTTTGCCACTTTTCATGTGCTTTAAAGGCGATTCGAATCTACCTCCTGAAACCTGTTTCCTGCAATTCTGCCTTGCTTTCAAATCCTCTTCGTTGCCTTCCCTCAATATATTTGTGGATGAGAGTTATCATTTATAACTCAGCAGGTTTGTGAATGGCAGTGCCCCTGAGCTCCATTTTTCAACTATTTTTTTGGGAGCTGGCGGCAAAAGCACGGGATTGCCTCAGGCCCTATTCTGGTTCCCGGCGGCAGGCTGAGCCTGTGGTTAATTCTTCTTCCTGATGGGAAAATAGAGTGACCTGTGCCTGTCCCAACACCTAGACCTAGTCTCTCATTGGTTGCCCTTCTTCCCTTTCATCCTCAGGACAAATTGCAACCTGTACGGGACAGGAGGTTAAAGGTGCTGATTCTCCAAGTAGGGAGATTGTTAGTAAAGTAGCTGGAATGGCGAACCCGAACACAAGGAGATGAGAAATGAGGTGCGTTTTAGAAACCTTTCAAAATCACACGGTGTACCATCTTCTGTTTTTCTCATGCATGTTTTCGATGAAGAAAGATGCCCTTGAACCTGGAGATTTGGGACCCATGGGATGGGTACCACGCAGTATTACTTTAAAGGGTCTGCGTTTGCTCACCCAACCTCACCCAACCTCTCAGCCCCAAGAGTGTCCACCCTTATGTCTCATCCAGCTTGGGTCTAGATATGGTCAATCCAGGTTGCCTCACAGCCTCTGAACAAATTTTGTAGGAATTTCTCTCTCTTACACTGTCTTTGTTTTACGGGTTTTTTAAAGTAATTTATTTTTATAATGGGGTTTAGCTGCTTTTCACGGCTGTGTTTATGCGGCTTTACACCCACTTGACTCACTTCCAGACAGATATCAATACATAGGTTTTAAGATTCTTACTAGTCACATATATTCTTGTGCGTTGAATAGGGAGTGTTGAGTCCAGTTCACTGAGCAAGGAGTAGGTCTTGTCTATTACATATTGGGTGTATGGAACGGTATCTGAGCGAATTTGAAACCCTTGTTTTATGCATCACCCCACCTCACCTTTCCCGTTAAGCAGCCATAGTGTGTTTTCTAAACGTGTGACTCTGTTCTGTTTTGTAATTCAGTTCAAGTGTAGCGGTTTTTACATTCCCTCTATAAGTGATAGCTTATGATAAGTGTCTTTTTCTGTGTGACTTATTTCACTTAGAATCGTCGTACCTAACTCCACTCATCTTGCTTCTACTAGCCTTATGACATTGATTTCATGTCTGAGTGATATTCCATTGTATATAAGGACCACAACTTCTTTATCCATTTTTCTCTTTCCTGGGATATTTAAGGTGTCATGAAGTGGAGGTTCTTGTCAACAGAGCAGCCCTAAACTTTCGGGTGCCTGTGTCTTGCTGATTTTTAGTTTTCCCTATTTATACGCCCATGAGTGGACGTGCCCTATGCTCCCTAAGCTGTGTTTTTTCGATGTTTCAGGACACACCGTACACTTCTCCAGAGTGGCTGTTGGCAATTTACATCCCGACCATCAGCGTAGCACGGCTGCCATTTCTCCATGGCCTGTCCTGCATTTCTGGTTTTGACACTTTTTGCAGCATGGCCCTTTTGACCAATGGGAAGCGAGACTTCTTTGTAGCGCTGATTTGCCTTTCCAGGTTGCTTGGTTGGCCAAAAAGGGCGTATGCGTTTTTTCCTGAATATATTCAGGAAAAAACGCATACGCCCTTTTTGGCCAAGTGCATCATTGGCGACGTTTTGCCACTTTTCATGTGCTTTAAAGGCGATTCGAATCTACCTCCTGAAACCTGTTTCCTGCAATTCTGCCTTGCTTTCAAATCCTCTTCGTTGCCTTCCCTCAATATATTTGTGGACGAGAGTTATCATTTATAACTCAGCAGGTTTGTGAATGGCAGTGCCCCTGAGCTCCATTTTTCAACTATTTCTTTGGGAGCTGGCGGCAAAAGCACGGGATTGCCTCAGGCCCTATTCTGGTTCCCGGCGGCAGGCTGAGCCTGTGGTTAATTCTTCTTCCTGATGGGAAAATAGAGTGACCTGTGCCTGTCCCAACACCTAGACCTAGTCTCTCATTGGTTGCCCTTCTTCCCTTTCATCCTCAGGACAAATTGCAACCTGTACGGAACAGGAGGTTAAAGGTGCTGATTCTCCAAGTAGGGAGATTGTTAGTAAAGTAGCTGGAATGGCGAACCCGAACACAAGGAGATGAGAAATGAGGTGCGTTTTAGAAACCTTTCAAAATCACACGGTGTACCATCTTCTTGGTTTCTCATGCATGTTTTCGATGTAGGAAGATGCCCTTGAACCTGGAGATTTGGGACCCATGGGATGGGTACCACGCAGTATTACTTTAAAGGGTCTGCGTTTGCTCACCCAACCTCTCAACCCCAAGAGTGTCCACCCTTATGTCTCATCCAGCTGTGTGTCTAGATATGGTCAATTCAGGTTGCATCACAGCCTCTGAACGAATTTTGTAAGAATTTCTCTCTTTCACTGTCTTTATTTTAAGGGTTTTTAAAAGTAATTTATTTTTATAATGGGGTTTAGCTGCTTTTCACGGCTGTGTTTATGCGGCTTTACACCCACTTGACTCACTTCCAGACAGATATCAATACATAGGTTTTAAGATTCTTACTAGTCACATATATTCTTGTGCGGTGAATAGGGGGTGTTGAGTCCAGTTCACTGAGCAAGGAGTAGGTCTAGTCTATTACATATTGGGTGTATGGAACGGTATCTGAGCGAATTTGAAACCCTTGTTTTATGCATTACCCCACCTCACCTTTCCCGTTAAGCTGCCATAGTGTGTTTTCTAAACGTGTGACTCTGTTCTCTTTTGTAATTCAGTTCAAGTGTAGCGGTTTTTACATTCCCTCTATAAGTGATAGCTTATGATAAGTGTCTTTTTCTGTGTGACTTATTTCACTTAGAATCGTCGTATCTAACTCCACTCATCTTGCTTCTACTAGCCTTATGACATTGATTTCATGTCTCAGTGATAGTCCATTGTACATAAGGACCACAACTTCTTTATCCATTTTTCTCTTTCCTGGGATATTTAAGGTGTCATGAAGTGGAGGTTCTTGTCAACAGAGCAGCCCTAAACTTTGGGGTGCCTGTGTCTTGCTGATTTTTAGTTTTCCCAATTTATACGCCCATGAGTGGACGTGCCCTATGCTCCCTAAGCTGTGTTTTTTCGATGTTTCAGGACACACCGTACACTTCTCCAGAGTGGCTGTTGGCAATTTACATCCTGCCCATCAGCGTAGCAAGGCTGTCATTTCTCCATGGCCTGTCCTGCATTTCTGGTTTTGACACTTTTTGTAGCATGGCCCTTTTGACCGATGGGAAGCGAGACTTCTTTGTAGCGCTGATTTGCCTTTCCAGGTTGCTTGGTTGGCCAAAAAGGGCGTATGCGTTTTTTCCTGAATATATTCAGGAAAAAACGCATACGCCCTTTTTGGCCATGGGCATCATTGTCGACGTTTTGCGACTTTTCATGTGCTTTAAAGTGATTCGAATCTACCTCCTGAAATTCGTTTCCTGCAATTCTGCCTTGCTTTCAAATCCTCTTCGTTGCCTTCCCTCAATATATTTGTGGACGAGAGTTATCATTTATAACTCTGCGGGTTTGTGAATTGCAGTGTCCCTGAGCTCCGTTTTTCAACTCGCTTTTTTGGGAGCTGGCCGCAAAAGCGCGGGATTGCCTCAGGCCCTATTCTGCTTCTGGGCGGCAGGCTGAGCCTGTGGTTAATTCTTCTTCCTGATGGGAAAATAGAGTGACCTGTGCCTGTCCGAACACCTAGACCTAGTCTCTCATTGGTTGCCCCTCTTCCCGTTCATCCTCAGGACAAATTGCAACCTGTAGGGAACAGGAGGTTAAAGGTGCTGATTCTCCAAGTAGGGAGATTGCTAGTAAAGTAGCTGGAATGGCGAACCCGAACACAAGGAGATGAGAAATGAGGTGCGTTTTAGAAACCTTTCAAAATCACACGGTGTACCATCTTCTGGGTTTCTCATGCATGTTTTCGACGTAGGAAGATGTCCTTGAACCTGGAGATTTGGGACCCATGGGATGGGTACCACGCAGTATTACTTTAAAGGGTCTGCGTTTGCTCACCCAACCTCACCCAACCTCTCAGCCCCAAGGGTGTCCACCCTTATGTCTCATCCAGCTGTGGGTCTAGATATGGTCAATCCAGGTTGCGTCACAGCCTCTGAACGAATTTTGTAAGAATTTCTCTCTCTTTCACTGTCTTTGTTTTACGGGTTTTTAAAAATAATTTATTTCTATAATGGGGTTTAGCTGCTTTTCACGGCTGTGTTTATGCAGCTTTACACCCACGTGACTCACTTCCAGACAGATATCAATACATAGGTTTTAAGATTCTTACTAGTCACATATATTCTTGTGCGGTGAATAGGGGGTGTTGAGTCCAGTTCACTGAGCAAGGAGTAGGTCTTGTCTATTACATATTGGGTGTATGGAACGGTATCTGAACGAATTTGAAACCCTTGTTTTATGTATCACCCCACTTCACCTTTCCCGTTAAGCACCCATAGTGTGTTTTCTAAATGTGAGACTCTGTTCTGTTTTGTCATTCAGTTCAAGTGTAGCGGTTTTTACATTCCCTCTATAAGTGATAGCTTATGATAAGAGTCTTTTTCTGTGTGACTTATTTCACTTAGAATCGTCGTACCTAAATCTACTCATCTTGCTTCTACTAGCCTTATGACTTTGATTTCATGTCTGAGTGATATTCCATTGTACATAAGGACCACAACTTCTTTATCCATTTTTCTCTTTCCTGGGATATTTAAGGTGTCATGAAGTGGAGGTTCTTGTCAACAGAGCAGCCCTAAACTTTGGGGTGCCGGTGTCTTGCTGCTTTTTAGTTTTCCCAATTTATACGCCCATGAGTGGACATGCCCTATGCTCCCTAAGCTGTGTTTTTTCGATGTTTCAGGACACACCGTACACTTCTCCAGAGTGGCTGTTGGCAATTTACATCCCGCCCATCAGCGTAGCAAGGCTGCCATTTCTCCATGGCCTGTCCTACATTTCTGGTTTTGACACTTTTTGCAGCATGGCCCTTTTGACCGATGGGAAGCGAGACTTCTTTGTAGCGTTGATTTGCCTTCCAGGTTGCTAGGTTGGCCAAAAAGGGCGTATGCGTTTTTTCCTGAATATATTATGGAGAATATATTTCCTGAATATATTCCTGAATATATTCCTGAATATTCCTGAATATATATATCCTGAATATATTTCCTGAATATATTCAGGAAAAAACGCATACGCCCTTTTTGGCCAAGGGCATCATTGTCGACGTTTTGCCGCTTTTCATGTGCTTTAAAGGCGATTCGAATCTACCTCCTGAAACCTGTTTCCTGCAATTCTTCCTTGCTTTCAAATCCTCTTCGTTGCCTTCCCTCAATATATTTGTGGACGAGAGTTAACATTTATAACTCTGCAGGTTTGTGAATGGCAGTGTGTCTGGGCTCCATTTTTCAACTCGCTTTTTTGGGAGCTGGCCGCCAAAGCACGGGATTGCCTCAGGCCCTATTCTGCTTCTGGGCGGCAGGCTGAGCCTGTGGTTAATTCTTCTTCCTGATGGGAAAATAGAGTGACCTGTGCCTGTCCCAACACCTAGATCTAGTCTCTCATTCGTTGCCCCTCTTCCCGTTCATCCTCAGGACAAATTGCAACCTGTAGGGATCAGGAGGTTAAAGGTGCTGATTCTCAAAGTAGGGAGATTGCTAGTAAAGTAGCTGGAATGGCGAACCCGAACACAAGGAGATGAGAAATGAGGTGCGTTTTAGAAACCTTTCAAAATCACACGGTGTACCATCTTCTGGGTTTCTCATGCATGTTTTCGACGTAGGAAGATGCCCTTGAACCTGGAGATTTGGGACCCATGAGATGGGTACCACGCAGTATTACTTTAAAGGGTCTGTGTTTGCTCACCCAACCTCACCCAACTTCTCAGCCCCAAGAGTGTCCACCCTTATGTCTCATCCAGCTGTGAGTCTAGATATGGTCAATCCAGGTTGCCATCACAGCCTCTGAACGAATTTTGTAAGAATTTCTCTCTCTTTCACTGTCTTTGTTTTACAGGTTTTTAAAAGTAATTTATTTCTATAATAGGGTTTAGCTGCTTTTCATGGCTGTGTTTATGCGGCTTTACATCCACTTGACTCACTTCCAGACAGATATCAATACATAGGTTTTAAGATTCTTAATAATCACATATATTCTTGTGCGGTGAATAGGGGGTGTTGAGTCCACTTCACTGAGCAAGGAGTAGGTCTAGTCTATTACATATTGGGTGTATGGAACGGTATCTGAGCGAATTTGAAACCCTTGTTTTATGCATCACCCCACCTCAACTTTCCCGTTAAGCTGCCATAGTTTGTTTTCTAAATGTGTGACTCTGTTCTGTTTTGTAATTCAGTTCAAGTGTAGCGGTTTTTACATTCCCTCTATAAGTGATAGCTTATGATAAGAGTCTTTTTCTGTGTGACTTATTTCACTTAGAATCGTCGTACCTAAATCCACTCATCTTGCTTCTACTAGCCTTATGACTTTGATTTCATGTCTGAGTGATATTCCATTGTACATAAGGACCACAATTTCTTTATCCATTTTTCTCTTTCCTGGGATATTTAAGGTGTCATGAAGTGGAGGTTCTTGTCAACAGAGCAGCCCTAAACTTTGGGGTGCCGGTGTCTTCCTGCTTTTTAGTTTTCCCAATTTATACGCCCATGAGTGGACGTGCCCTATGCTCCCTAAGCTGTGTTTTTTCGATGTTTCAGGACACACCGTACACTTCTCCAGAGTGGCTGTTGGCAATTTACATCCCGCCCATCAGCGTAGCAAGGCTGCCATTTCTCCATGGCCTGTCGTACATTTCTGGTTTTGACACTTTTTGCAGCATGGCCCTTTTGACCAATGGGAAGCGAGACTTCTTTGTAGCGTTGATTTGCCTTCCAGGTTGCTAGGTTGGCCAAAAAGGGCGTATGCGTTTTTTCTTGAATATATTATGGAGAATATATTTCCTGAATATATTCCTGAATATATTCCTGAATATTCCTGAATATATATATCCTGAATATATTTCCTGAATATATTCAGGAAAAAACGCATACGCCCTTTTTGGCCAAGGGCATCATTGTCGACATTTTGCCGCTTTTCAAGTGCTTTAAAGGCGATTCGAATCTACCTCCTGAAACCTGTTTCCTGCAATTCTTCCTTGCTTTCAAATCCTCTTCGTTGCCTTCCCTCAATATATTTGTGGACGAGAGTTAACATTTATAACTCTGCAGGTTTGTGAATGGCAGTGTGTCTGGGCTCCATTTTTCAACTCGCTTTTTTGGGAGCTGGCCGCCAAAGCTTGGGATTGCCTCAGGCCCTATTCTGCTTCTGGGCGGCAGGCTGAGCCTGTGGTTAATTCTTCTTCCTGATGGGAAAATAGAGTGACCTGTGCCTGTCCCAACACCTAGATCTAGTCTCTCATTCGTTGCCCCTCTTCCCGTTCATCCTCAGGACAAATTGCAACCTGTAGGGAACAGGAGGTTAAAGGTGCTGATTCTCAAAGTAGGGAGATTGCTAGTAAAGTAGCTGGAATGGCGAACCCGAACACAAAGAGATGAGAAATGAGGTGCGTTTTAGAAACCTTTCAAAATCACACGGTGTACCATCTTCTGGGTTTCTCATGCATGTTTTCGACGTAGGAAGATGCCCTTGAACCTGGAGATTTGGGACCCATGAGATGGGTACCACGCAGTATTACTTTAAAGGGTCTGTGTTTGCTCACCCAACCTCACCCAACTTCTCAGCCCCAAGAGTGTCCACCCTTATGTCTCATCCAGCTGTGAGTCTAGGTATGGTCAATCCAGGTTGCATCACAGCCTCTGAACGAATTTTGTAAGAATTTCTCTCTCTTTCACTGTCTTTGTTTTACGGGTTTTTAAAAGTAATTTATTTCTATAATAAGGTTTAGCTGCTTTTCATGGCTGTGTTTATGCGGCTTTACATCCACTTGACTCACTTCCAGACAGATATCAATACATAGGTTTTAAGATTCTTACTAGTCACATATATTCTTGTGCGGTGAATAGGGGGTGTTGAATCCAGTTCACTGAGCAAGGAGTAGGTCTTGTCTATTACATATTGGGTGTATGCAACGGTATCTGAGTGAATTTGAAACCCTTGTTTTATGGATCACCGCACCTCACCTTTCCCGTTAAGCAGCCATAGTGTGTTTTCTAAACGTGTGACTCTGTTCTGTTTTGTAATTCAGTTCAAGTGTAGCGGTTTTTACATTCCCTCTATAAGTGATAGCTTATGATAAGTGTCTTTTTCTGTGTGACTTATTTCACTTAGAATCGTCATACCTAAATCCACTCTTCTTGCTTCTCCTAGCCTTATGACATTGATTTCATGTCTGAGTGATATTCCATTGTACATAAGGACCACAACTTCTTTATCCATTTTTCTCTTTCCTGGGATATTTAAGGTGTCATGAAGTGGAGGTTCTTGTCAACAGAGCAGCCCTAAACTTTGGGATGCCTGTGTCTTGCTGATTTTTAGTTTTCCCTATTTATACGCCCATGAGTGGACGTGCCCTATGCTCCCTAAGCTGTGTTTTTTCGATGTTTCAGGACACACCTTACACTTCTCCAGAGTGGCTATTGGTTATTTACATACCGCCCATCAGCGTAGCAAGGCTGCCATTTCTCCATGGCCTGTCCTGCATTTCTGGTTTTGACACTTTTTGCAGCATGGCCCTTTTGACCGATGGGAAGCGAGACTTCTTTGTAGCGCTGATTTGCCTTTCCAGGTTGCTTGGTTGGCCAAAAAGGGCGTATGCGTTTTTTCCTGAATATATTCAGGAAAAAACGCATACGCCCTTTTTGGCCAAGGGCATCATTGTCGACGTTTTGCCACCTTTCATGTGCTTTAAAGGCGATTCGAATCTACCTCCTGAAACCTGTTTCCTGCAATTCTGACTTGCTTTCAAATCCTCTTCGTTGCCTTCCCTCAATATATTTGTGGACGAGAGTTATCATTTATAAATCTGCAGATTTGTGAATGGCAGTGCCCCTGAGCTCCATTTTTCAACTCGCTTTTTTGGGAGCTGGCCGCAAAAGCGCGGGATTGCCTCAGGCCCTATTCTGCTTCTGGGCGGCAGGCTGAGCCTGTGGTTAATTGTTCTTCCTGATGGGAAAATAGAGTGACCTGTGCCTGTCCGAACACCTAGACCTAGTCTCTCATTGGTTGCCCCTCTTCCCGTTCATCCTCAGGACAAATTGCAACCTGTAGGGAACAGGAGGTTAAAGGTACTGATTCTCCAAGTAGGGAGATTGCTAGTAAAGTAGCTGGAATGGCGAACCCGAACACAAGGAGATGAGAAATGAGGTGCGTTTTAGAAACCTTTCAAAATCACACGGTGTACCATCTTCTGGGTTTCTCATGCATGTTTTCGACGTAGGAAGATGCCCTTGAACCAGGAGATTTGGGACCCATGGGATGGGTACCACGCAGTATTACTTTAAACGGTCTGCGTTTGCTCACCCAACCTCACCCAACCTCTCAGCCCCAAGGGTGTCCACCCTTATATCTCATCCAGCTGTGGGTCTAGATATGGTCAATCCAGGTTGCGTCACAGACTCTGAACGAATTTTGTAAGAATTTCTCTCTCTTTCACTGTCTTTGTTTTACGGGTTTTTAAAAGTAATTTATTTCTATAATGGGGTTTAGCTGCTTTTCACGGCTGTGTTTATGCAGCTTTACACCCACTTGACTCACTTCCAGACAGATATCAATACATAGGTTTTAAGATTCTTACTAGTCACATATATTCTTGTGTGGTGAATAGGGGGTGTTGAGTCCAGTTCACTGAGCAAGGAGTAGGTCTTGTCTATTACATATTGGGTGTATGCAACGGTATCTGAGTGAATTTGAAACCCTTGTTTTATGCATCACCGCACCTCACCTTTCCCGTTAAGCAGCCATAGTGTGTTTTCTAAACGTGTGACTCTGTTCTGTTTTGTAATTCAGTTCAAGTGTAGCGGTTTTTACATTCCCTCTATAAGTGATAGCTTATGATAAGTGTCTTTTTCTGTGTGACTTATTTCACTTAGAATCGTCATACCTAAATCCACTCTTCTTGCTTCTCCTAGCCTTATGACATTGATTTCATGTCTGAGTGATATTCCATTGTATATAAGGACCACAACTTCTTTATCCATTTTTCTCTTTCCTGGGATATTTAAGGTGTCATGAAGTGGAGGTTCTTGTCAACAGAGCAGCCCTAAACTTTGGGATGCCTGTGTCTTGCTGATTTTTAGTTTTCCCTATTTATACGCCCATGAGTGGACGTGCCCTGTGCTCCCTAAGCTGTGTTTTTTCGATGTTTCAGGACACACCTTACACTTCTCCAGAGTGGCTATTGGTTATTTACATACCGCCCATCAGCGTAGCAAGGCTGCCATTTCTCCATGGCCTGTCCTGCATTTCTGGTTTTGACACTTTTTGCAGCATGGCCCTTTTGACCGATGGGAAGCGAGAATTCTTTGTAGCGCTGATTTGCCTTTCCAGGTTGCTTGGTTGGCCAAAAAGGGCGTATGCGTTTTTTCCTGAATATATTCAGGAAAAAACGCATACGCCCTTTTTGGCCAAGGGCATCATTGTCGACGTTTTGCCACTTTTCATGTGCTTTAAAGGCGATTCGAATCTACCTCCTGAAACCTGTTTCCTGCAATTCTGACTTGCTTTCAAATCCTCTTCGTTGCCTTCCCTCAATATATTTGTGGACGAGAGTTATCATTTATAAATCTGCAGATTTGTGAATGGCAGTGCCCCTGAGCTCCATTTTTCAACTCGCTTTTTTGGGAGCTGGCCGCAAAAGCGCCGGATTGCCTCAGGCCCTATTCTGCTTCTGGGTGGCAGGCTGAGCCTGTGGTTAATTCTTCTTCCTGATGGGAAAATAGAGTGACCTGTGCCTGTCCCAACACCTAGATCTAGTCTCTCATTGGTTGCCCCTCTTCCCGTTCATCCTCAGGACAAATTGCAACCTGTAGGGAACAGGAGCTTAAAGGTGCTGATTCTCCAAGTAGGGAGATTGCTAGTAAAGTAGCTGGAATGGCGAACCCGAACACAAGGAGATGAGAAATGAGGTGCGTTTTAGAAACCTTTCAAAATCACACGGTGTACCATCTTCTGGGTTTCTCATGCATGTTTTCGACGTAGGAAGATGCCCTTGAACCTGGAGATTTGGGACCCATGAGATGGGTACCACGCAGTATTACTTTAAAGGGTCTGTGTTTGCTCACCCAACCTCACCCAACCTCTCAGCCCCAAGAGTGTCCACCCTTATGTCTCATCCAGCTGTGAGTCTAGATATGGTCAATCCAGATTGCATCACAGCCTCTGAACGAATTTTGTTAGAATTTCTCTCTCTTTCACTGTCTTTGTTTTACGGGTTTTTAAAAGTAATTTATTTCTATAATAGGGTTTAGCTGCTTTTCACGGCTGTGTTTATGCGGCTTTACATCCACTTGACTCACTTCCAGACAGATATCAATACATAGGTTTTAAGATTCTTAATAGTCACATATATTCTTGTGCGGTGAATAGGGGGTGTTGAGTCCAGTTCACTGACAAAGGAGTAGGTCTAGTCTATTACATATTGGGTGTATGGAATGGTATCTGAGCGAATTTGAAACCCTTGTTTTATGCATCACCCCACCTCAACTTTCCCGTTAAGCTGCCATAGTGTGTTTTCTAATCGTGTGACTCTGTTCTGTTTTGTAATTCAGTTCAAGTGTAGCGGTTTTTACATTCCCTCTATAAGTGATAGCTTATGATAAGTGTCTTTTTCAGTGTGACTTATTTCACTTAGAATCGTCGTATCTAACTCCACTCATCTTGCTTCTACTAGCCTTATGACATTGATTTCATGTCTGAGTGATATTCCATTGTACATAAGGACCACAACTTCTTTATCCATTTTTCTCTTTCCTGGGATATTTAAGGTGTCATGAAGTGGAGGTTCTTGTCAACAGAGCAGCCCTAAACTTTGGGGTGCCTGTGTCTTGCTGATTTTTATTTTTCCCAATTTATACGCCCATGAGTGAACGTGCCCTATGCTCCCTAAGCTGTGTTTTTTCGATGTTTCAGGACACACCGTACACTTTTCCAGAGTGGCTGTTGGCAATTTACATCCCGCCCATCAGCGTTGCAAGGCTGCCATTTCTCCATGGCCTGTCCTGCATTTCTGGTTTTGACACTTTTTGCAGCATGGCCCTTTTGACCGATGGGAAGCGAGACTTCTTTGTAGCGCTGATTAGCCTTTCCAGGTTACTTGGTTGGCCAAAAAGGGCGTATGCGTTTTTTCCTGAATATATTCAGGAAAAAACGCATACGCCCTTTTTGGCCAAGGGCATCACTGTCGACGTTTTGCCACTTTTCATGTGCTTTAAAGGCGATTCGAATCTACCTCCTGAAACCTGTTTCCTGCAATTCTTCCTTGCTTTCAAATCCTCTTCGTTGCCTTCCCTCAATATATTTGTGGACGAGAGTTAACATTTATAACTCTGCAGGTTTGTGAATGGCAGTGTGTCTGGGCTCCATTTTTCAACTCGCTTTTTTGGGAGCTGGCCGCCAAAGCACGGGATTGCCTCAGGCCCTATTCTGCTTCTGGGCGGCAGGCTGAGCCTGTGGTTAATTCTTCTTCCTGATGGGAAAATAGAGTGACCTGTGCCTGTCCCAACACCTAGATCTAGTCTCTCATTCGTTGCCCCTCTTCCCGTTCATCCTCAGGACAAATTGCAACCTGTAGGGAACAGGAGGTTAAAGGTGCTGATTCTCAAAGTAGGGAGATTGCTAGTAAAGTAGCTGGAATGGCGAACCCGAACACAAGGATATGAGAAATGAGGTGCGTTTTAGAAACCTTTCAAAATCACACGGTGTACCATCTTCTGGGTTTCTCATGCATGTTTTCGACGTAGGAAGATGCCCTTGAACCTGGAGATTTGGGACCCATGAGATGGGTACCACGCAGTATTACTTTAAAGGGTCTGTGTTTGCTCACCCAACCTCACCCAACTTCTCAGCCCCAAGATTGTCCACCCTTATGTCTCATCCAGGTGTGAGTCTAGATATGGTCAATCCAGGTTGCCATCACAGCCTCTGAACGAATTTTGTAAGATTTTCTCTCTCTTTCACTGTCTTTGTTTTACAGGTTTTTAAAAGTAATTTATTTCTATAATAGGGTTTAGCTGCTTTTCATGGCTGTGTTTATGCGGCTTTACATCCACTTGACTCACTTCCAGACAGATATCAATACATAGGTTTTAAGATTCTTACTAGTCACATATATTCTTGTGCGGTGAATAGGGGGTGTTGAGTCCACTTCACTGAGCAAGGAGTAGGTCTAGTCTATTACATATTGGGTGTATGGAACGGTATCTGAGCGAATTTGAAACCCTTGTTTTATGCATCACCCCACCTCAACTTTCCCGTTAAGCTGCCATAGTTTGTTTTCTAAATGTGTGACTCTGTTCTGTTGTGTAATTCAGTTCAAGTGTAGCGGTTTTTACATTCCCTCTATAAGTGATAGCTTATGATAAGAGTCTTTTTCTGTGTGACTTATTTCACTTAGAATCGTCGTACCTAAATCCACTCATCTTGCTTCTACTAGCCTTATGACTTTGATTTCATGTCTGAGTGATATTCCATTGTACATAAGGACCACAATTTCTTTATCCATTTTTCTCTTTCCTGGGATATTTAAGGTGTCATGAAGTGGAGGTTCTTGTCAACAGAGCAGCCCTAAACTTTGGGGTGCCGGTGTCTTCCTGCTTTTTAGTTTTCCCAATTTATACGCCCATGAGTGGACGTGCCCTATGCTCCCTAAGCTGTGTTTTTTCGATGTTTCAGGACACACCGTACACTTCTCCAGAGTGGCTGTTGGCAATTTACATCCCGCCCATCAGCGTAGCAAGGCTGCCATTTCTCCATGGCCTCTCCTACATTTCTGGTTTTGACACTTTTTGCAGCATGGCCCTTTTGACCGATGGGAAGCGAGACTTCTTTGTAGCGTTGATTTGCCTTCCAGGTTGCTAGGTTGGCCAAAAAGGGCGTATGCGTTTTTTCCTGAATATATTATGGAGAATATATTTCCTGAATATATTCCTGAATATATTCCTGAATATTCCTGAATATATATATCCTGAATATATTTCCTGAATATATTCAGGAAAAAACGCATACGCCCTTTTTGGCCAAGGGCATCATTGTCGACGTTTTGCCGCTTTTCATGTGCTTTAAAGGCGATTCGAATCTACCTCCTGAAACCTGTTTCCTGCAATTCTTCCTTGCTTTCAAATCCTCTTCGTTGCCTTCCCTCAATATATTTGTGGACGAGAGTTAACATTTATAACTCTGCAGGTTTGTGAATGGCAGTGTGTCTGGGCTCCATTTTTCAACTCGCTTTTTTGGGAGCTGGCCACCAAAGCTTGGGATTGCCTCAGGCCCTATTCTGCTTCTGGGCGGCAGGCTGAGCCTGTGGTTAATTCTTCTTCCTGATGGGAAAATAGAGAGACCTGTGCCTGTCCCAACACCTAGATCTAGTCTCTCATTCGTTGCCCCTCTTCCCGTTCATCCTCAGGACAATTTGCAACCTGTAGGGAACAGGAGGTTAAAGGTGCTGATTCTCAAAGTAGGGAGATTGCTAGTAAAGTAGCTGGAATGGCGAACCCGAACACAAGGAGATGAGAAATGAGGTGCGTTTTAGAAACCTTTCAAAATCACACGGTGTACCATCTTCTGGGTTTCTCATGCATGTTTTCGACGTAGGAAGATGCCCTTGAACCTGGAGATTTGGGACCCGTGAGATGGGTACCACGCAGTATTACTTTAAAGGGTCTGTGTTTGCTCACCCAACCTCACCCAACTTCTCAGCCCCAAGAGTGTCCACCCTTATGTCTCATCCAGCTGTGAGTCTAGGTATGGTCAATCCAGGTTGCATCACACCCTCTGAACGAATTTTGTAAGAATTTCTCTCTCTTTCACTGTCTTTGTTTTACGGGTTTTTAAAAGTAATTTATTTCTATAATAAGGTTTAGCTGCTTTTCATGGCTGTGTTTATGCGGCTTTACATCCACTTGACTCACTTCCAGACAGATATCAATACATAGGTTTTAAGATTCTTACTAGTCACATATATTCTTGTGCGGTGAATAGGGGCTGTTGAATCCAGTTCACTGAGCAAGGAGTAGGTCTTGTCTATTACATATTGGGTGTATGCAACGGTATCTGAGTGAATTTGAAACCCTTGTTTTATGGATCACCGCACCTCACCTTTCCCGTTAAGCAGCCATAGTGTGTTTTCTAAACGTGTGACTCTGTTCTGTTTTGTAATTCAGTTCAAGTGTAGCGGTTTTTACATTCCCTCTATAAGTGATAGGTTATGATAAGTGTCTTTTTCTGTGTGACTTATTTCACTTAGAATCGTCATACCTAAATCCACTCTTCTTGCTTCTCCTAGCCTTATGACATTGATTTCATGTCTGAGTGATATTCCATTGTACATAAGGACCACAACTTCTTTATCCATTTTTCTCTTTCCTGGGATATTTAAGGTGTCATGAAGTGGAGGTTCTTGTCAACAGAGCAGCCCTAAACTTTGGGATGCCTGTGTCTTGCTGATTTTTTGTTTTCCCTATTTATACGCCCATGAGTGGACGTGCCCTATGCTCCCTAAGCTGTGTTTTTTCGATGTTTCAGGACACACCTTACACTTCTCCAGAGTGGCTATTGGTTATTTACATACCGCCCATCAGCGTAGCAAGGCTGCCATTTCTCCATGGCCTGTCCTGCATTTCTGGTTTTGACACTTTTTGCAGCATGGCCCTTTTGACCGATGGGAAGCGAGACTTCTTTGTAGCGCTGATTTGCCTTTCTAGGTTGCTTGGTTGGCCAAAAAGGGCGTATGCGTTTTTTCCTGAATATATTCAGGAAAAAACGCATTCGCCCTTTTTGGCCAAGGGCATCATTGTCGACGTTTTGCCACCTTTCATGTGCTTTAAAGGCGATTCGAATCTACCTCCTGAAACCTGTTTCCTGCAATTCTGACTTGCTTTCAAATCCTCTTCGTTGCCTTACCTCAATATATTTGTGGACGAGAGTTATCATTTATAAATCTGCAGGTTTGTGAATGGCAGTGCCCCTGAGCTCCATTTTTCAACTCGCTTTTTTGGGAGCTGGCCGCAAAAGCGCGGGATTGCCTCAGGCCCTATTCTGCTTCTGGGCGGCAGGCTGAGCCTGTGGTTAATTGTTCTTCCTGATGGGAAAATAGAGTGACCTGTGCCTGTCCGAACACCTAGACCTAGTCTCTCATTGGTTGCCCCTCTTCCCGTTCATCCTCAGGACAAATTGCAACCTGTAGGGAACAGGAGGTTAAAGGTACTGATTCTCCAAGTAGGGAGATTGCTAGTAAAGTAGCTGGAATGGCGAACCCGAACACAAGGAGATGAGAAATGAGGTGCGTTTTAGAAACCTTTCAAAATCACACGGTGTACCATCTTCTGGGTTTCTCATGCATGTTTTCGACGTAGGAAGATGCCCTTGAACCAGGAGATTTGGGACCCATGGGATGGGTACCACGCAGTATTACTTTAAAGGGTCTGCGTTTGCTCACACAACCTCACCCAACCTCTCAGCCCCAAGGGTGTCCACCCTTATATCTCATCCAGCTGTGGGTCTAGATATGGTCAATCCAGGTTGCGTCACAGACTCTGAACGAATTTTGTAAGAATTTCTCTCTCTTTCACTGTCTTTGTTTTACGGGTTTTTAAAAGTAATTTATTTTTATAGTGGGGTTTAGCTGCTTTTCATGGTTGTGTTTATGCGGCTTTACACCCACTTGACTCACTTCCAGACAGATATCAATACATAGGTTTTAAGATTCTTACTAGTCACATATATTCTGGTGCGGGGAATAGGGGGTGTTGAGTCCAGTTCACTGAGCAAGGAGTAGGTCTTGTCTATTACATATTGGGTGTATGGAACGGTATCTGAGCGAATTTGAAACCCTTGTTTTATGCATCACCCCACTTCACCTTTCCTGTTAAGCAGATATAGTGCGTTTTCTAAACGTGTGACTCTGTTCTGTTTTGTAATTCAGTTCAAGTGTAGTGGTTTTTACATTCCCTCTATAAGTGATAGCTTATGATAAGTGTCTTTTTCTGTGTGACTTATTTCACTTAGAATCGTCGTACCTAACTCCACTCATCTTGCTTCTACTAGCCTTATAACATTGATTTCATGTCTGAGTGATATTCCATTGTACATAAGGACTACAACTTCTTTATCCATTTTTCTCTTTCCTGGGATATTTAAGGTGTCATGAAGTGGAGGTTCTTGTCAACAGAGCAGCCCTAAACTTTGGGGTGCCTGTGTCTTACTGATTTTTAGTTTTTCCAATTTATACGCCCATGAGTGGACGTGCCCTATGCTCCCTAAGCTGTGTTTTTTCGATGTTTCAGGACACACCGTACACTTCTCCAGAGTGGCTGTTGGCAATTTACATCCTGCCCATCAGCGTAGCAAGGCTGTCATTTCTCCATGGCCTGTCCTGCATTTCTGGTTTTGACACTTTTTGTAGCATGGCCCTTTTGACCGATGGGAAGCGAGACTTCTTTGTAGCGCTGATTTGCCTTTCCAGGTTGCTTGGTTGGCCAAAAAGGGCGTATGCGTTTTTTCCTGAATATATTCAGGAAAAAACGCATACGCCCTTTTTGGCCATGGGCATCATTGTCGACGTTTTGCGACTTTTCATGTGCTTTAAAGTGATTCGAATCTACCTCCTGAAATTCGTTTCCTGCAATTCTGCCTTGCTTTCAAATCCTCTTCGTTGCCTTCCCTCAATATATTTGTGGGCGAGAGTTATCATTTATAACTCTGCGGGTTTGTGAATTGCAGTGTCCCTGAGATCCGTTTTTCAACTCGATTTTTTGGGAGCTGGCCACAAAAGCGCGGGATTGCCTCAGGCCCTATTCTGCTTCTGGGCGGCAGGCTGAGCCTGTGGTTAATTCTTCTTCCTGATGGGAAAATAGAGTGACCTGTGCCTGTCCGAACACCTAGACCTAGTCTCTCATTGGTTGCCCCTCTTCCCGTTCATCCTCAGGACAAATTGCAACCTGTAGGGAACAGGAGGTTAAAGGTGCTGATTCTCCAAGTAGGGAGATTGCTAGTAAAGTAGCTGGAATGGCGAACCCGAACACAAGGAGATGAGAAATGAGGTGCGTTTAAGAAACCTTTCAAAATCACACGGTGTACCATCTTCTGGGTTTCTCATGCATGTTTTCGACGTAGGAAGATGCCCTTGAACCTGGAGATTTGGGACCCATGGGATGGGTACCACGCAGTATTACTTTAAAGGGTCTGCGTTTGCTCACCCAACCTCACCCAACCTCTCAGCCCCAAGGGTGTCCACCCTTATGTCTCATCCAGCTGTGGGTCTAGATATGGTCAATCCAGGTTGCGTCACAGCCTCTGAACGAATTTTGTAAGAATTTCTCTCTCTTTCACTGTCTTTGTTTTACGGGTTTTTAAAAATAATTTATTTCTATAATGGGGTTTAGCTGCTTTTCACGGCTGTGTTTATGCAGCTTTACACCCACGTGACTCACTTCCAGACAGATATCAATACATAGGTTTTAAGATTCTTACTAGTCACATATATTCTTGTGCGGTGAATAGGGGGTGTTGAGTCCAGTTCACTGAGCAAGGAGTAGGTCTTGTCTATTACATATTGGGTGTATGGAACGGTATCTGAACGAATTTGAAACCCTTGTTTTATGCATCACCCCACTTCACCTTTCCCGTTAAGCACCCATAGTGTGTTTTCTAAATGTGAGACTCTGTTCTGTTTTGTCATTCAGTTCAAGTGTAGCGGTTTTTACATTCCCTCTATAAGTGATAGCTTATGATAAGAGTCTTTTTCTGTGTGACTTATTTCACTTAGAATCGTCGTACCTAAATCTACTCATCTTGCTTCTACTAGCCTTATGACTTTGATTTCATGTCTGAGTGATATTCCATTGTACATAAGGACCACAACTTCTTTATCCATTTTTCTCTTTCCTGGGATATTTAAGGTGTCATGAAGTGGAGGTTCTTGTCAACAGAGCAGCCCTAAACTTTGGGGTGCCGGTGTCTTGCTGCTTTTTAGTTTTCCCAATTTATACGCCCATGAGTGGACGTGCCCTATGCTCCCAAAACTGTGTTTTTTCGATGTTTCAGGACACACCGTACACTTCTCCAGAGTGGCTGTTGGCAATTTACATCCCGCCCATCAGCGTAGCAAGGCTGCCATTTCTCCATGGCCTGTCCTACATTTCTGGTTTTGACACTTTTTGCTGCATGGCCCTTTTGACCGATGGGAAGCGAGACTTCTTTGTAGCGTTGATTTGCCTTCCAGGTTGCTAGGTTGGCCAAAAAGGGCGTATGCGTTTTTTCCTGAATATATTATGGAGAATATATTTCCTGAATATATTCCTGAATATATTCCTGAATATTCCTGAATATATATATCCTGAATATATTTCCTGAATATATTCAGGAAAAAACGCATACGCCCTTTTTGGCCAAGGGCATCATTTTCGACGTTTTGCCGCTTTTCATGTGCTTTAAAGGCGATTCGAATCTACCTCCTGAAACCTGTTTCCTGCAATTCTTCCTTGCTTTCAAATCCTCTTCGTTGCCTTCCCTCAATATATTTGTGGACGAGAGTTAACATTTATAACTCTGCAGGTTTGTGAATGGCAGTGTGTCTGGGCTCCATTTTTCAACTCGCTTTTTTGGGAGCTGGCCGCCAAAGCACGGGATTGCCTCAGGCCCTATTCTGCTTCTGGGCGGCAGGCTGAGCCTGTGGTTAATTCTTCTTCCTGATGGGAAAATAGAGTGACCTGTGCCTGTCCCAACACCTAGATCTAGTCTCTCATTCGTTGCCCCTCTTCCCGTTCATCCTCAGGACAAATTGCAACCTGTAGGGATCAGGAGGTTAAAGGTGCTGATTCTCAAAGTAGGGAGATTGCTAGTAAAGTAGCTGGAATGGCGAACCCGAACACAAGGAGATGAGAAATGAGGTGCGTTTTAGAAACCTTTCAAAATCACACGGTGTACCATCTTCTGGGTTTCTCATGCATGTTTTCGACGTAGGAAGATGCCCTTGAACCTGGAGATTTGGGACCCATGAGATGGGTACCACGCAGTATTACTTTAAAGGGTCTGTGTTTGCTCACCCAACCTCACCCAACTTCTCAGCCCCAAGAGTGTCCACCCTTATGTCTCATCCAGCTGTGAGTCTAGATATGGTCAATCCAGGTTGCCATCACAGCCTCTGAACGAATTTTGTAAGAATTTCTCTCTCTTTCACTGTCTTTGTTTTACAGGTTTTTAAAAGTAATTTATTTCTATAATAGGGTTTAGCTGCTTTTCATGGCTGTGTTTATGCGGCTTTACATCCACTTGACTCACTTCCAGACAGATATCAATACATAGGTTTTAAGATTCTTAATAGTCACATATATTCTTGTGCGGTGAATAGGGGGTGTTGAGTCCACTTCACTGAGCAAGGAGTAGGTCTAGTCTATTACATATTGGGTGTATGGAACGGTATCTGAGCGAATTTGAAACCCTTGTTTTATGCATCACCCCACCTCAACTTTCCCGTTAAGCTGCCATAGTTTGTTTTCTAAATGTGTGACTCTGTTCTGTTTTGTAATTCAGTTCAAGTGTAGCGGTTTTTACATTCCCTCTATAAGTGATAGCTTATGATAAGAGACTTTTTCTGTGTGACTTATTTCACTTAGAATCGTCGTACCTAAATCCACTCATCTTGCTTCTACTAGCCTTATGACTTTGATTTCATGTCTGAGTGATATTCCATTGTACATAAGGACCACAATTTCTTTATCCATTTTTCTCTTTCCTGGGATATTTAAGGTGTCATGAAGTGGAGGTTCTTGTCAACAGAGCAGCCCTAAACTTTGGGGTGCCGGTGTCTTCCTGCTTTTTAGTTTTCCCAATTTATACGCCCATGAGTGGACGTGCCCTATGCTCCCTAAGCTGTGTTTTTTCGATGTTTCAGGACACACCGTACACTTCTCCAGAGTGGCTGTTGGCAATTTACATCCCGCCCATCAGCGTAGCAAGGCTGCCATTTCTCCATGGCCTGTCGTACATTTCTGGTTTTGACACTTTTTGCAGCATGGCCCTTTTGACCAATGGGAAGCGAGACTTCTTTGTAGCGTTGATTTGCCTTCCAGGTTGCTAGGTTGGCCAAAAAGGGCGTATGCGTTTTTTCCTGAATATATTATGGAGAATATATTTCCTGAATATATTCCTGAATATATTCCTGAATATTCCTGAATATATATATCCTGAATATATTTCCTGAATATATTCAGGAAAAAACGCATACGCCCTTTTTGGCCAAGGGCATCATTGTCGACGTTTTGCCGCTTTTCAAGTGCTTTAAAGGCGATTCGAATCTACCTCCTGAAACCTGTTTCCTGCAATTCTTCCTTGCTTTCAAATCCTCTTTGTTGCCTTCCCTCAATATATTTGTGGACGAGAGTTAACATTTATAACTCTGCAGGTTTGTGAATGGCAGTGTGTCTGGGCTCCATTTTTCAACTCGCTTTTTTGGGAGCTGGCCGCCAAAGCTTGGGATTGCCTCATGCCCTATTCTGCTTCTGGGCGGCAGGCTGAGCCTGTGGTTAATTCTTCTTCCTGATGGGAAAATAGAGTGACCTGTGCCTGTCCCAACACCTAGATCTAGTCTCTCATTCGTTGACCCTCTTCCCGTTCATCCTCAGGACAAATTGCAACCTGTAGGGAACAGGAGGTTAAAGGTGCTGATTCTCAAAGTAGGGAGATTGCTAGTAAAGTAGCTGGAATGGCGAACCCGAACACAAGGAGATGAGAAATGAGGTGCGTTTTAGAAACCTTTCAAAATCACACGGTGTACCATCTTCTGGGTTTCTCATGCATGTTTTCGACGTAGGAAGATGCCCTTGAACCTGGAGATTTGGGACCCATGAGATGGGTACCACGCAGTATTACTTTAAAGGGTCTGTGTTTGCTCACCCAACCTCACCCAACTTCTCAGCCCCAAGAGTGTCCACCCTTATGTCGCATCCAGCTGTGGGTCTAGGTATGGTCAATCCAGGTTGCATCACAGCCTCTGAACGAATTTTGTAAGAATTTCTCTCTCTTTCACTGTCTTTGTTTTACGGGTTTTTAAAAGTAATTTATTTCTATAATAAGTTTTAGCTGCTTTTCATGGCTGTGTTTATGCGGCTTTACATCCACTTGACTCACTTCCAGACAGATATCAATACATAGGTTTTAAGATTCTTACTAGTCACATATATTCTTGTGCGGTGAATAGGGGGTGTTGAATCCAGTTCACTGAGCAAGGAGTAGGTCTTGTCTATTACATATTGGGTGTATGCAACGGTATCTGAGTGAATTTGAAACCCTTGTTTTATGGATCACCGCACCTCACCTTTCCCGTTAAGCAGCCATAGTGTGTTTTCTAAACGTGTGACTCTGTTCTGTTTTGTAATTCAGTTCAAGTGTAGCGGTTTTTACATTCCCTCTATAAGTGATAGCTTATGATAAGTGTCTTTATCTGTGTGACTTATTTCACTTAGAATCGTCATACCTAAATCCACTCTTCTTGCTTCTCCTAGCCTTATGACATTGATTTCATGTCTGAGTGATATTCCATTGTACATAAGGACCACAACTTCTTTATCCATTTTTCTCTTTCCTGGGATATTTAAGGTGTCATGAAGTGGAGGTTCTTGTCAACAGAGCAGCCCTAAACTTTGGGATGCCTGTGTCTTGCTGATTTTTAGTTTTCCCTATTTATACGCCCATGAGTGGACGTGCCCTATGCTCCCTAAGCTGTGTTTTTTCGATGTTTCAGGACACACCTTACACTTCTCCAGAGTGGCTATTGGTTATTTACATACCGCCCATCAGCGTAGCAAGGCTGCCATTTCTCCATGGCCTGTCCTGCATTTCTGGTTTTGACACTTTTTGCAGCATGGCCCTTTTGACCGATGGGAAGCGAGACTTCTTTGTAGCGCTGATTTGCCTTTCCAGGTTGCTTGGTTGGCCAAAAAGGGCGTATGCGTTTTTTCCTGAATATATTCAGGAAAAAACGCATACGCCCTTTTTGGCCAAGGGCATCATTGTCGACGTTTTGCCACCTTTCATGTGCTTTAAAGGCGATTCGAATCTACCTCCTGAAACCTGTTTCCTGCAATTCTGACTTGCTTTCAAATCCTCTTCGTTGCCTTCCCTCAATATATTTGTGGACGAGAGTTATCATTTATAAATCTGCAGATTTGTGAATGGCAGTGCCCCTGAGCTCCATTTTTCAACTCGCTTTTTTGGGAGCTGGCCGCAAAAGCGCGGGATTGCCTCAGGCCCTATTCTGCTTCTGGGCGGCAGGCTGAGCCTGTGGTTAATTGTTCTTCCTGATGGGAAAATAGAGTGACCTGTGCCTGTCCGAACACCTAGACCTAGTCTCTCATTGGTTGCCCCTCTTCCCGTTCATCCTCAGGACAAATTGCAACCTGTAGGGAACAGGAGGTTAAAGGTACTGATTCTCCAAGTACGGAGATTGCTAGTAAAGTAGCTGGAATGGCGAACCCGAACACAAGGAGATGAGAAATGAGGTGCGTTTTAGAAACCTTTCAAAATCACACGGTGTACCATCTTCTGGGTTTCTCATGCATGTTTTCGACGTAGGAAGATGCCCTTGAACCAGGAGATTTGGGACCCATGGGATGGGTACCACGCAGTATTACTTTAAACGGTCTGCGTTTGCTCACCCAACCTCACCCAACCTCTCAGCCCCAAGGGTGTCCACCCTTATATCTCATCCAGCTGTGGGTCTAGATATGGTCAATCCAGGTTGCGTCACAGACTCTGAACGAATTTTGTAAGAATTTCTCTCTCTTTCACTGTCTTTGTTTTACGGGTTTTTAAAAGAAATTTATTTCTATAATGGGGTTTAGCTGCTTTTCACGGCTGTGTTTATGCAGCTTTACACCCACTTGACTCACTTCCAGACAGATATCAATACATAGGTTTTAAGATTCTTACTAGTCACATATATTCTTGTGTGGTGAATAGGGGGTGTTGAGTCCAGTTCACTGAGCAAGGAGTAGGTCTTGTCTATTACATATTGGGTGTATGGAACGGTATCTGAACGAATTTGAAACCCTTATTTTATGCATCACTCCACTTCACCTTTCCCGTTAAGCACCCATAGTGTGTTTTCTAAATGTGAGACTCTGTTCTGTTTTGTCATTCAGTTCAAGTGTAGCGGTTTTTACATTCCCTCTATAAGTGTTAGCTTATGATAAGAGTCTCTTTCTGTGTGACTTATTTCACTTAGAATCGTCGTACCTAAATCCACTCATCTTGCTTCTACTAGCCTTATGACTTTGATTTCATGTCTGAGTGATATTCCATTGTACATAAGGACCACAACTTCTTTATCCATTTTTCTCTTTCCTGGGATATTTAAGGTGTCATGAAGTGGAGGTTCTTGTCAACAGAGCAGCCCTAAACTTTGGGGTGCCTGTGTCTTGCTGATTTTTAGTTTTCCCAATTTATACGCCCATGAGTGGACGTGCGCTATGCTCCCTAAGCTGTGTTTTTTCGATGTTTCAGGACACACCGTACACTTCTCCAGAGTGGCTGTTGGCAATTTACATCCCGCCCATCAGCGTAGCAAGGCTGCCATTTCTCTATGGCCTGTCCTGCATTTCTGGTTTTGACACTTTTTGCAGCATGGCCCTTTTGACCGATGGGAAGCGAGACTTCTTTGTAGCGCTGATTAGCATTTCCAGGTTGCTTGGTTGGCCAAAAAGGGCGTATGCGTTTTTTCCTGAATATATTCAGGAAAAAACGCTTACGCCCTTTTTGGCCAAGGGCATCACTGTCGACGTTTTGCCACTTTTCATGTGCTTTAAAGGCGATTCGAATCTACCTCCTGAAACCTGTTTCCTGCAATTCTGCCTTGCTTTCAAATCCTCTTCGTTGCCTTCCCTCAATATATTTTTGGACGAGAGTTATCATTTATAACTCTGCGGGTTTGTGAATGGCAGTGTCCCTGTGCTCCATTTTTCAACTGTCTTTTTTGGGAGCTGGCCGCAAAACCACGGGATTGCCTCAGGCCCTATTCTGATTCTGGGCGGCAGGCTGAGCCTGTGGTTAATTCTTCTTCCTGATGGGAAAATAGAGTGATCTGTGCCTGTCCCAACACCTAGATCTAGTCTCTCATTGGTTGCCCCTCTTCCCGTTCATCCTCTGGACAAATTGCAACCTGTAGGGAACAGGAGCTTAAAGGTGCTGATTCTCCAAGTAGGGAGATTGCTAGTAAAGTAGCTGGAATGGCGAACCCGAACACAAGGAGATGAGAAATGAGGTGCGTTTTAGAAACCTTTCAAAATCACACGGTGTACCATCTTCTGGGTTTCTCATGCATGTTTTCGACGTAGGAAGATGCCCTTGAACCTGGAGATTTGGGACCCATGGGATGGGTACCACGCAGTATTACTTTAAAGGGTCTGTGTTGGCTCACCCAACCTCACCCAACCTCTCAGCCCCAAGAGTGTCCACCCTTATGTCTCATCCAGGTGTGGGTCTAGATATGGTCAATCCAGGTTGCATCACAGCCTCTGAACGAATTTTGTAAGAATTTCTCTCTCTTTCACTGTCTTTGTTTTACGGGTTTTTAAAAGTAATTTATTTCTATAATGGGGTTTAGCTGCTTTTCACGGCTGTGTTTATGCAGCTTTACACCCACTTGACTCACTTCCAGACAGATATCAATACATAGGTTTTAAGATTCTTACTAGTCACATATATTCTTGTGCGGTGAATAGGGGGTGTTGAGTCCAGTTCACTGAGCAAGAAGCAGGTCTTGTGTATTACATATTGGGTGTATGGAACGGTATCTGAACGAATTTGAAACCCTTGTTTTATGCATCACCCCACTTCACCTTTCCCTTTAAGCACCCATAGTGTGTTTTCTAAATGTGAGACTCTGTTCTGTTTTGTCATTCAGTTCAAGTGTAGCGGTTTTTACATTCCCTCTATAAGTGTTAGCTTATGATAAGAGTCTCTTTCTGTGTGACTTATTTCACTTAGAATCGTCGTACCTAAATCCACTCATCTTGCTTCTACTAGCCTTATGACTTTGATTTCATGTCTGAGTGATATTCCATTGTACATAAGGACCACAACTTCTTTATCCATTTTTCTCTTTCCTGGGATATTTAAGGTGTCATGAAGTGGAGGTTCTTGTCAACAGAGCAGCCCTAAACTTTGGGGTGCCTGTGTCTTGCTGATTTTTAGTTTTCCCAATTTATACGCCCATGAGTGGACGTGCGCTATGCTCCCTAAGCTGTGTTTTTTCGATGTTTCAGGACACACCGTACACTTCTCCAGAGTGGCTGTTGGCAATTTACATCCCGCCCATCAGCGTAGCAAGGCTGCCATTTCTCCATGGCCTGTCCTGCATTTCTGGTTTTGACACTTTTTGCAGCATGGCCCTTTTGACCGATGGGAAGCGAGACTTCTTTGTAGCGCTGATTAGCATTTCCAGGTTGCTTGGTTGGCCAAAAAGGGCGTATGCGTTTTTTCCTGAATATATTCAGGAAAAAACGCTTACGCCCTTTTTGGCCAAGGGCATCACTGTCGACGTTTTGCCACTTTTCATGTGCTTTAAAGGCGATTCGAATCTACCTCCTGAAACCTGTTTCCTGCAATTCTGCCTTGCTTTCAAATCCTCTTCGTTGCCTTCCCTCAATATATTTTTGGACGAGAGTTATCATTTATAACTCTGCGGGTTTGTGAATGGCAGTGTCCCTGTGCTCCATTTTTCAACTGTCTTTTTTGGGAGCTGGCCGCAAAACCACGGGATTGCCTCAGGCCCTATTCTGATTCTGGGCGGCAGGCTGAGCCTGTGGTTAATTCTTCTTCCTGATGGGAAAATAGAGTGATCTGTGCCTGTCCCAACACCTAGATCTAGTCTCTCATTGGTTGCCCCTCTTCCCGTTCATCCTCTGGACAAATTGCAACCTGTAGGGAACAGGAGCTTAAAGGTGCTGATTCTCCAAGTAGGGAGATTGCTAGTAAAGTAGCTGGAATGGCGAACCCGAACACAAGGAGATGAGAAATGAGGTGCGTTTTAGAAACCTTTCAAAATCACACGGTGTACCATCTTCTGGGTTTCTCATGCATGTTTTCGACGTAGGAAGATGCCCTTGAACCTGGAGATTTGGGACCCATGGGATGGGTACCACGCAGTATTACTTTAAAGGGTCTGTGTTGGCTCACCCATCCTCACCCAACCTCTCAGCCCCAAGAGTGTCCACCCTTATGTCTCATCCAGGTGTGGGTCTAGATATGGTCAATCCAGGTTGCATCACAGCCTCTGAACGAATTTTGTAAGAATTTCTCTCTCTTTCACTGTCTTTGTTTTACGGGTTTTTAAAAGTAATTTATTTCTATAATGGGGTTTAGCTGCTTTTCACGGCTGTGTTTATGCAGCTTTACACCCACTTGACTCACTTCCAGACAGATATCAATACATAGGTTTTAAGATTCTTACTAGTCACATATATTCTTGTGCGGTGAATAGGGGGTGTTGAGTCCAGTTCACTGAGCAAGAAGCAGGTCTTGTGTATTACATATTGGGTGTATGGAACGGTATCTGAACGAATTTGAAACCCTTGTTTTATGCATCACCCCACTTCACCTTTCCCTTTAAGCACCCATAGTGTGTTTTCTAAATGTGAGACTCTGTTCTGTTTTGTCATTCAGTTCAAGTGTAGCCGTTTTTACATTCCCTCTATAAGTGATAGCTTATGATAAGAGTCTTTTTCTGTGTGACTTATTTCATTTAGAATCTTCGTACCTAAATCAACTCATCTTGCTTCTACTAGCCTTATGACTTTGATTTCATGTCTGAGTGATATTCCATTGTACATAAGGACCACAACTTCTTTATCCATTTTTCTCTTTCCTGGGATATTTAAGGTGTCATGAAGTGGAGGTTCTTGTCAACAGAGCAGCCCTAAACTTTGGGGTGCCGGTGTCTTGCTGCTTTTTAGTTTTCCCAATTTATACGCCCATGAGTGGACGTGCCCTATGCTCCCTAAGCTGTGTTTTTTTGATGTTTCAGGACACACCGTACACTTCTCCAGAGTGGCTGTTGGCAATTTACATCCCGCCCATAAGCGTAGCAAGGCTGCCATTTCTCCATGGCCTGTCCTGCATTTCTGGTTTTGACACTTTTTGCAGCATGGCCCTTTTGACCGATGGGAAGCGAGACTTCTTTGTAGCGCTGATTTGCCTTTCCAGGTTGCTTGGTTGGCCAAAAAGGGCGTATGCGTTTTTTCCTGAATATATTCAGGAAAAAACGCATACGCCCTTTTTGGCCAAGGGCATCATTGTCGATGTTTTGCCACTTTTCATGTGCCTTAAAGGCGATTCGAATCTACCTCCTGAAATCTGTTTCCTGCAATTCTTCCTTGCTTTCAAATCCTCTTCGTTGCCTTCCCTCAATATATTTGTGGACGAGAGTTAACATTTATAACTCTGCAGGTTTGTGAATGGCAGTGTGTCTGGGCTCCATTTTTCAACTCGCTTTTTTGGGAGCTGGCCGCCAAAGCACGGGATTGCCTCAGGCCCTATTCTGCTTCTGGGCGGCAGGCTGAGCCTGTGGTTAATTCTTCTTCCTGATGGGAAAATAGAGTGACCTGTGCCTGTCCCAACACCTAGATCTAGTCTCTCATTCGTTGCCCCTCTTCCCGTTCATCCTCAGGACAAATTGCAACCTGTAGGGAACAGGAGGTTAAAGGTGCTGATTCTCAAAGTAGGGAGATTGCTAGTAAAGTAGCTGGAATGGCGAACCCGAACACAAGGAGATGAGAAATGAGGTGCGTTTTAGAAACCTTTCAAAATCACACGGTGTACCATCTTCTGGGTTTCTCATGCATGTTTTCGACGTAGGAAGATGCCCTTGAACCTGGAGATTTGGGACCCATGAGATGGGTACCACGCAGTATTACTTTAAAGGGTCTGTGTTTGCTCACCCAACCTCACCCAACTTCTCAGCCCCAAGAGTGTCCACCCTTATGTCTCATCCAGGTGTGAGTCTAGATATGGTCAATCCAGGTTGCCATCACAGCCTCTGAACGAATTTTGTAAGAATTTCTCTCTCTTTCACTGTCTTTGTTTTACAGGTTTTTAAAAGTAATTTATTTCTATAATAGGGTTTAGCTGCTTTTCATGGCTGTGTTTATGCGGCTTTACATCCACTTGACTCACTTCCAGACAGATATCAATACATAGGTTTTAAGATTCTTACTAGTCACATATATTCTTGTGCGGTGAATAGGGGGTGTTGAGTCCACTTCACTGAGCAAGGAGTAGGTCTAGTCTATTACATATTGGGTGTATGGAACGGTATCTGAGCGAATTTGAAACCCTTGTTTTATGCATCACCCCACCTCAACTTTCCCGTTAAGCTGCCATAGTTTGTTTTCTAAATGTGTGACTCTGTTCTGTTTTGTAATTCAGTTCAAGTGTAGCGGTTTTTACATTCCCTCTATAAGTGATAGCTTATGATAAGAGTCTTTTTCTGTGTGACTTATTTCACTTAGAATCGTCGTACCTAAATCCACTCATCTTGCTTCTACTAGCCTTATGACTTTGATTTCATGTCTGAGTGATATTCCATTGTACATAAGGACCACAATTTCTTTATCCATTTTTCTCTTTCCTGGGATATTTAAGGTGTCATGAAGTGGAGGTTCTTGTCAACAGAGCAGCCCTAAACTTTGGGGTGCCGGTGTCTTCCTGCTTTTTAGTTTTCCCAATTTATACGGCCATGAGTGGACGTGCCCTATGCTCCCTAAGCTGTGTTTTTTCGATGTTTCAGGACACACCGTACACTTCTCCAGAGTGGCTGTTGGCAATTTACATCCCGCCCATCAGCGTAGCAAGGCTGCCATTTCTCCATGGCCTGTCCTACATTTCTGGTTTTGACACTTTTTGCAGCATGGCCCTTTTGACCAATGGGAAGCGAGACTTCTTTGTAGCGTTGATTTGCCTTCCAGGTTGCTAGGTTGGCCAAAAAGGGCGTATGCGTTTTTTCCTGAATATATTATGGAGAATATATTTCCTGAATATATTCCTGAATATATTCCTGAATATTCCTGAATATATATATCCTGAATATATTTCCTGAATATATTCAGGAAAAAACGCATACGCCCTTTTTGGCCAAGGGCATCATTGTCGACGTTTTGCCGCTTTTCAAGTGCTTTAAAGGCGATTCGAATCTACCTCCTGAAACCTGTTTCCTGCAATTCTTCCTTGCTTTCAAATCCTCTTCGTTGCCTTCCCTCAATATATTTGTGGACGAGAGTTAACATTTATAACTCTGCAGGTTTGTGAATGGCAGTGTGTCTGGGCTCCATTTTTCAACTCGCTTTTTTGGGAGCTGGCCGCCAAAGCTTGGGATTGCCTCAGGCCCTATTCTGCTTCTGGGCGGCAGGCTGAGCCTGTGGTTAATTCTTCTTCCTGATGGGAAAATAGAGTGACCTGTGCCTGTCCCAACACCTAGATCTAGTCTCTCATTCGTTGCCCCTCTTCCCGTTCATCCTCAGGACAAATTGCAACCTGTAGGGAACAGGAGGTTAAAGGTGCTGATTCTCAAAGTAGGGAGATTGCTAGTAAAGTAGCTGGAATGGCGAACCCGAACACAAGGAGATGAGAAATGAGGTGCGTTTTAGAAACCTTTCAAAATCACACGGTGTACCATCTTCTGGGTTTCTCATGCATGTTTTCGACGTAGTAAGATGCCCTTGAACCTGGAGATTTGGGACCCATGAGATGGGTACCACGCAGTATTACTTTAAAGGGTCTGTGTTTGCTCACCCAACCTCACCCAACTTCTCAGCCCCAAGAGTGTCCACCCTTATGTCTCATCCAGCTGTGAGTCTAGGTATGGTCAATCCAGGTTGCATCACACCCTCTGAACGAATTTTGTAAGAATTTCTCTCTCTTTCACTGTCTTTGTTTTACGGGTTTTTAAAAGTAATTTATTTCTATAATAAGGTTTAGCTGCTTTTCATGGCTGTGTTTATGCGGCTTTACATCCACTTGACTCACTTCCAGACAGATATCAATACATAGGTTTTAAGATTCTTACTAGTCACATATATTCTTGTGCGGTGAATAGGGGGTGTTGAATCCAGTTCACTGAGCAAGGAGTAGGTCTTGTCTATTACATATTGGGTGTATGCAACGGTATCTGAGTGAATTTGAAACCCTTGTTTTATGGATCACCGCACCTCACCTTTCCCGTTAAGCAGCCATAGTGTGTTTTCTAAACGTGTGACTCTGTTCTGTTTTGTAATTCAGTTCAAGTGTAGCGGTTTTTACATTCCCTCTATAAGTGATAGGTTATGATAAGTGTCTTTTTCTGTGTGACTTATTTCACTTAGAATCGTCATACCTAAATCCACTCTTCTTGCTTCTCCTAGCCTTATGACATTGATTTCATGTCTGAGTGATATTCCATTGTACATAAGGACCACAACTTCTTTATCCATTTTTCTCTTTCCTGGGATATTTAAGGTGTCATGAAGTGGAGGTTCTTGTCAACAGAGCAGCCCTAAACTTTGGGATGCCTGTGTCTTGCTGATTTTTTGTTTTCCCTATTTATACGCCCATGAGTGGACGTGCCCTATGCTCCCTAAGCTGTGTTTTTTCGATGTTTCAGGACACACCTTACACTTCTCCAGAGTGGCTATTGGTTATTTACATACCGCCCATCAGCGTAGCAAGGCTGCCATTTCTCCATGGCCTGTCCTGCATTTCTGGTTTTGACACTTTTTGCAGCATGGCCCTTTTGACCGATGGGAAGCGAGACTTCTTTGTAGCGCTGATTTGCCTTTCCAGGTTGCTTGGTTGGCCAAAAAGGGCGTATGCGTTTTTTCCTGAATATATTCAGGAAAAAACGCATATGCCCTTTTTGGCCAAGGGCATCATTGTCGACGTTTTGCCACCTTTCATGTGCTTTAAAGGCGATTCGAATCTACCTCCTGAAACCTGTTTCCTGCAATTCTGACTTGTTTTCAAATCCTCTTCGTTGCCTTCCCTCAATATATTTGTGGACGAGAGTTATCATTTATAAATCTGCAGGTTTGTGAATGGCAGTGCCCCTGAGCTCCATTTTTCAACTCGCTTTTTTGGGAGCTGGCCGCAAAAGCGCGGGATTGCCTCAGGCCCTATTCTGCTTCTGGGCGGCAGGCTGAGCCTGTGGTTAATTGTTCTTCCTGATGGGAAAATAGAGTGACCTGTGCCTGTCCGAACACCTAGACCTAGTCTCTCATTGGTTGCCCCTCTTCCCGTTCATCCTCAGGACAAATTGCAACCTGTAGGGAACAGGAGGTTAAAGGTACTGATTCTCCAAGTAGGGAGATTGCTAGTAAAGTAGCTGGAATGGCGAACCCGAACACAAGGAGATGAGAAATGAGGTGCGTTTTAGAAACCTTTCAAAATCACACGGTGTACCATCTTCTGGGTTTCTCATGCATGTTTTCGACGTAGGAAGATGCCCTTGAACCAGGAGATTTGGGACCCATGGGATGGGTACCAGGCAGTATTACTTTAAAGGGTCTGCGTTTGCTCACACAACCTCACCCAACCTCTCAGCCCCAAGGGTGTCCACCCTTATATCTCATCCAGCTGTGGGTCTAGATATGGTCAATCCAGGTTGCGTCACAGACTCTGAACGAATTTTGTAAGAATTTCTCTCTCTTTCACTGTCTTTGTTTTACGGGTTTTTAAAAGTAATTTATTTTTATAGTGGGGTTTAGCTGCTTTTCATGGTTGTGTTTATGCGGCTTTACACCCACTTGACTCACTTCCAGACAGATATCAATACATAGGTTTTAAGATTCTTACTAGTCACATATATTCTTGTGCGGGGAATAGGGGGTGTTGAGTCCAGTTCACTGAGCAAGGAGTAGGTCTTGTCTATTACATATTGGGTGTATGGAACGGTATCTGAGCGAATTTGAAACCCTTGTTTTATGCATCACCCCACTTCACCTTTCCTGTTAAGCAGATATAGTGCGTTTTCTAAACGTGTGACTCTGTTCTGTTTTGTAATTCAGTTCAAGTGTAGCGGTTTTTACATTCCCTCTATAAGTGATAGCTTATGATAAGTGTCTTTTTCTGTGTGACTTATTTCACTTAGAATCGTCGTACCTAACTCCACTCATCTTGCTTCTACTAGCCTTATAACATTGATTTCATGTCTGAGTGATATTCCATTGTACATAAGGACCACAACTTCTTTATCCATTTTTCTCTTTCCTGGGATATTTAAGGTGTCATGAAGTGGAGGTTCTTGTCAACAGAGCAGCCCTAAACTTTCTGGTGCCTGTGTCTTGCTGATTTTTAGTTTTTCCAATTTATACACCCATGAGTGGACGTGCCCTATGCTCCCTAAGCTGTTTTTTTCCCATGTTTCAGGACACAACGTACACTTCTCCTGAGTGGCTGTTGGCAATTTACATCCCGCCCATCAGTGTAGCAAGGCTGCCATTTCTCCATGGCCTGTCCTGCATTTCTGGTTTTGACAGTTTTTGCAGCATGGCCCTTTTGACCGATGGGAAGCGAGACTTCTTTGTAGCACTGATTTGCCTTTCCAGGTTGCTTGGTTGGCCAAAAAGGGCGTATGCGTTTTTTCCTGAATATATTCAGGAAAAAACGCATACGCCCTTTTTGGCCAAGGGCATCATTGTCGACGTTTTGCCGCTTTTCATGTGCTTTAAAGGCGATTCGTATCTACCTCCTGAAATCTGTTTCCTGCAATTCTGCCTTGCTTTCAAATCCTCTTCGTTGCCTTCCCTCAATATATCTGTGGATGAGAGTTATCATTTATAACTCTGCGGGTTTGTGAATTGCAGTTTCCCTGAGCTCCATTTTTCAACTGTCTTTTTTGGGAGCTGGCCGCAAAAGCGCGGGATTGCCTCAGGCCCTATTCTGCTTCTGGGCGGCAGGCTGAGCCTGTGGTTAATTCTTCTTCCTGTTGGGAAAATAGGGTGACCTCTGCCTGTCCCAACACCTAGATCTAGTCTCTCATTGGTTGCCCCTCTTCCCGTTCATCCTCAGGACAAATTGCAACCTGTAGGGAACAGGAGGTTAAAGGTGCTGATTCTCCAAGTAGGGAGATTGCTAGTAAAGTAGCTGGAATGGCGAAACCGAGCACAAGGAGATGAGAAATGAGGTGCGTTTTAGAAACCTTTCAAAATCACACGGTGTACCATCTTCTGGGTTTCTCATGCATGTTTTCGATGTAGGAAGATGCCCTTGAACCTGGAGATTTGGGACCCATGGGATGGGTACCACGCAGTATTACTTTAAAGGGTCTGCGTTTGCTCACCCAACCTCACCCAACCTCTCAGCCCCAACAGTGTCCACCCTTATGTCTCATCCAGGTTTGGGTCTGGATATGGTCAATCCAGGTTGCATCACAGCCTCTGAACGAATTTTGTAAGAATTTCTCTCTCTTTCACTGTCTTTGTTTTACGGGTTTTTAAAAGTAATTTATTTTTATAATGGGGTTTAGCTGCTTTTCATGGTTGTGTTTATGCGGCTTTACACCCACTTGACTCACTTCCAGACAGATATCAATACATAGGTTTTAAGATTCTTACTAGTCACATATATTCTTGTGCGGGGAATAGGGGGTGTTGAGTCCAGTTCACTGAGCAAGGAGTAGGTCTTGTCTATTACATATTGGGTGTATGGAACGGTATCTGAGCGAATTTGAAACCCTTGTTTTATGCATCACCCCACTTCACCTTTCCTGTAAAGCAGATATAGTGCGTTTTCTAAACGTGTGACTCTGTTCTGTTTTGTAATTCAGTTCAAGTGTAGCGGTTTTTACATTCCCTCTATAAGTGATAGCTTATGATAAGTGTCTTTTTCTGTGTGACTTATTTCACTTAGAATCGTCGTACCTAACTCCACTCATCTTGCTTCTACTAGCCTTATAACATTGATTTCATGTCTGAGTGATATTCCATTGTACATAAGGACCACAACTTCTTTATCCATTTTTCTCTTTCCTGGGATATTTAAGGTGTCATGAAGTGGAGGTTCTTGTCAACAGAGCAGCCCTAAACTTTCCGGTGCCTGTGTCTTGCTGATTTTTAGTTTTTCCAATTTATACGCCCATGAGTGGACGTGCCCTATGCTCCCTAAGCTGTTTTTTTTCCATGTTTCAGGACACAACGTGCACTTCTCCAGAGTGGCTGTTGGCAATTTACATCACGCCCATCAGTGTAGCAAGGCTGCCATTTCTCCATGGCCTGTCCTGCATTTCTGGTTTTGACACTTTTTGCAGCATGGCCCTTTTCACCGATGGGAAGCGAGACTTCTTTGTAGCGCTGATTTGCCTTTCCAGGTTCCTTGGTTGGCCAAAAAGGGCGTATGCTTTTTTTCCTGAATATATTCAGGAAAAAACGCATACGCCCTTTTTGGCCAAGGGCATCATTGTCGATGTTTTGCCGCTTTTCATGTGCTTTAAAGGCTATTCGTACCTACCTCCTGAAATCTGTGTCCTGCAATTCTGCCTTGCTTTCAAATCCTCTTCGTTGCCTTCCCTCAATATATCTGTGGATGAGAGTTATCATTTATAACTCTGCGGGTTTGTGAATTGCAGTTTCCCTGAGCTCCATTTTTCAACTGTCTTTTTTGGGAGCTGGCCGCAAAAGCGCGGGATTGCCTCAGGCCCTATTCTGCTTCTGGGTGGCAGGCTGAGCCTGTGGTTAATTCTTCTTCCTGTTGGGAAAATAGAGTGACCTGTGCCTGTCCCAACACCTAGATCTAGTCTCTCATTGGTTGCCCCTCTTCCCGTTCATCCTCAGGACAAATTGCAACCTGTAGGGAACAGGAGGTTAAAGGTGCTGATTCTCCAAGTAGGGAGATTGCTAGTAAAGTAGCTGGAATGGCGAAACCGAGCTCAAGGAGATGAGAAATGAGGTGCGTTTTAGAAACCTTTCAAAATCACACGGTGTACCATCTTCTGGGTTTCTCATGCATGTTTTCGATGTAGGAAGATGCCCTTGAACCTGGAGATTTGGGACCCATGGGATGGGTACCACGCAGTATTACTTTAAAGGGTCTGCGTTTGCTCACCCAACCTCACCCAACCTCTCAGCCCCAAGAGTGTCCACCCTTATGTCTCATCCAGCTGTGGGTCTAGATATGGTCAATCCAGGTTGCATCACAGCCTCTGATCGAATTTGGTAAGAATTTCTCTCTCTTTCACTGTCTTTGTTTTACGGGATTTTAAAAGTAATTTATTTTCATAATGGGGTTTAGCTGCTTTTCACGGCTGTGTTTATGCAGCTTTACACCCACTTGACTCACTTCCAGACAGATATCAATACATAGGTTTTAAGATTTTTACTAGTCACATATATTCTTGTGCGGGGAATAGGGGGTGTTGAGTCCAGTTCACTGAGCAAGGAGTAGGTCTTGTCTATTACATATTGGGTGTATGGAACGGGATCTGAGCGAATTTGAAACCCTTGTTTTATGCATCACCCCACTTCACCTTTCCCGTTAAGCACCCATAGTGTGTTTTCTAAATGTGAGACTCTGTTCTGTTTGTCATTCAGTTCAAGTGTAGCGGTTTTTACATTCCCTCTATAAGTGATAGCTTATGATAAGAGTCTTTTTCTGTGTGACTTATTTCACTTAGAATCGTCGTACCTAAATCCACTCATCTTGCTTCTACTAGCCTTATGTCTTTGATTTCATGTCTGAGTGATATTCCATTGTACATAAGGACCACAACTTCTTTATCCATTTTTCTCTTTCCTGGGATATTTAAGGTGTCATGAAGTGGAGGTTCTTGTCAACAGAGCAGCCCTAAACTTTGGGGTGCCTGTGTCTTACTGATTTTTAGTTTTTCCAATTTATACGCCCATGAGTGGACGGGCCCTATGCTCCCTAAGCTGTGTTTTTTCGATGTTTCAGGACACACCGTACACTTCTCCAGAGTGGCTGTTGGCAATTTACATCCCGCCCATCAGCGTAGCAAGGCTGTCATTTCTCCATGGCCTGTCCTGCATTTCTGGTTTTGACACTTTTTGTAGCATGGCCCTTTTGACCGATGGGAAGCGAGACTTCTTTGTAGCGCTGATTTGCCTTTCCAGGTTGTTTGGTTGGCCAAAAAGGGCGTATGCGTTTTTTCCTGAATATATTCAGGAAAAAACGCATACGCCCTTTTTGGCCAAGGGCATCATTGTCGACGTTTTGCGACTTTTCATGTGCTTTAAATTGATTCGAATCTACCTCCTGAAATTCGTTTCCTGCAATTCTGCCTTGCTTTCAAATCCTCTTCGTTGCCTTCCCTCAATATATTTGTGGACGAGAGTTATCATTTACAACTCTGAGGGTTTTTGAATTGCAGTTTCCCTGAGCTCCATTTTTCAACTGTCTTTTTTGGGAGCTGGCCGCAAAAGCGCGGGATTGCCTCAGGCCCTATTCTGCTTCTGGGCGGCAGGCTGAGCCTGTGGTTAATTCTTCTTCCTGTTGGGAAAATAGAGTGACCTGTGCCTGTCCCAACACCTAGATCTAGTCTCTCATTGGTTGCCCCTCTTCCCGTTCATCCTCAGGACAAATTGCAACCTGTAGGGAACAGGAGGTTAAAGGTGCTGATTCTCCAAGTAGGGAGATTGCTAGTAAAGTAGCTGGAATGGCGAAACCGAGCACAAGGAGATGAGAAATGAGGTGCGTTTTAGAAACCTTTCAAAATCACACGGTGTACCATCTTCTGGGTTTCTCATGCATGTTTTCGATGTAGGAACATGCCCTTGAACCTGGAGATTTGGGACCCATGGGATGGGTACCACGCAGTATTACTTTAAAGGGTCTGCGTTTGCTCACCCAACCTCACCCAACCTCTCAGCCCCAAGAGTGTCCACCCTTATGTCTCATCCAGGTGTGGGTCTAGATATGGTCAATCCAGGTTGCATCACAGCCTCTGAACGAATTTTGTAAGAATTTCTCTCTCTTTCACTGTCTTTGTTTTACGGGTTTTTAAAAGTAATTTATTTTTATAATGGGGTTTAGCTGCTTTTCATGGTTGTGTTTATGCGGCTTTACACCCACTTGTCTCACTTCCAGACAGATATCAATACATAGGTTTTAAGATTCTTACTAGTCACATATATTCTTGTGCGGGGAATAGGGCGTGTTGAGTCCAGTTCACTGAGCAAGGAGTAGGTCTTGTCTATTACATATTGGGTGTATGGAACGGTATCTGAGCGAATTTGAAACCCTTGTTTTATGCATCTCCCCACCTCACCTTTCCCGTTAAGCAGATAGAGTGTGTTTTCTAAACGTGTGACTCTGTTCTGTTTTGTAATTCAGTTCAAGTGTAGCGGTTTTTACACTCCCTCTATAAGTGATAGCTTATGATAAGTGTCTTTTTCTGTGTCACTTATTTCACTTAGAATCGTCATACCTAAATCCACTCATCTTGCTTCTACTAGCCTTATGACATTGATTTCATGTCTGAGTGATATTCCATTGTACATAAGGACCACAACTTCTTTATCCATTTTTCTCTTTCCTGGGATATTTAAGGTGTCATGAAGTGGAGGTTCTTGTCAACAGAGAAGCCCTAAACTTTCCGGTGCCTGTTGTCTTGCTGATTTTTAGTTTTTCCAATTTATACGCCCATGAGTGGACGTGCCCTATGCTCCCTAAGCTGTTTTTTTTCCATGTTTCAAGACACAACGTACACTTCTCCAGAGTGGCTGTTGGTAATTTACATCCCGCCCATCAGTGTAGCAAGGCTGCCATTTCTCCATGGCCTGTCCTGCATTTCTCGTTTTGACACTTTTTGCAGCATGGCCCTTTTCACCGATGGGAAGCGAGACTTCTTTGTAGCGCTGATTTGCCTTTCTAGGTTGCTTGTTTGGCCAAAAAGGGCGTATGCGTTTTTTCCTGAATATATTCAAGAAAAAACGCATACGCCCTTTTTGGCCAAGGGCATCATTGTCGACGTTTTGCCGCTTTTCATGTGCTTTCAAGGCGATTCGTACCTACCTCCTGAAATCTGTTTCCTGCAATTCTGCCTTGCTTTCAAATCCTCTTCGTTGCCTTCCCTCAATATATCTGTGGATGAGAGTTATCATTTATAACTCTGCGGGTTTGTGAATTGCAGTTTCCCTGAGCTCCATTTTTCAACTGTATTTTTTAGGAGCTGGCCGCAAAAGCGCGGGATTGCCTCAGGCCCTATTCTGCTTCTGGGCGGCAGGCTGAGCCTGTGGTAAATTCTTCTTCCTGTTGGGAAAATAGAGTGACCTGTGCCTGTCCCAACACCTAGATCTAGTCTCTCATTGGTTGCCCCTCTTCCCGTTCATCCTCAGGACAAATTGCAACCTGTAGGGAACAGGAGGTTAAAGGTGCTGATTCTCCAAGTAGGGAGATTGCTAGTAAAGTAGCTGGAATGGCGTAACCGAGCACAAGGAGATGAGAAATGAGCTGCGTTTTAGAAACCTTTCAAAATCACACGGTGTACCATCTTCTGGGTTTCTCATGCATGTTTTCGATGTAGGAAGATGCCCTTGAACCTGGAGATTTGGGACCCATGGGATGGGTACCACGCAGTATTACTTTAAAGGGTCTGCGTTTGCTCACCCAACCTCACCCAACCTCTCAGCCCCAAGAGTGTCCACCCTTATGTCTCATCCAGGTGTGGGTCTAGATATGGTCAATCCAGGTTGCATCACAGCCTCTGAACGAATTTTGTAAGAATTTCTCTCTCTTTCACTGTCTTTGTTTTACGGGTTTTTAAAAGTAATTTATTTTTATAATGGGGTTTAGCTGCTTTTCATGGTTGTGTTTATGCGGCTTTACACCCACTTGACTCACTTCCAGAGAGATATCAATACATAGGTTTTAAGATTCTTACTAGTCACATATATTCTTGTGTGGTGAATAGGGGGTGTTGAGTCCAGTTCACTGAGCAAGGAGTAGGTCTTGTCTATTACATATTGGGTGTATGGAACGGTATCTGAGCGAATTTGAAACCCTTGTTTTATGCATCACCCCACCTCACCATTCCCGTTAAGCAGCCATAGTGTGTTTTCTAAACGTGTGACTCTGTTCTGTTTTGTAATTCAGTTCAAGTGTAGCGGTTTTTACATTCCCTCTATAAGTGATAGCTTATGATAAGTGTCTTTTTCTGTGTGACTTATTTCACTTAGAATCGTCGTACCTAACTCCACTCATCTTGCTTCTACTAGCCTTATGACATTGATTTCATGTCTGAGTGATATTCCATTGTACATAAGGACCACAACTTCTTTATCCATTTTTCTCTTTCCTGGGATATTTAAGGTGTCATGAAGTGGAGGTTCTTGTCAACAGAGCAGCCCTAAACTTTCCGGTGCCTGTGTCTTGCTGATTTTTAGTTTTTCCAATTTATACGCCCATGAGTGGACGTGCCCTATGCTCCCTAAGCTGTTTTTTTTCCATGTTTCAGGACACAACGTACACTTCTCCAGAGTGGCTGTTGGCAATTTACATCCCGCCCATCAGTGTAGCAAGGCTGCCATTTCTCCATGGCCTGTCCTGCATTTCTGGTTTTGACACTTTTTGCAGCATGGCCCTTTTCACCGATGGGAAGCGAGACTTCTTTGTAGCGCTGATTTGCCTTTCCAGGTTGCTTGGTTGGCCAAAAAGGGCGTATGCGTTTTTTCCTGAATATATTCAGGAAAAAACGCATACGCCCTTTTTGGCCAAGGGCATCATTGTCGACGTTTTGCCGCTTTTCATGTGCTTTAAATGCGATTCGTACCTACCTCCTGAAATCTGTTTCCTGCAATTCTGCCTTGCTTTCAAATCCTCTTCGTTGCCTTCCCTCAATATATCTGTGGATGAGAGTTATCATTTATAACTCTGCGGGTTTGTGAATTGCAGTTTCCCTGAGGTCCATTTTTCAACTGTCTTTTTTGGGAGCTGGCCGCAAAAGCGCGGGATTGCCTCAGGCCCTATTCTGCTTCTGGGCGGCAGGCTGAGCCTGTGGTTAATTCTTCTTCCTGTTGGGAAAATAGAGTGACCTGTGCCTGTCCCAACACCTAGATCTAGTCTCTCATTGGTTGCCCCTCTTCCCGTTCATCCTCAGGACAAATTGCAACCTGTAGGGAACAGGAGGTTAAAGGTGCTGATTCTCCAAGTAGGGAGATTGCTAGTAAAGTAGCTGGAATGGCGAAACCGAGCACAATGAGATGAGAAATGAGGTGCGTTTTAGAAACCTTTCAAAATCACACGGTGTACCATCTTCTGGGTTTCTCATGCATGTTTTCGATGTAGGAAGATGCCCTTGAACCTGGAGATTTGGGACCCATGGGATGGGTACCACGCAGTATTACTTTAAAGGGTCTGCGTTTGCTCACCCAACCTCACCCAACCTCTCAGCCCCAAGAGTGTCCACCCTTATGTCTCATCCAGCTGTGGGTCTAGATATGGTCAATCCAGGTTGCATCACAGCCTCTGAACGAATTTTGAAAGAATTTCTCTCTCTTTCACTGTCTTTGTTTTATGGGTTTTTAAAAGTAATTTATTTTTATAATGGGGTTTAGCTGCTTTTCATGGCTGTGTTTATGCGGCTTTACACCCACTTGACTCACTTCCAGAGAGATATCAATACATAGGTTTTAAGATTCTTACTAGTCACATATATTCTTGTGTGGTGAGTAGGGGGTGTTGAGTCCAGTTCACTGAGCAAGGAGTAGGTCTTGTCTATTACATATTGGGTGTATGGGTCGGTATCTGAGCGAATTTGAAACCCTTGTTTTATGCATCACCCCACCTCACCATTCCCGTTAAGCAGCCATAGTGTGTTTTCTAAACGTGTGACTCTGTTCTGTTTTGTAATTCAGTTCAAGTGTAGCGGTTTTTACACTCCCTCTATAAGTGATAGCTTATGATAAGTGTCTTTTTCTGTGTCACTTATTTCACTTAGAATCGTCATACCTAAATCCACTCATCTTGCTTCTACTAGCCTTATGACATTGATTTCATGTCTGAGTGATATTCCATTGTACATAAGGACCACAACTTCTTTATCCATTTTTCTCTTTCCTGGGATATTTAAGGTGTCATGAAGTGGAGGTTCTTGTCAACAGAGCAGCCCTAAACTTTCCGGTGCCTGTGTCTTGCTGATTTTTAGTTTTTCCAATTTATACGCCCATGAGTGGACGTGCCCTATGCTCCCTAAGCTGTTTTTTTTCCATGTTTCAAGACACAACGTACACTTCTCCAGAGTGGCTGTTGGTAATTTACATCCCGCCCATCAGTGTAGCAAGGCTGCCATTTCTCCATGGCCTGTCCTGCATTTCTGGTTTTGACACTTTTTGCAGCATGGCCCTTTTCACCGATGGGAAGCGAGACTTCTTTGTAGCGCTGATTTGCCTTTCTAGGTTGCTTGGTTGGCCAAAAAGGGCGTATGCGTTTTTTCCTGAATATATTCAGGAAAAAACGCATACGCCCTTTTTGGCCAAGGGCATCATTGTCGACGTTTTGCCGCTTTTCATGTGCTTTAAAGGCGATTCGTACCTACCTCCTGAAATCTGTTTCCTGCAATTCTGCCTTGCTTTCAAATCCTCTTCGTTGCCTTCCCTCAATATATCTGTGGATGAGAGTTATCATTTATAACTCTGCGGGTTTGTGAATTGCAGTTTCCCTGAGCTCCATTTTTCAACTGTATTTTTTAGGAGCTGGCCGCAAAAGCGCGGGATTGCCTCAGGCCCTATTCTGCTTCTGGGCGGCAGGCTGAGCCTGTGGTTAATTCTTCTTCCTGTTGGGAAAATAGAGTGACCTGTGCCTGTCCCAACACCTAGATCTAGTCTCTCATTGGTTGCCCCTCTTCCCGTTCATCCTCAGGACAAATTGCAACCTGTAGGGAACAGGAGGTTAAAGGTGCTGATTCTCCAAGTAGGGAGATTGCTAGTAAAGTAGCTGGAATGGCGTAACCGAGCACAAGGAGATGAGAAATGAGCTGCGTTTTAGAAACCTTTCAAAATCACACGGTGTACCATCTTCTGAGTTTCTCATGCATGTTTTCGATGTAGGAAGATGCCCTTGAACCTGGAGATTTGGGACCCATGGGATGGGTACCACGCAGTATTACTTTAAAGGGTCTGCGTTTGCTCACCCAACCTCACCCAACCTCTCAGCCCCAAGAGTGTCCACCCTTATGTCTCATCCAGGTGTGGGTCTAGATATGGTCAATCCAGGTTGCATCACAGCCTCTGAACGAATTTTGTAAGAATTTCTCTCTCTTTCACTGTCTTTGTTTTACGGGTTTTTAAAAGTAATTTATTTTTATAATGGGGTTTAGCTGCTTTTCATGGTTGTGTTTATGCGGCTTTACACCCACTTGACTCACTTCCAGAGAGATATCAATACATAGGTTTTAAGATTCTTACTAGTCACATATATTCTTGTGTGGTGAATAGGGGGTGTTGAGTCCAGTTCACTGAGCAAGGAGTAGGTCTTGTCTATTACATATTGGGTGTATGGAACGGTATCTGAGCGAATTTGAAACCCTTGTTTTATGCATCACCCCACCTCACCATTCCCATTAAGCAGCCATAGTGTGTTTTCTAAACGTGTGACTCTGTTCTGTTTTGTAATTCAGTTCAAGTGTAGCGGTTTTTACATTCCCTCTATAAGTGATAGCTTATGATAAGTGTCTTTTTCTGTGTGACTTATTTCACTTAGAATCGTCGTACCTAACTCCACTCATCTTGCTTCTACTAGCCTTATGACATTGATTTCATGTCTGAGTGATATTCCATTGTACATAAGGACCACAACTTCTTTATCCATTTTTCTCTTTCCTGGGATATTTAAGGTGTCATGAAGTGGAGGTTTTTGTCAACAGAGCAGCCCTAAACTTTCCGGTGCCTGTGTCTTGCTGATTTTTAGTTTTTCCAATTTATACGCCCATGAGTGGACGTGCCCTATGCTCCCTAAGCTGTTTTTTTTCCATGTTTCAAGACACAACGTACACTTCTCCAGAGTGGCTGTTGGCAATTTACATCCCGCCAATCAGTGTAGCAAGGCTGCCATTTCTCCATGGCCTGTCCTGCATTTCTGGTTTTGACACTTTTTGCAGCATGGCCCTTTTCACCTATGGGAAGCGAGACTTCTTTGTAGCGCTGATTTGCCTTTCCAGGTTGCTTGGTTGGCCAAAAAGGGCGTATGCGTTTTTTCCTGAATATATTCAGGAAAAAACGCATACGCCCTTTTTGGCCAAGGGCATCATTGTCGACGTTTTGCCGCTTTTCATGTGCTTTAAAGGCGATTCGTACCTACCTCCTGAAATCTGTTTCCTGCAATTCTGCCTTGCTTTCAAATCCTCTTCGTTGCCTTCCCTCAATATATCTGTGGATGAGAGTTATCATTTATAACTCTGCGGGTTTGTGAATTGCAGTTTCCCTGAGCTCCATTTTTCAACTGTCTTTTTTGGGAGCTGGCCGCAAAAGCGCGGGATTGCCTCAGGCCCTATTCTGCTTCTGGGCGGCAGGCTGAGCCTGTGGTTAATTCTTCTTCCTGTTGGGAAAATAGAGTGACCTGTGCCTGTCCCAACACCTAGATCTAGTCTCTCATTGGTTGCCCCTCTTCCCGTTCATCCTCAGGACAAATTGCAACCTGTAGGGAACAGGAGGTTAAAGGTGCTGATTCTCCAAGTAGGGAGATTGCTAGTAAAGTAGCTGGAATGGCGAAACCGAGCACAAGGAGATGAGAAATGAGGTGCGTTTTAGAAACCTTTCAAAATCACACGGTGTACCATCTTCTGGGTTTCTCATGCATGTTTTCGATGTAGGAAGATGCCCTTGAACCTGGAGATTTGGGACCCATGGGATGGGTACCACGCAGTATTACTTTAAAGGGTCTGCGTTTGCTCACCCAACCTCACCCAACCTCTCAGCCCCAAGAGTGTCCACCCTTATGTCTCATCCAGGTGTGGGTCTAGATATGGTCAATCCAGGTTGCATCACAGCCTCTGAACGAATTTTGTAAGAATTTCTCTCTCTTTCACTGTCTTTGTTTTACGGGTTTTTAAAAGTAATTTATTTTTATAATGGGGTTTAGCTGCTTTTCATGGCTGTGTTTATGCGGCTTTACACCCACTTGACTCACTTCCAGAGAGATATCAATACATAGGTTTTAAGATTCTTACTAGTCACATATATTCTTGTGTGGTGAATAGGGGCTGTTGAGTCCAGTTCACTGAGCAAGGAGTAGGTCTTGTCTATTACATATTGGGTGTATGGAACGGTATCTGAGCGAATTTGAAACCCTTGTTTTATGCATCACCCCACCTCACCATTCCCGTTAAGCAGCCATAGTGTGTTTTCTAAACGTGTGACTCTGTTCTGTTTTGTAATTCAGTTCAAGTGTAGCGGTTTTTACATTCCCTCTATAAGTGATAGCTTATGATAAGTGTCTTTTTCTGTGTGACTTATTTCACTTAAAATCGTCGTTCCTAACTCCACTCATCTTGCTTTTACTAGCCTTATAACATTGATTTCATGTCTGAGTGATATTCCATTGTACATAAGGACCACAACTTCTTTATCCATTTTTCTCTTTCCTGGGATATTTAAGGTGTCATGAAGTGGAGGTTCTTGTCAACAGAGCAGCCCTAAACTTTCGGGTGCCTGTGTCTTGCTGATTTTTAGTTTTTCCAATTTATACGCCCATGAGGGTACGTGCCCTATGCTCCCTAAGCTGTTTTTTTTCGATGTTTCAGGACACAACGTACACTTCTCCAGAGTGGCTGTTGGCAATTTACATCCCGCCCATCAGTGTAGCAAGGCTGCCATTTCTCCATGGCCTGTCCTGCATTTCTCGTTTTGACAATTTATGCAGCATGGCCCTTTTCACCGATGGGAAGCGAGACTTCTTTGTATCGCTGATTTGCCTTTCCAGGTTGCTTGGTTGGCCAAAAAGGGCGTATGCGTTTTTTCCTGAATATATTCAGGAAAAAACGCATACGCCCTTTTTGGCCAAGGGCATCATTGTCGACGTTTTGCCGCTTTTCATGTGCTTTAAAGGCGATTCGTATCTACCTCCTGAAATCTGTTTCCTGCAATTCTGCCTTGCTTTCAAATCCTCTTCGTTGCCTTCCCTCAATATATCTGTGGATGAGAGTTATCATTTATAACTTCGCGGGTTTGTGAATTGCAGTTTCCCTGAGCTCCATTTTTCAACTGTCTTTTTTGGGAGCTGGCCGCAAAAGCGCGGGATTGCCTCAGGCCCTATTCTGCTTCTGGGCGGCAGGCTGAGCCTGTGGTTAATTCTTCTTCCTGTTGGGAAAATAGAGTGAACTGTGCCTGTCCCAACACCTAGATCTAGTCTCTCATTGGTTGCCCCTCTTCCCGTTCATCCTCAGGACAAATTGCAACCTGTAGGGAACAGGAGGTTAAAGGTGCTGATTCTCCAAGTAGGGAGATTGCTAGTAAAGTAGCTGGAATGGCGAAACCGAGCACAAGGAGATGAGAAATGAGGTGCGTTTTAGAAACCTTTCAAAATCACACGGTGTACCATCTTCTGGGTTTCTCATGCATGTTTTCGATGTAGGAAGATGCCCTTGAACCTGGAGATTTGGGACCCATGGGATGGGTACCACGCAGTATTACTTTAAAGGGTCTGCGTTTGCTCACCCAACCTCACCCAACCTCTCAGCCCCAAGAGTGTCCACCCTTATGTCTCATCCAGGTGTGGGTCTAGATATGGTCAATCCAGGTTGCATCACAGCCTCTGAACGAATTTTGTAAGAATTTCTCTCTCTTTCACTGTCTTTGTTTTACGGGTTTTTAAAAGTAATTTATTTTTATAATGGGGTTTAGCTGCTTTTCATGGCTGTGTTTATGCGGCTTTACACCCACTTGACTCACTTCCAGACAGATATCAATACATAGGTTTTAAGATTCTTACTAGTCACATATATTCTTGTGTGGTGAATAGGGGCTGTTGAGTCCAGTTCACTGAGCAAGGAGTAGGTCTTGTCTATTACATATTGGGTGTATGGAACGGTATCTGAGCGAATTTGAAACCCTTGTTTTATGCATCACCCCACCTCACCATTCCCGTTAAGCAGCCATAGTGTGTTTTCTAAACGTGTGACTCTGTTCTGTTTTGTAATTCAGTTCAAGTGTAGCGGTTTTTACATTCCCTCTATAAGTGATAGCTTATGATAAGTGTCTTTTTCTGTGTGACTTATTTCACTTAAAATCGTCGTTCCTAACTCCACTCATCTTGCTTTTACTAGCCTTATAACATTGATTTCATGTCTGAGTGATATTCCATTGTACATAAGGACCACAACTTCTTTATCCATTTTTCTCTTTCCTGGGATATTTAAGGTGTCATGAAGTGGAGGTTCTTGTCAACAGAGCAGCCCTAAACTTTCGGGTGCCTGTGTCTTGCTGATTTTTAGTTTTTCCAATTTATACGCCCATGAGGGTACGTGCCCTATGCTCCCTAAGCTGTTTTTTTTCGATGTTTCAGGACACAACGTACACTTCTCCAGAGTGGCTGTTGGCAATTTACATCCCGCCCATCAGTGTAGCAAGGCTGCCATTTCTCCATGGCCTGTCCTGCATTTCTCGTTTTGACAATTTATGCAGCATGGCCCTTTTCACCGATGGGAAGCGAGACTTCTTTGTAGCGCTGATTTGCCTTTCCTGGTTGCTTGGTTGGCCAAAAAGGGCGTATGCGTTTTTTCCTGAATATATTCAGGAAAAAACGCATACGCCCTTTTTGGCCAAGGGCATCATTGTCGACGTTTTGCCGCTTTTCATGTGCTTTAAAGGCGATTCGTATCTACCTCCTGAAATCTGTTTCCTGCAATTCTGCCTTGCTTTCAAATCCTCTTCGTTGCCTTCCCTCAATATATCTGTGGATGAGAGTTATCATTTATAACTTCGCGGGTTTGTGAATTGCAGTTTCCCTGAGCTCCATTTTTCAACTGTCTTTTTTGGGAGCTGGCCGCAAAAGCGCGGGATTGCCTCAGGCCCTATTCTGCTTCTGGGCGGCAGGCTGAGCCTGTGGTTAATTCTTCTTCCTGTTGGGAAAATAGAGTGACCTGTGCCTGTCCCAACACCTAGATCTAGTCTCTCATTGGTTGCCCCTCTTCCCGTTCATCCTCAGGACAAATTGCAACCTGTAGGGAACAGGAGGTTAAAGGTGCTGATTCTCCAAGTAGGGAGATTGCTAGTAAAGTAGCTGGAATGGCGAAACCGAGCACAAGGAGATGAGAAATGAGGTGCGTTTTAGAAACCTTTCAAAATCACACGGTGTACCATCTTCTGGGTTTCTCATGCATGTTTTCGATGTAGGAAGATGCCCTTGAACCTGGAGATTTGGGACCCATGGGATGGGTACCACGCAGTATTACTTTAAAGGGTCTGCGTTTGCTCACCCAACCTCACCCAACCTCTCAGCCCCAAGAGTGTCCACCCTTATGTCTCATCCAGGTGTGGGTCTGGATATGGTCAATCCAGGTTGCATCACAGCCTCTGAACGAATTTTGTAAGAATTTCTCTCTCTTTCACTGTCTTTGTTTTACGGGTTTTTAAAAGTAATTTATTTTTATAATGGGGTTTAGATGCTTTTCATGGTTGTGTTTATGCGGCTTTACACCCACTTGACTCACTTCCAGACAGATATCAATACATAGGTTTTAAGATTCTTACTAGTCACATATATTCTTGTGCGGGAAATAGGGGGTGTTGAGTCCAGTTCACTGAGCAAGGAGTAGGTCTTGTCTATTACATATTGGGTGTATGGAACGGTATCTGAGCGAATTTGAAACCCTTGTTTTATGCATCTCCCCACCTCACCTTTACTGTTAAGCAGATATAGTGTGTTTTCTAAACGTGTGACTCTGTTCTGTTTTGTAATTCAGTTCAAGTGTAGCGGTTTTTACATTCCCTCTATAAGTGATAGCTTATGATAAGTGTCTTTTTCTGTGTGACTTATTTCACTTAGAATCGTCGTACCTAACTCCACTCATCTTGCTTCTACTAGCCTTATAACATTGATTTCATGTCTGAGTGATATTCCATTGTACATAAGGACCACAACTTCTTTATCCATTTTTCTCTTTCCTGGGATATTTAAGGTGTCATGAAGTGGAGGTTCTTGTCAACAGAGCAGCCCTAAACTTTCCGGTGCCTGTGTCTTGCTGATTTTTAGTTTTTCCAATTTATACGCCCATGAGTGGACGTGCCCTATGCTCCCTAAGCTGTTTTTTTCCCATGTTTCAGGACACAACGTACACTTCTCCAGAGTGGCTGTTGGCAATTTACATCCCACCCATCAGTGTAGCAAGGCTGCCATTTCTCCATGGCCTGTCCTGCATTTCTGGTTTTGACACTTTTTGCAGCATGGCCCTTTTCACCGATGGGAAGCGAGACTTCTTTGTAGCGCTGATTTGCCTTTCCAGGTTGCTTGGTTGGCCAAAAAGGGGGTATGCGTTTTTTCCTGAATATATTCAGGAAAAAACGCATACGCCCTTTTTGGCCAAGGGCATCATTGTCGACGTTTTGCCGCTTTTCATGTGCTTTAAATGCGATTCGTACCTACCTCCTGAAATCTGTTTCCTGCAATTCTGCCTTGCTTTCAAATCCTCTTCGTTGCCTTCCCTCAATATATCTGTGGATGAGAGTTATCATTTATAACTCTGCGGGTTTCTGAATTGCAGTTTCCCTGAGGTCCATTTTTCAACTGTCTTTTTTGGGAGCTGGCCGCAAAAGCGCGGGATTGCCTCAGGCCCTATTCTGCTTCTGGGCAGCAGGCTGAGCCTGTGGTTAATTCTTCTTCCTGTTGGGAAAATAGAGTGACCTGTGCCTGTCCCAACACCTAGATCTAGTCTCTCATTGGTTGCCCCTCTTCCCGTTCATCCTCAGGACAAATTGCAACCTGTAGGGAACAGGAGGTTAAAGGTGCTGATTCTCCAAGTAGGGAGATTGCTAGTAAAGTAGCTGGAATGGCGAAACCGAGCACAAGGAGATGAGAAATGAGGTGCGTTTTAGAAACCTTTCAAAATCACACGGTGTACCATCTTCTGGGTTTCTCATGCATGTTTTCGATGTAGGAAGATGCCCTTGAACCTGGAGATTTGGGACCCATGGGATGGGTACCACGCAGTATTACTTTAAAGGGTCTGCGTTTGCTCACCCAACCTCACCCAACCTCTCAGCCCCAAGAGTGTCCACCCTTATGTCTCATCCAGGTGTGGGTCTAGATATGGTCAATCCAGGTTGCATCACAGCCTCTGAACGAATTTTGTAAGAATTTCTCTCTCTTTCACTGTCTTTGTTTTACGGGTTTTTAAAAGTAATTTATTTTTATAATGGGGTTTAGCTGCTTTTCATGGCTGTGTTTATGCGGCTTTACACCCACTTGACTCACTTCCAGAGAGATATCAATACATAGGTTTTAAGATTCTTACTAGTCACATATATTCTTGTGTGGTGAATAGGGGCTGTTGAGTCCAGTTCACTGAGCAAGGAGTAGGTCTTGTCTATTACATATTGGGTGTATGGAACGGTATCTGAGCGAATTTGAAACCCTTGTTTTATGCATCACCCCACCTCACCATTCCCGTTAAGCAGCCATAGTGTGTTTTCTAAACGTGTGACTCTGTTCTGTTTTGTAATTCAGTTCAAGTGTAGCGGTTTTTACATTCCCTCTATAAGTGATAGCTTATGATAAGTGTCTTTTTCTGTGTGACTTATTTCACTTAAAATCGTCGTTCCTAACTCCACTCATCTTGCTTTTACTAGCCTTATAACATTGATTTCATGTCTGAGTGATATTCCATTGTACATAAGGACCACAACTTCTTTATCCATTTTTCTCTTTCCTGGGATATTTAAGGTGTCATGAAGTGGAGGTTCTTGTCAACAGAGCAGCCCTAAACTTTCGGGTGCCTGTGTCTTGCTGATTTTTAGTTTTTCCAATTTATACGCCCATGAGGGTACGTGCCCTATGCTCCCTAAGCTGTTTTTTTTCGATGTTTCAGGACACAACGTACACTTCTCCAGAGTGGCTGTTGGCAATTTACATCCCGCCCATCAGTGTAGCAAGGCTGCCATTTCTCCATGGCCTGTCCTGCATTTCTCGTTTTGACAATTTATGCAGCATGGCCCTTTTCACCGATGGGAAGCGAGACTTCTTTGTAGCGCTGATTTGCCTTTCCAGGTTGCTTGGTTGGCCAAAAAGGGCGTATGCGTTTTTTCCTGAATATATTCAGGAAAAAACGCATACGCCCTTTTTGGCCAAGGGCATCATTGTCGACGTTTTGCCGCTTTTCATGTGCTTTAAAGGCGATTCGTATCTACCTCCTGAAATCTGTTTCCTGCAATTCTGCCTTGCTTTCAAATCCTCTTCGTTGCCTTCCCTCAATATATCTGTGGATGAGAGTTATCATTTATAACTTCGCGGGTTTGTGAATTGCAGTTTCCCTGAGCTCCATTTTTCAACTGTCTTTTTTGGGAGCTGGCCGCAAAAGCGCGGGATTGCCTCAGGCCCTATTCTGCTTCTGGGCGGCAGGCTGAGCCTGTGGTTAATTCTTCTTCCTGTTGGGAAAATAGAGTGACCTGTGCCTGTCCCAACACCTAGATCTAGTCTCTCATTGGTTGCCCCTCTTCCCGTTCATCCTCAGGACAAATTGCAACCTGTAGGGAACAGGAGGTTAAAGGTGCTGATTCTCCAAGTAGGGAGATTGCTAGTAAAGTAGCTGGAATGGCGAAACCGAGCACAAGGAGATGAGAAATGAGGTGCGTTTTAGAAACCTTTCAAAATCACACGGTGTACCATCTTCTGGGTTTCTCATGCATGTTTTCGATGTAGGAAGATGCCCTTGAACCTGGAGATTTGGGACCCATGGGATGGGTACCACGCAGTATTACTTTAAAGGGTCTGCGTTTGCTCACCCAACCTCACCCAACCTCTCAGCCCCAAGAGTGTCCACCCTTATGTCTCATCCAGGTGTGGGTCTGGATATGGTCAATCCAGGTTGCATCACAGCCTCTGAACGAATTTTGTAAGAATTTCTCTCTCTTTCACTGTCTTTGTTTTACGGGTTTTTAAAAGTAATTTATTTTTATAATGGGGTTTAGATGCTTTTCATGGTTGTGTTTATGCGGCTTTACACCCACTTGACTCACTTCCAGACAGATATCAATACATAGGTTTTAAGATTCTTACTAGTCACATATATTCTTGTGCGGGAAATAGGGGGTGTTGAGTCCAGTTCACTGAGCAAGGAGTAGGTCTTGTCTATTACATATTGGGTGTATGGAACGGTATCTGAGCGAATTTGAAACCCTTGTTTTATGCATCTCCCCACCTCACCTTTACTGTTAAGCAGATATAGTGTGTTTTCTAAACGTGTGACTCTGTTCTGTTTTGTAATTCAGTTCAAGTGTAGCGGTTTTTACATTCCCTCTATAAGTGATAGCTTATGATAAGTGTCTTTTTCTGTGTGACTTATTTCACTTAGAATCGTCGTACCTAACTCCACTCATCTTGCTTCTACTAGCCTTATAACATTGATTTCATGTCTGAGTGATATTCCATTGTACATAAGGACCACAACTTCTTTATCCATTTTTCTCTTTCCTGGGATATTTAAGGTGTCATGAAGTGGAGGTTCTTGTCAACAGAGCAGCCCTAAACTTTCCGGTGCCTGTGTCTTGCTGATTTTTAGTTTTTCCAATTTATACGCCCATGAGTGGACGTGCCCTATGCTCCCTAAGCTGTTTTTTTCCCATGTTTCAGGACACAACGTACACTTCTCCAGAGTGGCTGTTGGCAATTTACATCCCACCCATCAGTGTAGCAAGGCTGCCATTTCTCCATGGCCTGTCCTGCATTTCTGGTTTTGACACTTTTTGCAGCATGGCCCTTTTCACCGATGGGAAGCGAGACTTCTTTGTAGCGCTGATTTGCCTTTCCAGGTTGCTTGGTTGGCCAAAAAGGGGGTATGCGTTTTTTCCTGAATATATTCAGGAAAAAACGCATACGCCCTTTTTGGCCAAGGGCATCATTGTCGACGTTTTGCCGCTTTTCATGTGCTTTAAATGCGATTCGTACCTACCTCCTGAAATCTGTTTCCTGCAATTCTGCCTTGCTTTCAAATCCTCTTCGTTGCCTTCCCTCAATATATCTGTGGATGAGAGTTATCATTTATAACTCTGCGGGTTTCTGAATTGCAGTTTCCCTGAGGTCCATTTTTCAACTGTCTTTTTTGGGAGCTGGCCGCAAAAGCGCGGGATTGCCTCAGGCCCTATTCTGCTTCTGGGCAGCAGGCTGAGCCTGTGGTTAATTCTTCTTCCTGTTGGGAAAATAGAGTGACCTGTGCCTGTCCCAACACCTAGATCTAGTCTCTCATTGGTTGCCCCTCTTCCCGTTCATCCTCAGGACAAATTGCAACCTGTAGGGAACAGGAGGTTAAAGGTGCTGATTCTCCAAGTAGGGAGATTGCTAGTAAAGTAGCTGGAATGGCGAAACCGAGCACAAGGAGATGAGAAATGAGGTGCGTTTTAGAAACCTTTCAAAATCACACGGTGTACCATCTTCTGGGTTTCTCATGCATGTTTTCGATGTAGGAAGATGCCCTTGAACCTGGAGATTTGGGACCCATGGGATGGGTACCACGCAGTATTACTTTAAAGGGTCTGCGTTTGCTCACCCAACCTCACCCAACCTCTCAGCCCCAAGAGTGTCCACCCTTATGTCTCATCCAGGTGTGGGTCTAGATATGGTCAATCCAGGTTGCATCACAGCCTCTGAACGAATTTTGTAAGAATTTCTCTCTCTTTCACTGTCTTTGTTTTACGGGTTTTTAAAAGTAATTTATTTTTATAATGGGGTTTAGCTGCTTTTCATGGCTGTGTTTATGCGGCTTTACACCCACTTGACTCACTTCCAGAGAGATATCAATACATAGGTTTTAAGATTCTTACTAGTCACATATATTCTTGTGTGGTGAATAGGGGCTGTTGAGTCCAGTTCACTGAGCAAGGAGTAGGTCTTGTCTATTACATATTGGGTGTATGGAACGGTATCTGAGCGAATTTGAAACCCTTGTTTTATGCATCACCCCACCTCACCATTCCCGTTAAGCAGCCATAGTGTGTTTTCTAAACGTGTGACTCTGTTCTGTTTTGTAATTCAGTTCAAGTGTAGCGGTTTTTACATTCCCTCTATAAGTGATAGCTTATGATAAGTGTCTTTTTCTGTGTGACTTATTTCACTTAAAATCGTCGTTCCTAACTCCACTCATCTTGCTTTTACTAGCCTTATAACATTGATTTCATGTCTGAGTGATATTCCATTGTACATAAGGACCACAACTTCTTTATCCATTTTTCTCTTTCCTGGGATATTTAAGGTGTCATGAAGTGGAGGTTCTTGTCAACAGAGCAGCCCTAAACTTTCGGGTGCCTGTGTCTTGCTGATTTTTAGTTTTTCCAATTTATACGCCCATGAGGGTACGTGCCCTATGCTCCCTAAGCTGTTTTTTTTCGATGTTTCAGGACACAACGTACACTTCTCCAGAGTGGCTGTTGGCAATTTACATCCCGCCCATCAGTGTAGCAAGGCTGCCATTTCTCCATGGCCTGTCCTGCATTTCTCGTTTTGACAATTTATGCAGCATGGCCCTTTTCACCGATGGGAAGCGAGACTTCTTTGTAGCGCTGATTTGCCTTTCCAGGTTGCTTGGTTGGCCAAAAAGGGCGTATGCGTTTTTTCCTGAATATATTCAGGAAAAAACGCATACGCCCTTTTTGGCCAAGGGCATCATTGTCGACGTTTTGCCGCTTTTCATGTGCTTTAAAGGCGATTCGTATCTACCTCCTGAAATCTGTTTCCTGCAATTCTGCCTTGCTTTCAAATCCTCTTCGTTGCCTTCCCTCAATATATCTGTGGATGAGAGTTATCATTTATAACTTCGCGGGTTTGTGAATTGCAGTTTCCCTGAGCTCCATTTTTCAACTGTCTTTTTTGGGAGCTGGCCGCAAAAGCGCGGGATTGCCTCAGGCCCTATTCTGCTTCTGGGCGGCAGGCTGAGCCTGTGGTTAATTCTTCTTCCTGTTGGGAAAATAGAGTGACCTGTGCCTGTCCCAACACCTAGATCTAGTCTCTCATTGGTTGCCCCTCTTCCCGTTCATCCTCAGGACAAATTGCAACCTGTAGGGAACAGGAGGTTAAAGGTGCTGATTCTCCAAGTAGGGAGATTGCTAGTAAAGTAGCTGGAATGGCGAAACCGAGCACAAGGAGATGAGAAATGAGGTGCGTTTTAGAAACCTTTCAAAATCACACGGTGTACCATCTTCTGGGTTTCTCATGCATGTTTTCGATGTAGGAAGATGCCCTTGAACCTGGAGATTTGGGACCCATGGGATGGGTACCACGCAGTATTACTTTAAAGGGTCTGCGTTTGCTCACCCAACCTCACCCAACCTCTCAGCCCCAAGAGTGTCCACCCTTATGTCTCATCCAGGTGTGGGTCTGGATATGGTCAATCCAGGTTGCATCACAGCCTCTGAACGAATTTTGTAAGAATTTCTCTCTCTTTCACTGTCTTTGTTTTACGGGTTTTTAAAAGTAATTTATTTTTATAATGGGGTTTAGATGCTTTTCATGGTTGTGTTTATGCGGCTTTACACCCACTTGACTCACTTCCAGACAGATATCAATACATAGGTTTTAAGATTCTTACTAGTCACATATATTCTTGTGCGGGAAATAGGGGGTGTTGAGTCCAGTTCACTGAGCAAGGAGTAGGTCTTGTCTATTACATATTGGGTGTATGGAACGGTATCTGAGCGAATTTGAAACCCTTGTTTTATGCATCTCCCCACCTCACCTTTACTGTTAAGCAGATATAGTGTGTTTTCTAAACGTGTGACTCTGTTCTGTTTTGTAATTCACTTCAAGTGTAGCGGTTTTTACATTCCCTCTATAAGTGATAGCTTATGATAAGTGTCTTTTTCTGTGTGACTTATTTCACTTAGAATCGTCGTACCTAACTCCACTCATCTTGCTTCTACTAGCCTTATAACATTGATTTCATGTCTGAGTGATATTCCATTGTACATAAGGACCACAACTTCTTTATCCATTTTTCTCTTTCCTGGGATATTTAAGGTGTCATGAAGTGGAGGTTCTTGTCAACAGAGCAGCCCTAAACTTTCCGGTGCCTGTGTCTTGCTGATTTTTAGTTTTTCCAATTTATACGCCCATGAGTGGACGTGCCCTATGCTCCCTAAGCTGTTTATTTCACATGTTTCAGGACACAACGTACACTTCTCCAGAGTGGCTGTTGGCAATTTACATCCCGCCCATCAGTGTAGCAAGGCTGCCATTTCTCCATGGCCTGTCCTGCATTTCTGGTTTTGACACTTTTTGCAGCATGGCCCTTTTCACCGATGGGAAGCGAGACTTCTTTGTAGCGCTGATTTGCCTTTCCAGGTTGCTTGGTTGGCCAAAAAGGGCGTATGCGTTTTTTCCTGAATATATTCAGGAAAAAACGCATACGCCCTTTTTGGCCAAGGGCATCATTGTCGACGTTTTGCCGCTTTTCATGTGCTTTAAAGGCGATTCGTACCTACCTCCTGAAATCTGTTTCCTGCAATTCTGCCTTGCTTTCAAATCCTCTTCGTTGCCTTCCCTCAATATATCTGTGGATGAGAGTTATCATTTATAACTCTGCGGGTTTGTGAATTGCAGTTTCCCTGAGCTCCATTTTTCAACTGTCTTTTTTGGGAGCTGGCCGCAAAAGCGCGGGATTGCCTCAGGCCCTATTCTGCTTCTGGGCAGCAGGCTGAGCCTGTGGTTAATTCTTCTTCCTGTTGGGAAAATAGAGTGACCTGTGCCTGTCCCAACACCTAGATTTACTCTCTCATTGGTTGCCCCTCTTCCCGTTCATCCTCAGGACAAATTGCAACCTGTAGGGAATAGGAGGATAGGGTGCTGATTCTCCAAGTAGGGAGATTGCTAGTAAAGTAGCTGGAATGGCGAAACCGAGCACAAGGAGATGAGAAATGAGGTGCGTTTTAGAAACCTTTCAAAATCACACGGTGTACCATCTTCTGGGTTTCTCATGCATGTTTTCGATGTAGGAAGATGCCCTTGAACCTGGAGATTTGGGACCCATGGGATGGGTACCTCGCAGTATTACTTTAAAGGGTCTGCGTTTGCTCACCCAACCTCACCCAACATCTCAGCCCCAAGAGTGTCCACCCTTATGTCTCATCCAGGTGTGGGTCTGGATATGGTCAATCCAGGTTGCATCACAGCCTCTGAACGAATTTTGTAAGAATTTCTCTCTTTCACTGTCTTTGTTTTACGGGTTTTTAAAAGTAATTTATTTTTATAATGGGGTTTAGCTGCTTTTCATGGTTGTGTTTATGCGGCTTTACACCCACTTGACTCACTTCCAGACAGATATCAATACATAGGTTTTAAGATTCTTACTAGTCACATATATTCTTGTGTGGTGAATAGGGGCTGTTGAGTCCAGTTCACTGAGCAAGGAGTAGGTCTTGTCTATTACATATTGGGTGTATGGAACGGTATCTGAGCGAATTTGAAACCCTTGTTTTATGCATCACGCCACTTCACCATTCCCGTTAAGCAGCCATAGTGTGTTTTCTAAACGTGTGACTCTGTTCTGTTTTGTAATTCAGTTCAAGTGTAGCGGTTTTTACATTCCCTCTATAAGTGATAGCTTATGATAAGTGTCTTTTTCTGTGTGACTTATTTCACTTAGAATCGTCGTACCTAACTCCACTCATCTTGCTTCTACTAGCCTTATGACATTGATTTCATGTCTGAGTGATATTCCATTGTACTAAGGACCACAACTTCTTTATCCATTTTTCTCTTTCCTGGGATATTTAAGGTGTCATGAAGTGGAGGTTCTTGTCAACAGAGCAGCCCTAAACTTTCCGGTGCCTGTGTCTTGCTGATTTTTAGTTTTTCCAATTTATACGCCCATGAGTGGACGTGCCCTATGCTCCCTAAGCTGTTTTTTTTCCATGTTTCAGGACACAACGTACACTTCTCCAGAGTGGCTGTTGGCAATTTACATCCCGCCCATCAGTGTAGCAAGGCTGCCATTTCTCCATGGCCTGTCCTGCATTTCTGGTTTTGACACTTTTTGCAGCATGGCCCTTTTCACCGATGGGAAGCGAGATTTCTTTGTAGCGCTGATTTGCCTTTCCAGGTTGCTTGGTTGGCCAAAAAGGGCGTATGCGTTTTTTCCTGAATATATTCAGGAAAAAACGCATACGCCCTTTTTGGCCAAGGGCATCATTGTCGACGTTTTGCCGCTTTTCATGTGCTTTAAATGCGATTCGTACCTACCTCCTGAAATCTGTTTCCTGCAATTCTGCCTTGCTTTCAAATCCTCTTCGTTGCCTTCCCTCAATATATCTGTGGATGAGAGTTATCATTTATAACTCTGCGGGTTTGTGAATTGCAGTTTCCCTGAGGTCCATTTTTCAACTGTCTTTTTTGGGAGCTGGCCGCAAAAGCGCGGGATTGCCTCAGGCCCTATTCTGCTTCTGGGCGGCAGGCTGAGCCTGTGGTTAATTCTTCTTCCTGTTGGGAAAATAGAGTGACCTGTGCCTGTCCCAACACCTAGATCTAGTCTCTCATTGGTTGCCCCTCTTCCCGTTCATCCTCAGGACAAATTGCAACCTGTAGGGAACAGGAGGTTAAAGGTGCTGATTCTCCAAGTAGGGAGATTGCTAGTAAAGTAGCTGGAATGGCGAAACCGAGCACAAGGAGATGAGAAATGAGGTGCGTTTTAGAAACCTTTCAAAATCACACGGTGTACCATCTTCTGGGTTTCTCATGCATGTTTTCGATGTAGGAAGATGCCCTTGAACCTGGAGATTTGGGACCCATGGGATGGGTACCACGCAGTATTACTTTAAAGGGTCTGCGTTTGCTCACCCAACCTCACCCAACCTCTCAGCCCCAAGAGTGTCCACCCTTATGTCTCATCCAGGTGTGGGTCTAGATATGGTCAATCCAGGTTGCATCACAGCCTCTGAACGAATTTTGAAAGAATTTCTCTCTCTTTCACTGTCTTTGTTTTATGGGTTTTTAAAAGTAATTTATTTTTATAATGGGGTTTAGCTGCTTTTCATGGCTGTGTTTATGCGGCTTTACACCCACTTGACTCACTTCCAGAGAGATATCAATACATAGGTTTTAAGATTCTTACTAGTCACATATATTCTTGTGTGGTGAATAGGGGGTGTTGAGTCCAGTTCACTGAGCAAGGAGTAGGTCTTGTCTATTACATATTGGGTGTATGGAACGGTATCTGAGCGAATTTGAAACCCTTGTTTTATGCATCACCCCACCTCACCATTCCCGTTAAGCAGCCATAGTGTGTTTTCTAAACGTGTGACTCTGTTCTGTTTTGTAATTCAGTTCAAGTGTAGCGGTTTTTACATTCCCTCTATAAGTGTTAGCTTATGATAAGTGTCTTTTTCTGTGTGACTTATTTCACTTAGAATCGTCGTACCTAACTCCACTCATCTTGCTTCTACTAGCCTTATGACATTGATTTCATGTCTGAGTGATATTCCATTGTACATAAGGACCACAACTTCTTTATCCATTTTTCTCTTTCCTGGGATATTTAAGGTGTCATGAAGTGGAGGTTCTTGTCAACAGAGCAGCCCTACACTTTCCGGTGCCTGTGTCTTGCTGATTTTTAGTTTTTCCAATTTATACGCCCATGAGTGGACGTGCCCTATGCTCCCTAAGCTGTTTTTTTTTCCATGTTTCAGGACACAATGTACATTTCTCCACAGTGGCTGTTGGTAATTTACATCCCGCCCATCAGTGTAGCAAGGCTGCCATTTCTCCATGGCCTGTCCTGCATTTCTGGTTTTGACACATTTGCAGCATGGCCCTTTTCACCGATGGGAAGCGAGACTTATTTGTAGCGCTGATTTGCCTTTCCAGGTTGCTTGGTTGGCCAAAAAGGGCGTATGCGTTTTTTCCTGAATATATTCAGGAAAAAACGCATACGCCCTTTTTGGCCAAGGGCATCATTGTCGACGTTTTGCCGCTTTTCATGTGCTTTAAAGGCGATTCGTATCTACCTCCTGAAATCTGTTTCCTGCAATTCTGCCTTGCTTTCAAATCCTCTTCGTTGCCTTCCCTCAATATATCTGTGGATGAGAGTTATCATTTATAACTCTGCGGGTTTGTGAATTGCAGTTTCCCTGAGGTCCATTTTTCAACTGTCTTTTTTGGGAGCTGGCCGCAAAAGCGCGGGATTGCCTCAGGCCCTATTCTGCTTCTGGGCGGCAGGCTGAGCCTGTGGTTAATTCTTCTTCCTGTTGGGAAAATAGAGTGACCTGTGCCTGTCCCAACACCTAGATCTAGTCTCTAATTGGTTGCCCCTCTTCCCGTTCATCCTCAGGACAAATTGCAACCTGTAGGGAACAGGAGGTTAAAGGTGCTGATACTCCAAGTAGGGAGATTGCTAGTAAAGTAGCTGGAATGGCGAAACCGAGCACAAGGAGATGAGAAATGAGGTGCGTTTTAGAAACCTTTCAAAATCACACGGTGTACCATCTTCTGGGTTTCTCATGCATGTTTTCGATGTAGGAAGATGCCCTTGAACATGGAGATTTGGGACCCATTGGATGGGTACCACGCAGTATTACTTTAAAGGGTCTGCGTTTGCTCACCCAACCTCACCCAACCTCTCAGCCCCAAGAGTGTCCACCCTTATGTCTCATCCAGGTGTGGGTCTAGATATGGTCAATCCAGGTTGCATCACAGCCTCTGAACGAATTTTGTAAGAATTTCTCTCTCTTTCACTGTCTTTGTTTTACGGGTTTTTAAAAGTAATTTATTTTTATAATGGGGTTTAGCTGCTTTTCATGGTTGTGTTTATGCGGCTTTACACCCACTTGACTCACTTCCAGAGAGATATCAATACATAGGTTTTAAGATTCTTACTAGTCACATATATTCTTGTGTGGTGAATAGGGGGTGTTGAGTCCAGTTCACTGAGCAAGGAGTAGGTCTTGTCTATTACATATTGGGTGTATGGAACGGTATCTGAGCGAATTTGAAACCCTTGTTTTATGCATCACCCCACCTCACCATTCCCGTTAAGCAGCCATAGTGTGTTTTCTAAACGTGTGACTCTGTTCTGTTTTGTAATTCAGTTCAAGTGTAGCGGTTTTTACATTCCCTCTATAAGTGATAGCTTATGATAAGTGTCTTTTTCTGTGTGACTTATTTCACTTAGAATCGTCGTACCTAACTCCACTCATCTTGCTTCTACTAGCCTTATGAGACATTGATTTCATGTCTGAGTGATATTCCATTGTACACAAGGACCACAATTTCTTTATCCATTTTTCTCTTTCCTGGGATATTTAAGGTGTCATGAAGTGGAGGTTCTTGTCAACAGAGCAGCCCTAAACTTTCCGGTGCCTGTGTCTTGCTGATTTTTAGGTTTTCCAATTTATACGCCCATGAGTGGACGTGCCCTATGCTCCCTAAGCTGTTTTTTTTCGATGTTTCAGGACACAACGTGCACTTCTCCAGAGTGGCTGTTGGCAATTTACATCCCGCCCATCAGTGTAGCAAGGCTGCCATTTCTCCATGGCCTGTCCTGCATTTCTGGTTTTGACACTTTTTGCAGCATGGCCCTTTTCACCGATGGGAAGCGAGACTTCTTTGTAGCGCTGATTTGCCTTTACAGGTTGCTTGGTTGGCCAAAAAGGGCGTATGCGTTTTTTCCTGAATATATTCAGGAAAAAACGCATACGCCCTTTTTGGCCAAGGGCATCATTGTCGACGTTTTGCCGCTTTTCATGTGCTTTAAAGGCGATTCGTATCTACCTCCTGAAATCTGTTTCCTGCAATTCTGCCTTGCTTTCAAATCCTCTTCGTTGCCTTCCCTCAATATATCTGTGGATGAGAGTTATCATTTATAACTCTGCGGGTTTGTGAATTGCAGTTTCCCTGAGCTCCATTTTTCAACTGTCTTTTTTGGGAGCTGGCCGCAAAAGCGCGGGATTGCCTCAGGCCCTATTCTGCTTCTGGGCGGCAGGCTGAGCCTGTGGTTAATTCTTCTTCCTGTTGGGAAAATAGAGTGACCTGTGCCTGTCCCAACACCTAGATCTAGTCTCTCATTGGTTGCCCCTCTTCCCATTCATCCTCAGGACAAATTGCAACCTGTAGGGAACAGGAGGTTAAAGGTGCTGATTCTCCAAGTAGGGAGATTGCTAGTAAAGTAGCTGGAATGGCGAAACCGAGCACAAGGAGATGAGAAATGAGGTGCGTTTTAGAAACCTTTCAAAATCACACGGTGTACCATCTTCTGGGTTTCTCATGCATGTTTTCGATGTAGGAAGATGCCCTTGAACCTGGAGATTTGGGACCCATGGGATGGGTACCACGCAGTATTACTTTAAAGGGTCTGCGTTTGCTCACCCAACCTCACCCAACCTCTCAGCCCCAAGAGTGTCCACCCTTATGTCTCATCCAGGTGTGGGTCTAGATATGGTCAATCCAGGTTGCATCACAGCCTCTGAACGAATTTTGTAAGAATTTCTCTCTCTTTCACTGTCTTTGTTTTACGGGTTTTTAAAAGTAATTTATTTTTATAATGGGGTTTAGCTGCTTTTCATGGTTGTGTTTATGCGGCTTTACACCCACTTGACTCACTTCCAGACAGATATCAATACATAGGTTTTAAGATTCTTACTAGTCACATATATTCTTGTGCGGGAAATAGGGGGTGTTGAGTCCAGTTCACTGAGCAAGGAGTAGGTCTTGTCTATTACATATTGGGTGTATGGAACGGTATCTGAGCGAATTTGAAACCCTTGTTTTATGCATCTCCCCACCTCACCTTTACTGTTAAGCAGATATAGTGTGTTTTCTAAACGTGTGACTCTGTTCTGTTTTGTAATTCAGTTCAAGTGTAGCGGTTTTTACATTCCCTCTATAAGTGATAGCTTATGATAAGTGTCTTTTTCTGTGTGACTTATTTCACTTAGAATCGTCGTACCTAACTCCACTCATCTTGCTTCTACTAGCCTTATAACATTGATTTCATGTCTGAGTGATATTCCATTGTACATAAGGACCACAACTTCTTTATCCATTTTTCTCTTTCCTGGGATATTTAAGGTGTCATGAAGTGGAGGTTCTTGTCAACAGAGCAGCCCTAAACTTTCCGGTGCCTGTGTCTTGCTGATTTTTAGTTTTTCCAATTTATACGCCCATGAGTGGACGTGCCCTATGCTCCCTAAGCTGTTTTTTTCCCATGTTTCAGGACACAACGTACACTTCTCCAGAGTGGCTGTTGGCAATTTACATCCCGCCCATCAGTGTAGCAAGGCTGCCATTTCTCCATGGCCTGTCCTGCATTTCTGGTTTTGACACATTTTGCAGCATGGCCCTTTTGACCGATGGGAAGCGAGACTTCTTTGTAGCGCTGATTTGCCTTTCCAGGTTGCTTGGTTGGCCAAAAAGGGCGTATGCGTTTTTTCCTGAATATATTCAGGAAAAAACGCATACGCCCTTTTTGGCCAAGGGCATCATTGTCGACGTTTTGCCGCTTTTCATGTGCTTTAAAGGCGATTCGTATCTACCTCCTGAAATCTGTTTCCTGCAATTCTGCCTTGCTTTCAAATCCTCTTCGTTGCCTTCCCTCAATATATCTGTGGATGAGAGTTATCATTTATAACTCTGCGGGTTTGTGAATTGCAGTTTCCCTGAGCTCCATTTTTCAACTGTCTTTTTTGGGAGCTGGCCGCAAAAGCGCGGGATTGCCTCAGGCCCTATTCTGCTTCTGGGCAGCAGGCTGAGCCTGTGGTTAATTCTTCTTCCTGTTGGGAAAATAGAGTGACTTGTGCCTGTCCCAACACCTAGATCTAGTCTCTCATTGGTTGCCCCTCTTCCCGTTCATCCTCAGGACAAATTGCAACCTGTAGGGAACAGGAGGATAAGGTGCTGATTCTCCAAGTAGGGAGATTGCTAGTAAAGTAGCTGGAATGGCGAAACCGAGCAAAGGAGATGAGAAATGAGGTGCGTTTTAGAAACCTTTCAAAATCACACGGTGTACCATCTTCTGGGTTTCTCATGCATGTTTTCGATGTAGGAAGATGCCCTTGAACCTGGAGATTTGGGACCCATGGGATGGGTACCACGCAGTATTACTTTAAAGGGTCTGCGTTTGCTCACCCAACCTCACCCAACCTCTCAGCCCCAAGAGTGTCCACCCTTATGTCTCATCCAGCTGTGGGTCTGGATATGGTCAATCCAGGTTGCATCACAGCCTCTGAACGAATTTTGTAAGAATTTCTCTCTCTTTCACTGTCTTTGTTTTACGGGTTTTTAAAAGTAATTTATTTTTATAATGGGGTTTAGCTGCTTTTCATGGTTGTGTTTATGCGGCTTTACACCCACTTGACTCACTTCCAGACAGATATCAATACATAGGTTTTAAGATTCTTACTAGTCACATATATTCTTGTGTGGTGAATAGGGGGTGTTGAGTCCAGTTCACTGAGCAAGGAGTAGGTCTTGTCTATTACATATTGGGTGTATGGAACGGTATCTGAGCGAATTTGAAACCCTTGTTTTATGCATCACCCCACTTCACCATTCCCGTTAAGCAGCCATAGTGTGTTTTCTAAACGTGTGACTCTGTTCTGTTTTGTAATTCAGTTCAAGTGTAGCGGTTTTTACATTCCCTCTATAAGTGATAGCTTATGATAAGTGTCTTTTTCTGTGTGACTTATTTCACTTAGAATCGTCGTACCTAACTCCACTCATCTTGCTTCTACTAGCCTTATGACATTGATTTCATGTCTGAGTGATATTCCATTGTACATAAGGACCACAACTTCTTTATCCATTTTTCTCTTTCCTGGGATATTTAAGGTGTCATGAAGTGGAGGTTCTTGTCAACAGAGCAGCCCTAAACTTTCTGGTGCCTGTGTCTTGCTGATTTTTAGTTTTTCCAATTTATACGCCCATGAGTGGACGTGCCCTATGCTCCCTAAGCTGTTTTTTTTCCATGTTTCAGGACACAACGTACACTTCTCCAGAGTGGCTGTTGGCAATTTACATCCCGCCCATCAGTGTAGCAAGGCTGCCATTTCTCCATGGCCTGTCCTGCATTTCTGGTTTTGACACTTTTTGCAGCATGGCCCTTTTCACCGATGGGAAGCGAGACTTCTTTGTAGCGCTGATTTGCCTTTCCAGGTTGCTTGGTTGGCCAAAAAGGGCGTATGCGTTTTTTCCTGAATATATTCAGGAAAAAACGCATACGCCCTTTTTGGCCAAGGGCATCATTGTGGACGTTTTGCCGCTTTTCATGTGCTTTAAAGGCGATTCTTATCTACCTCCTGAAATCTGTTTCCTGCAATTCTGCCTTGCTTTCAAATCCTCTTCGTTGCCTTCCCTCAATATATCTGTGGATGAGAGTTATCATTTATAACTCTGCGGGTTTGTGAATTGCAGTTTCCCTGAGCTCCATTTTTCAACTGTCTTTTTTGGGAGCTGGCCGCAAAAGCGCGGGATTGCCTCAGGCCCTATTCTGCTTCTGGGCGGCAGGCTGAGCCTGTGGTTAATTCTTCTTCCTGTTGGGAAAATAGAGTGACCTGTGCCTGTCCCAACACCTAGATATAGTCTCTCATTGGTTGCCCCTCTTCCCATTCATCCTCAGGACAAATTGCAACCTGTAGGGAACAGGAGGTTAAAGGTGCTGATTCTCCAAGTAGGGAGATTGCTAGTAAAGTAGCTGGAATGGCGAAACCGAGCACAAGGAGATGAGAAATGAGGTGCGTTTTAGAAACCTTTCAAAATCACACGGTGTACCATCTTCTGGGTTTCTCATGCATGTTTTCGATGTAGGAAGATGCCCTTGAACCTGGAGATTTGGGACCCATGGGATGGGTACCACGCAGTATTACTTTAAAGGGTCTGCGTTTGCTCACCCAACCTCACCCAACCTCTCAGCCCCAAGAGTGTCCACCCTTATGTCTCATCCAGGTGTGGGTCTAGATATGGTCAATCCAGGTTGCATCACAGCCTCTGAACGAATTTTGTAAGAATTTCTCTCTCTTTCACTGTCTTTGTTTTACGGGTTTTTAAAAGTAATTTATTTTTATAATGGGGTTTAGCTGCTTTTCATGGTTGTGTTTATGCGGCTTTACACCCACTTGACTCACTTCCAGACAGATATCAATACATAGGTTTTAAGATTCTTACTAGTCACATATATTCTTGTGTGGTGAATAGGGGGTGTTGAGTCCAGTTCACTGAGCAAGGAGTAGGTCTTGTCTATTACATATTGGGTGTATGGAACGGTATCTGAGCGAATTTGAAACCCTTGTTTTATGCATCTCCCCACCTCACCTTTACTGTTAAGCAGATATAGTGTGTTTTCTAAACGTGTGACTCTGTTCTGTTTTGTAATTCAGTTCAAGTGTAGCGGTTTTTACATTCCCTCTATAAGTGATAGCTTATGATAAGTGTCTTTTTCTGTGTGACTTATTTCACTTAGAATCGTCGTACCTAACTCCACTCATCTTGCTTCTACTAGCCTTATGACATTGATTTCATGTCTGAGTGATATTCCATTGTACATAAGGACCACAACTTCTTTATCCATTTTTCTCTTTCCTGGGATATTTAAGGTGTCATGAAGTGGAGGTTCTTGTCAACAGAGCAGCCCTAAACTTTCCGGTGCCTGTGTCTTGCTGATTTTTAGTTTTTCCAATTTATACGCCCATGAGTGGACGTGCCCTATGCTCCCTAAGCTGTTTTTTTCCCATGTTTCAGGACACAACGTACACTTCTCCAGAGTGGCTGTTGGCAATTTACATCCCGCCCATCAGTGTAGCAAGGCTGCCATTTCTCCATGGTCTGTCCTGCATTTCTGGTTTTGACACTTTTTGCAGCATGGCCCTTTTGACCGATGGGAAGCGAGACTTATTTGTAGCGCTGATTTGCCTTTCCAGGTTGCTTGGTTGGCCAAAAAGGGCGTATGCGTTTTTTCCTGAATATATTCAGGAAAAAACGCATACGCCCTTTTTGGCCAAGGGCATCATTGTCGACGTTTTGCCGCTTTTCATGTGCTTTAAATGCGATTCGTACCTACCTCCTGAAATCTGTTTCCTGCAATTCTGCCTTGCTTTCAAATCCTCTTCGTTGCCTTCCCTCAATATATCTGTGGATGAGAGTTATCATTTATAACTCTGCGGGTTTGTGAATTGCAGTTTCCCTGAGCTCCATTTTTCAACTGTCTTTTTTGGGAGCTGGCCGCAAAAGCGCGGGATTGCCTCAGGCCCTATTCTGCTTCTGGGCAGCAGGCTGAGCCTGTGGTTAATTCTTCTTCCTGTTGGGAAAATAGAGTGACTTGTGCCTGTCCCAACACCTAGATCTAGTCTCTCATTGGTTGCCCCTCTTCCCGTTCATCCTCAGGACAAATTGAAACCTGTAGGGAACAGGAGGATAAGGTGCTGATTCTCCAAGTAGGGAGATTGCTAGTAAAGTAGCTGGAATGGCGAAACCGAGCACAAGGAGATGAGAAATGAGGTGCGTTTTAGAAACCTTTCAAAATCACACGGTGTACCATCTTCTGGGTTTCTCATGCATGTTTTCGATGTAGGAAGATGCCCTTGAACCTGGAGATTTGGGACCCATGGGATGGGTACCTCGCAGTATTACTTTAAAGGGTCTGCGTTTTCTCACCCAACCTCACCCAACCTCTCAGCCCCAAGAGTGTCCACCCTTATGTCTCATCCAGGTGTGGGTCTGGATATGGTCAATCCAGGTTGCATCACAGCCTCTGAACGAATTTTGTAAGAATTTCTCTCTCTTTCACTGTCTTTGTTTTACGGGTTTTTAAAAGTAATTTATTTTTATAATGGGGTTTAGCTGCTTTTCATGGTTGTGTTTATGCGGCTTTACACCCACTTGACTCACTTCCAGACAGATATCAATACATAGGTTTTAAGATTCTTACTAGTCACATATATTCTTGTGTGGTGAATAGGGGGTGTTGAGTCCAGTTCACTGAGCAAGGAGTAGGTCTTGTCTATTACATATTGGGTGTATGGAACGGTATCTGAGCGAATTTGAAACCCTTGTTTTATGCATCACCCCACTTCACCATTCCCGTTAAGCAGCCATAGTGTGTTTTCTAAACGTGTGACTCTGTTCTGTTTTGTAATTCAGTTGAAGTGTAGCGGTTTTTACATTCCCTCTATAAGTGGTAGCTTATGATAAGTGTCTTTTTCTGTGTGACTTATTTCACTTAGAATCGTCGTACCTAACTCCACTCATCTTGCTTCTACTAGCCTTATGACATTGATTTCATGTCTGAGTGATATTCCATTGTACATAAGGACCACAACTTCTTTATCCATTTTTCTCTTTCCTGGGATATTTAAGGTGTCATGAAGTGGAGGTTCTTGTCAACAGAGCAGCCCTAAACTTTCCGGTGCCTGTGTCTTGCTGATTTTTAGTTTTTCCAATTTATACGCCCATGAGTGGACGTGCCCTATGCTCCCTAAGCTGTTTTTTTTCCATGTTTCAGGACACAACGTACACTTCTCCAGAGTGGCTGTTGGCAATTTACATCCCGCCCATCAGTGTAGCAAGGCTGCCATTTCTCCATGGCCTGTCCTGCATTTCTGGTTTTGACACTTTTTGCAGCATGGCCCTTTTCACCGATGGGAAGCGAGACTTCTTTGTAGCGCTGATTTGCCTTTCCAGGTTGCTTGGTTGGCCAAAAAGGGCGTATGCGTTTTTTCCTGAATATATTCAGGAAAAAACGCATACGCCCTTTTTTGCCAAGGGCATCATTGTCGACGTTTTGCCGCTTTTCATGTGCTTTAAAGGCGATTCGTACCTACCTCCTGAAATTTGTTTCCTGCAATTCTGCCTTGCTTTCAAATCCTCTTCGTTGCCTTCCCTCAATATATCTGTGGATGAGAGTTATCATTTATAACTCTGCGGGTTTGTGAATTGCAGTTTCCCTGAGGTCCATTTTTCAACTGTCTTTTTTGGGAGCTGGCCGCAAAAGTGCGGGATTGCCTCAGGCCCTATTCTGCTTCTGGGCGGCAGGCTGAGCCTGTGGTTAATTCTTCTTCCTGTTGGGAAAATAGAGTGATCTGTGCCTGTCCCAACACCTAGATCTAGTCTCTCATTGGTTGCCCCTCTTCCCGTTCATCCTCAGGACAAATTGCAACCTGTAGGGAACAGGAGGTTAAAGGTGCTGATTCTCCAAGTAGGGAGATTGCTAGTAAAGTAGCTGGAATGGCGAAACCGAGCACAAGGAGATGAGAAATGAGGTGCGTTTTAGAAACCTTTCAAAATCACACGGTGTACCATCTTCTGGGTTTCTCATGCATGTTTTCGATGTAGGAAGATGCCCTTGAACCTGGAGATTTGGGACCCATGGGATGGGTACCACGCAGTATTACTTTAAAGGGTCTGCGTTTGCTCACCCAACCTCACCCAACCTCTCAGCCCCAAGAGTGTCCACCCTTATGTCTCATCCAGGTGTGGGTCTAGCTATGGTCAATCCAGGTTGCATCACAGCCTCTGAACGAATTTTGAAAGAATTTCTCTCTCTTTCACTGTCTTTGTTTTATGGGTTTTTAAAAGTAATTTATTTTTATAATGGGGTTTAGCTGCTTTTCATGGCTGTGTTTATGCGGCTTTACACCCACTTGACTCACTTCCAGGGAGATATCAATACATAGGTTTTAAGATTCTTACTAGTCACATATATTCTTGTGTGGTGAATAGGGGGTGTTGAGTCCAGTTCACTGAGCAAGGAGTAGGTCTTGTCTATTACATATTGGGTGTATGGAACGGTATCTGAGCGAATTTGAAACCCTTGTTTTATGCATCACCCCACCTCACCATTCCCGTTAAGCAGCCATAGTGTGTTTTCTAAACGTGTGACTCTGTTCTGTTTTGTAATTCAGTTCAAGTGTAGCGGTTTTTACATTCCCTCTATAAGTGATAGCTTATGATAAGTGTCTTTTTCTGTGTGACTTATTTCACTTAGAATCGTCGTACCTAACTCCACTCATCTTGCTTCTACTAGCCTTATGACATTGATTTCATGTCTGAGTGATATTCCATTGTACATAAGGACCACAACTTCTTTATCCATTTTTCTCTTTCCTGGGATATTTAAGGTGTCATGAAGTGGAGGTTCTTGTCAACAGAGCAGCCCTAAACTTTCCGGTGCCTGTGTCTTGCTGATTTTTAGTTTTTCCAATTTATACGCCCATGAGTGGACGTGCCCTATGTTCCCTAAGCTGTTTTTTTTCCATGTTTCAGGACACAATGTACACTTCTCCAGAGTGGCTGTTGGTAATTTACATCCCGCCCATCAGTGTAGCAAGGCTGCCATTTCTCCATGGCCTGTCCTGCATTCTGGTTTTGACACTTTTTGCAGCATGGCCCTTTTCACCGATGGGAAGCGAGACTTCTTTGTAGCGCTGATTTGCCTTTCCAGGTTGCTTGGTTGGCCAAAAAGGGCGTATGCGTTTTTTCCTGAATATATTCAGGAAAAAACGCATACGCCCTTTTTGGCCAAGGGCATCATTGTCGACGTTTTGCCGCTTTTCATGTGCTTTAAAGGCGATTCGTACCTACCTCCTGAAATCTGTTTCCTGCAATTCTGCCTTGCTTTCAAATCCTCTTCGTTGCCTTCCCTCAATATATCTGTGGATGAGAGTTATCATTTATAACTCTGCGGGTTTGTGAATTGCAGTTTCCCTGAGGTCCATTTTTCAACTGTCTTTTTTGGGAGCTGGCCGCAAAAGCGCGGGATTGCCTCAGGCCCTATTCTGCTTCTGGGCGGCAGGCTGAGCCTGTGGTTAATTCTTCTTCCTGTTGGGAAAATAGAGTGACCTGTGCCTGTCCCAACACCTAGATCTAGTCTCTCATTGGTTGCCCCTCTTCCCGTTCATCCTCAGGACAAATTGCAACCTGTAGGGAACAGGAGGTTAAAGGTGCTGATTCTCCAAGTAGGGAGATTGCTAGTAAAGTAGCTGGAATGGCGTAACCGAGCACAAGGAGATGAGAAATGAGGTGCGTTTTAGAAACCTTTCAAAATCACACGGTGTACCATCTTCTGGGTTTCTCATGCATGTTTTCGATGTAGGAAGATGCCCTTGAACCTGGAGATTTGGGACCCATGGGATGGGTACCACGCAGTATTACTTTAAAGGGTCTGCGTTTGCTCACCCAACCTCACCCAACCTCTCAGCCCCAAGAGTGTCCACCCTTATGTCTCATCCAGGTGTGGGTCTAGATATGGTCAATCCAGGTTGCATCACAGCCTCTGAACGAATTTTGTAAGAATTTCTCTCTCTTTCACTGTCTTTGTTTTACGGGTTTTTAAAAGTAATTTATTTTTATAATGGGGTTTAGCTGCTTTTCATGGTTGTGTTTATGCGGCTTTACACCCACTTGACTCACTTCCAGAGAGATATCAATACATAGGTTTTAAGATTCTTACTAGACACATATATTCTTGTGTGGTGAATAGGGGGTGTTGAGTCCAGTTCACCGAGCAAGGAGTAGGTCTTGTCTATTACATATTGGGTGTATGGAACGGTATCTGAGCGAATTTGAAACCCTTGTTTTATGCATCACCCCACCTCACCATTCCCGTTAAGCAGCCATAGTGTGTTTTCTAAACGTGTGACTCTGTTCTGTTTTGTAATTCAGTTCAAGTGTAGCGGTTTTTACATTCCCTCTATAAGTGATAGCTTATGATAATTGTCTTTTTCTGTGTGACTTATTTCACTTTGAATCGTCGTACCTAACTCCACTCATCTTGCTTCTACTAGCCTTATGACATTGATTTCATGTCTGAGTGATATTCCATTGTACATAAGGACCACAATTTCTTTACCCATTTTTCTCTTTCCTGGGATATTTAAGGTGTCATGAAGTGGAGGTTCTTGTCAACGGAGCAGCCCTAAACTTTCCGGTGCCTGTGTCTTGCTGATTTTTAGTTTTTCCAATTTATACGCCCATGAGTGGACGTGCCCTATGCTCCCTAAGCTGTTTTTTTTCGATGTTTCAGGACACAACGTGCACTTCTCCAGAGTGGCTGTTGGCAATTTACATCCCGCCCATCAGTGTAGCAAGGCTGCCATTTCTCCATGGCCTGTCCTGCATTTCTGGTTTTGACACTTTTTGCAGCATGGCCCTTTTCACCGATGGGAAGCGAGACTTCTTTGTAGCGCTGATTTGCCTTTACAGGTTGCTTGGTTGGCCAAAAAGGGCGTATGCGTTTTTTCCTGAATATATTCAGGAAAAAACGCATACGCCCTTTTTGGCCAAGGGCATCATTGTGGACGTTTTGCCGCTTTTCATGTGCTTTAAAGGCGATTCTTATCTACCTCCTGAAATCTGTTTCCTGCAATTCTGCCTTGCTTTCAAATCCTCTTCGTTGCCTTCCCTCAATATATCTGTGGATGAGAGTTATCATTTATAACTCTGCGGGTTTGTGAATTGCAGTTTCCCTGAGCTCCATTTTTCAACTGTCTTTTTTGGGAGCTGGCCGCAAAAGCGCGGGATTGCCTCAGGCCCTATTCTGCTTCTGGGCGGCAGGCTGAGCCTGTGGTTAATTCTTCTTCCTGTTGGGAAAATAGAGTGACCTGTGCCTGTCCCAACACTTAGATCTAGTCTCTCATTGGTTGCCCCTCTTCCCATTCATCCTCAGGACAAATTGCAACCTGTAGGGAACAGGAGGTTAAAGGTGCTGATTCTCCAAGTAGGGAGATTGCTAGTAAAGTAGCTGGAATGGCGAAACCGAGCACAAGGAGATGAGAAATGAGGTGCGTTTTAGAAACCTTTCAAAATCACACGGTGTACCATCTTCTGGGTTTCTCATGCATGTTTTCGATGTAGGAAGATGCCCTTGAACCTGGAGATTTGGGACCCATGGGATGGGTACCACGCAGTATTACTTTAAAGGGTCTGCGTTTGCTCACCCAACCTCACCCAACCTCTCAGCCCCAAGAGTGTCCACCCTTATGTCTCATCCAGGTGTGGGTCTAGATATGGTCAATCCAGGTTGCATCACAGCCTCTGAACGAATTTTGAAAGAATTTCTCTCTCTTTCACTGTCTTTATTTTACGGGTTTTTAAAAGTAATTTATTTTTATAATGGGGTTTAGATGCTTTTCATGGTTGTGTTTATGCGGCTTTACACCCACTTGACTCACTTCCAGACAGATATCAATACATAGGTTATAAGATTCTTACTAGTCACATATATTCTTGTGCGGGAAATAGGGGGTGTTGAGTCCAGTTCACTGAGCAAGGCGTAGGTCTTGTCTATTACATATTGGGTGTATGGAACGGTATCTGAGCGAATTTGAAACCCTTGTTTTATGCATCTCCCCACCTCACCTTTACTGTTAAGCAGATATAGTGTGTTTTCTAAACGTGTGACTCTGTTCTGTTTTGTAATTCAGTTCAAGTGTAGCGGTTTTTACATTCCCTCTATAAGTGATAGCTTATGATAAGTGTCTTTTTCTGTGTGACTTATTTCACTTAGAATCGTCGTACCTAACTCCACTCATCTTGCTTCTACTAGCCTTATAACATTGACTTCATGTCTGAGTGATATTCCATTGTACATAAGGACCACAACTTCTTTATCCATTTTTCTCTTTCCTGGGATATTTAAGGTGTGATGAAGTGGAGGTTCTTGTCAACAGAGTAGCCCTAAACTTTCCGGTGCCTGTGTCTTGCTGATTTTTAGTTTTTCCAATTTATACGCCCATGAGTGGACGTGCCCTATGCTCCCTAAGCTGTTTTTTTCCCATGTTTCAGGACACAACGTACACTTCTCCAGAGTGGCTGTTGGCAATTTACATCCCGCCCATCAGTGTAGCAAGGCTGCCATTTCTCCATGGCCTGTCCTGCATTTCTGGTTTTGACACTTTTTGCAGCATGGCCCTTTTGACCGATGGGAAGCGAGACTTCTTTGTAGCGCTGATTTGCCTTTCCAGGTTGCTTGGTTGGCCAAAAAGGGCGTATGCGTTTTTTCCTGAATATATTCAGGAAAAAACGCATACGCCCTTTTTGGCCAAGGGCATCATTGTCGACGTTTTGCCGCTTTTCATGTGCTTTAAAGGCGATTCGTACCTACCTCCTGAAATCTGTTTCCTGCAATTCTGCCTTGCTTTCAAATCCTCTTCGTTGCCTTCCCTCAATATATCTGTGGATGAGAGTTATCATTTATAACTCTGCGGGTTTGTGAATTGCAGTTTCCCTGAGGTCCATTTTTCAACTGTCTTTTTTGGGAGCTGGCCGCAAAAGCGCGGGATTGCCTCAGGCCCTATTCTGCTTCTGGGCGGCAGGCTGAGCCTGTGGTTAATTCTTCTTCCTGTTGGGAAAATAGAGTGACCTGTGCCTGTCCCAACACCTAGATCTAGTCTCTCATTGGTTGCCCCTCTTCCCGTTCATCCTCAGGACAAATTGCAACCTGTAGGGAACAGGAGGTTAAAGGTGCTGATTCTCCAAGTAGGGAGATTGCTAGTAAAGTAGCTGGAATGGCGAAACCGAGCACAAGGAGATGAGAAATGAGGTGCGTTTTAGAAACCTTTCAAAATCACACGGTGTACCATCTTCTGGGTTTCTCATGCATGTTTTCGATGTAGGAAGATGCCCTTGAACCTGGAGATTTGGGACCCATGGGATGGGTACCACGCAGTATTACTTTAAAGGGTCTGCGTTTGCTCACCCAACCTCACCCAACCTCTCAGCCCCAAGAGTGTCCACCCTTATGTCTCATACAGGTGTGGGTCTAGATATGGTCAATCCAGGTTGCATCACAGCCTCTGAACGAATTTTGAAAGAGTTTCTCTCTCTTTCACTGTCTTTGTTTTATGGGTTTTTAAAAGTAATTTATTTTTATAATGGGGTTTAGCTGCTTTTCATGGCTGTGTTTATGCGGCTTTACCCCCACTTGACTCACTTCCAGGGAGATATCAATACATAGGTTTTAAGATTCTTACTAGTCACATATATTCTTGTGTGGTGAATAGGGGGTGTTGAGTCCAGTTCACTGAGCAAGGAGTAGGTCTTGTCTATTACATATTGGGTGTATGGAACGGTATCTGAGCGAATTTGAAACCCTTGTTTTATGCATCACCCCACCTCACCATTCCCGTTAAGCAGCCATAGTGTGTTTTCTAAACGTGTGACTCTGTTCTGTTTTGTAATTCAGTTCAAGTGTAGCGGTTTTTACATTCCCTCTATAAGTGATAGCTTATGATAAGTGTCTTTTTCTGTGTGACTTATTTCACTTAGAATCGTCGTACCTAACTCCACTCATCTTGCTTCTACTAGCCTTATGACATTGATTTCATGTCTGAGTGATATTCCATTGTACATAAGGACCACAACTTCTTTATCCATTTTTCTCTTTCCTGGGATATTTAAGGTGTCATGAAGTGGAGGTTCTTGTCAACAGAGCAGCCCTAAACTTTCCGGTGCCTGTGTCTTGCTGATTTTTAGTTTTTCCAATTTATACGCCCATGAGTGGACGTGCCCTATGCTCCCTAAGCTGTTTTTTTGCCATGTTTCAGGACACAACGTACACTTCTCCAGAGTAGCTGTTGGCAATTTACATCCCGCCCATCAGTGTAGCAAGGCTGCCATTTCTCCATGGCCTGTCCTGCATTTCTGGTTTTGACACTTTTTGCAGCATGGCCCTTTTGACCGAAGGGAAGCGAGACTTCTTTGTAGCGCTGATTTGCCTTTCCAGGTTGCTTGGTTGGCCAAAAAGGGCGTATGCGTTTTTTCCTGAATATATTCAGGAAAAAACGCATACGCCCTTTTTGGCCAAGGGCATCATTGTCGACGTTTTGCCGCTTTTCATGTGCTTTAAAGGCGATTCGTACCTACCTCCTGAAATCTGTTTCCTGCAATTCTGCCTTGCTTTCAAATCCTCTTCGTTGCCTTCCCTCAATATATCTGTGGATGAGAGTTATCATTTATAACTCTGCGGGTTTGTGAATTGCAGTTTCCCTGAGGTCCATTTTTCAACTGTCTTTTTTGGGAGCTGGCCGCAAAAGCGCGTGATTGCCTCAGGCCCTATTCTGCTTCTGGGCGGCAGGCTGAGCCTGTGGTTAATTCTTCTTCCTGTTGGGAAAATAGAGTGACCTGTGCCTGTCCCAACACCTAGATCTTGTCTCTCATTGGTTGCCCCACTTCCCGTTCATCCTCAGGACAAATTGCAACCTGTAGGGAACAGGAGGTTAAAGGTGCTGATTCTCCAAGTAGGGAGATTGCTAGTAAAGTAGCTGGAATGGCGTAACCGAGCACAAGGAGATGAGAAATGAGGTGCGTTTTAGAAACCTTTCAAAATCACACGGTGTACCATCTTCTGGGTTTCTCTTGCATGTTTTCGATGTAGGAAGATGCCCTTGAACCTGGAGATTTGGGACCCATGGGATGGGTACCACGCAGTATTACTTTAAAGGGTCTGCGTTTGCTCACCCAACCTCACCCAACCTCTCAGCCCCAAGAGTGTCCACCCTTATGTCTCATCCAGGTGTGGGTCTAGATATGGTCAATCCAGGTTGCATCACAGCCTCTGAACGAATTTTGTAAGAATTTCTCTCTCTTTCACTGTCTTTGTTTTACGGGTTTTTAAAAGTAATTTATTTTTATAATGGGGTTTAGCTGCTTTTCATGGTTGTGTTTATGCGGCTTTACACCCACTTGACTCACTTCCAGAGAGATATCAATACATAGGTTTTAAGATTCTTACTAGTCACATATATTCTTGTGTGGTGAATAGGGGGTGTTGAGTCCAGTTCACTGAGCAAGGAGTAGGTCTTGTCTATTACATATTGGGTGTATGGAACGGTATCTGAGCGAATTTGAAACCCTTGTTTTATGCATCACCCCACCTCACCATTCCCGTTAAGCAGCCATAGTGTGTTTTCTAAACGTGTGACTCTGTTCTGTTTTGTAATTCAGTTCAAGTGTAGCGGTTTTTACATTCCCTCTATAAGTGATAGCTTATGATAAGTGTCTTTTTCTGTGTGACTTATTTCACTTAGAATCGTCGTACCTAACTCCACTCATCTTGCTTCTACTAGCCTTATGACATTGATTTCATGTCTGAGTGATATTCCATTGTACATAAGGACCACAATTTCTTTATCCATTTTTCTCTTTCCTGGGATATTTAAGGTGTCATGAAGTGGAGGTTCTTGTCAACAGAGCAGCCCTAAACTTTCCGGTGCCTGTGTCTTGCTGATTTTTAGTTTTTCCAATTTATACGCCCATGAGTGGACGTGCCCTATGCTCCCTAAGCTGTTTTTTTCCCATGTTTCAGGACACAACGTACACTTCTCCAGAGTGGCTGTTGGCAATTTACATCCCGCCCATCAGTGTAGCAAGGCTGCCATTTCTCCATGGCCTGTCCTGCATTTCTGGTTTTGACACTTTTTGCAGCATGGCCCTTTTCACCGATGGGAAGCGAGACTTCTTTGTAGCGCTGATTTGCCTTTCCAGGTTGCTTGGTTGGCCAAAAAGGGCGTATGCGTTTTTTCCTGAATATATTCAGGAAAAAACGCATACGCCCTTTTTGGCCAAGGGCATCATTGTCGACGTTTTGCCGCTTTTCATGTGCTTTAAAGGCGATTCGTACCTACCTCCTGAAATCTGTTTCCTGCAATTCTGCCTTGCTTTCAAATCCTCTTCGTTGCCTTCCCTCAATATATCTGTGGATGAGAGTTATCATTTATAACTCTGCGGGTTTGTGAATTGCAGTTTCCCTGAGGTCCATTTTTCAACTGTCTTTTTTGGGAGCTGGCCGCAAAAGCGCGGGATTGCCTCAGGCCCTATTCTGCTTCTGGGCGGCAGGCTGAGCCTGTGGTTAATTCTTCTTCCTGTTGGGAAAATAGAGTGACCTGTGCCTGTCCCAACACCTAGATCTTGTCTCTCATTGGTTGCCCCACTTCCCGTTCATCCTCAGGACAAATTGCAACCTGTAGGGAACAGGAGGTTAAAGGTGCTGATTCTCCAAGTAGGGAGATTGCTAGTAAAGTAGCTGGAATGGCGTAACCGAGCACAAGGAGATGAGAAATGAGGTGCGTTTTAGAAACCTTTCAAAATCACACGGTGTACCATCTTCTGGGTTTCTCTTGCATGTTTTCGATGTAGGAAGATGCCCTTGAACCTGGAGATTTGGGACCCATGGGATGGGTACCACGCAGTATTACTTTAAAGGGTCTGCGTTTGCTCACCCAACCTCACCCAACCTCTCAGCCCCAAGAGTGTCCACCCTTATGTCTCATCCAGGTGTGGGTCTAGATATGGTCAATCCAGGTTGCATCACAGCCTCTGAACGAATTTTGTAAGAATTTCTCTCTCTTTCACTGTCTTTGTTTTACGGGTTTTTAAAAGTAATTTATTTTTATAATGGGGTTTAGCTGCTTTTCATGGTTGTGTTTATGCGGCTTTACACCCACTTGACTCACTTCCAGAGAGATATCAATACATAGGTTTTAAGATTCTTACTAGTCACATATATTCTTGTGTGGTGAATAGGGGGTGTTGAGTCCAGTTCACTGAGCAAGGAGTAGGTCTTGTCTATTACATATTGGGTGTATGGAACGGTATCTGAGCGAATTTGAAACCCTTGTTTTATGCATCACCCCACCTCACCATTCCCGTTAAGCAGCCATAGTGTGTTTTCTAAACGTGTGACTCTGTTCTGTTTTGTAATTCAGTTCAAGTGTAGCGGTTTTTACATTCCCTCTATAAGTGATAGCTTATGATAAGTGTCTTTTTCTGTGTGACTTATTTCACTTAGAATCGTCGTACCTAACTCCACTCATCTTGCTTCTACTAGCCTTATGACATTGATTTCATGTCTGAGTGATATTCCATTGTACATAAGGACCACAATTTCTTTATCCATTTTTTTCTTTCCTGGGATATTTAAGGTGTGATGAAGTGGAGGTTCTTGTCAACAGAGTAGCCCTAAACTTTCCGGTGCCTGTGTCTTGCTGATTTTTAGTTTTTCCAATTTATACGCCCATGAGTGGACGTGCCCTATGCTCCCTAAGCTGTTTTTTTCCCATGTTTCAGGACACAACGTACACTTCTCCAGAGTGGCTGTTGGCAATTTACATCCCGCCCATCAGTGTAGCAAGGCTGCCATTTCTCCATGGCCTGTCCTGCATTTCTGGTTTTGACACTTTTTGCAGCATGGCCCTTTTCACCGATGGGAAGCGAGACTTCTTTGTAGCGCTGATTTGCCTTTCCAGGTTGCTTGGTTGGCCAAAAAGGGCGTATGCGTTTTTTCCTGAATATATTCAGGAAAAAACGCATACGCCCTTTTTGGCCAAGGGCATCATTGTCGACGTTTTGCCGCTTTTCATGTGCTTTAAAGGCGATTCGTACCTACCTCCTGAAATCTGTTTCCTGCAATTCTGCCTTGCTTTCAAATCCTCTTCGTTGCCTTCCCTCAATATATCTGTGGATGAGAGTTATCATTTATAACTCTGCGGGTTTGTGAATTGCAGTTTCCCTGAGGTCCATTTTTCAACTGTCTTTTTTGGGAGCTGGCCGCAAAAGCGCGGGATTGCCTCAGGCCCTATTCTGCTTCTGGGCGGCAGGCTGAGCCTGTGGTTAATTCTTCTTCCTGTTGGGAAAATAGAGTGACCTGTGCCTGTCCCAACACCTAGATCTTGTCTCTCATTGGTTGCCCCACTTCCCGTTCATCCTCAGGACAAATTGCAACCTGTAGGGAACAGGAGGTTAAAGGTGCTGATTCTCCAAGTAGGGAGATTGCTAGTAAAGTAGCTGGAATGGCGTAACCGAGCACAAGGAGATGAGAAATGAGGTGCGTTTTAGAAACCTTTCAAAATCACACGGTGTACCATCTTCTGGGTTTCTCTTGCATGTTTTCGATGTAGGAAGATGCCCTTGAACCTGGAGATTTGGGACCCATGGGATGGGTACCACGCAGTATTACTTTAAAGGGTCTGCGTTTGCTCACCCAACCTCACCCAACCTCTCAGCCCCAAGAGTGTCCACCCTTATGTCTCATCCAGGTGTGGGTCTAGATATGGTCAATCCAGGTTGCATCACAGCCTCTGAACGAATTTTGTAAGAATTTCTCTCTCTTTCACTGTCTTTGTTTTACGGGTTTTTAAAAGTAATTTATTTTTATAATGGGGTTTAGCTGCTTTTCATGGTTGTGTTTATGCGGCTTTACACCCACTTGACTCACTTCCAGAGAGATATCAATACATAGGTTTTAAGATTCTTACTAGTCACATATATTCTTGTGTGGTGAATAGGGGGTGTTGAGTCCAGTTCACTGAGCAAGGAGTAGGTCTTGTCTATTACATATTGGGTGTATGGAACGGTATCTGAGCGAATTTGAAACCCTTGTTTTATGCATCACCCCACCTCACCATTCCCGTTAAGCAGCCATAGTGTGTTTTCTAAACGTGTGACTCTGTTCTGTTTTGTAATTCAGTTCAAGTGTAGCGGTTTTTACATTCCCTCTATAAGTGATAGCTTATGATAAGTGTCTTTTTCTGTGTGACTTATTTCACTTAGAATCGTCGTACCTAACTCCACTCATCTTGCTTCTACTAGCCTTATGACATTGATTTCATGTCTGAGTGATATTCCATTGTACATAAGGACCACAATTTCTTTATCCATTTTTTTCTTTCCTGGGATATTTAAGGTGTGATGAAGTGGAGGTTCTTGTCAACAGAGTAGCCCTAAACTTTCCGGTGCCTGTGTCTTGCTGATTTTTAGTTTTTCCAATTTATACGCCCATGAGTGGACGTGCCCTATGCTCCCTAAGCTGTTTTTTTCCCATGTTTCAGGACACAACGTACACTTCTCCAGAGTGGCTGTTGGCAATTTACATCCCGCCCATCAGTGTAGCAAGGCTGCCATTTCTCCATGGCCTGTCCTGCATTTCTGGTTTTGACACTTTTTGCAGCATGGCCCTTTTCACCGATGGGAAGCGAGACTTCTTTGTAGCGCTGATTTGCCTTTCCAGGTTGCTTGGTTGGCCAAAAAGGGCGTATGCGTTTTTTCCTGAATATATTCAGGAAAAAACGCATACGCCCTTTTTGGCCAAGGGCATCATTGTCGACGTTTTGCCGCTTTTCATGTGCTTTAAAGGCGATTCGTACCTACCTCCTGAAATCTGTTTCCTGCAATTCTGCCTTGCTTTCAAATCCTCTTCGTTGCCTTCCCTCAATATATCTGTGGATGAGAGTTATCATTTATAACTCTGCGGGTTTGTGAATTGCAGTTTCCCTGAGCTCCATTTTTCAACTGTCTTTTTTGGGAGCTGGCCGCAAAAGCGCGGGATTGCCTCAGGCCCTATTCTGCTTCTGGGCGGCAGGCTGAGCCTGTGGTTAATTCTTCTTCCTGTTGGGAAAATAGAGTGAACTGTGCCTGTCCCAACACCTAGATCTAGTCTCTCATTGGTTGCCCCTCTTCCCGTTCATCCTCAGGACAAATTGCAACCTGTAGGGAACAGGAGGTTAAAGGTGCTGATTCTCCAAGTAGGGAGATTGCTAGTAAAGTAGCTGGAATGGCGAAACCGAGCACAAGGAGATGAGAAATGAGGTGCGTTTTAGAAACCTTTCAAAATCACACGGTGTACCATCTTCTGGGTTTCTCATGCATGTTTTCGATGTAGGAAGATGCCCTTGAACCTGGAGATTTGGGACCCATGGGATGGGTACCACGCAGTATTACTTTAAAGGGTCTGCGTTTGCTCACCCAACCTCACCCAAACTCTCAGCCCCAAGAGTGTCCACCCTTATGTCTCATCCAGGTGTGGGTCTAGACATGGTCAATCCAGGTTGCATCACAGCCTCTGAACGAATTTTGAAAGATTTTCTCTCTCTTTCACTGTCTTTGTTTTATGGGTTTTTAAAAGTAATTTATTTTTATAATGGGGTTTAGCTGCTTTTCATGGCTGTGTTTATGCGGCTTTACACCCACTTGACTCACTTCCAGGGAGATATCAATACATAGGTTTTAAGATTCTTACTAGTCACATATATTCTTGTGTGGTGAATAGGGGGTGTTGAGTCCAGTTCACTGAGCAAGGAGTAGGTCTTGTCTATTACATATTGGGTGTATGGAACGGTATCTGAGCGAATTTGAAACCCTTGTTTTATGCATCACCCCACCTCACCATTCCCGTTAAGCAGCCATAGTGTGTTTTCTAAACGTGTGACTCTGTTCTGTTTTGTAATTCAGTTCAAGTGTAGCGGTTTTTACATTCCCTCTATAAGTGATAGCTTATGATAAGTGTCTTTTTCTGTGTGACTTATTTCACTTAGAATCGTCGTACCTAACTCCACTCATCTTGCTTCTACTAGCCTTATGACATTGATTTCATGTCTGAGTGATATTCCATTGTACATAAGGACCACAACTTCTTTATCCATTTTTCTCTTTCCTGGGATATTTAAGGTGTCATGAAGTGGAGGTTCTTGTCAACAGAGCAGCCCTAAACTTTCCGGTGCCTGTGTCTTGCTGATTTTTAATTTTTCCAATTTATACGCCCATGAGTGGACGTGCCCTATGCTCCCTAAGCTGTTTTTTTTCCATGTTTCAGGACACAATGTACACTTCTCCAGAGTGGCTGTTGGTAATTTACATCCCGCCCATCAGTGTAGCAAGGCTGCCATTTCTCCATGGCCTGTCCTGCATTTCTGGTTTTGACACTTTTTGCAGCATGGCCCTTTTCACCGATGGGAAGCGAGACTTCTTTGTAGCGCTGATTTGCCTTTCCAGGTTGCTTGGTTGGCCAAAAAGGGCGTATGCGTTTTTTCCTGAATATATTCAGGAAAAAACGCATACGCCCTTTTTGGCCAAGGGCATCATTGTCGACGTTTTGCCGCTTTTCATGTGCTTTAAAGGCGATTCGTACCTACCTCCTGAAATCTGTTTCCTGCAATTCTGCCTTGCTTTCAAATCCTCTTCGTTGCCTTCCCTCAATATATCTGTGGATGAGAGTTATCATTTATAACTCTGCGGGTTTGTGAATTGCAGTTTCCCTGAGCTCCATTTTTCAACTGTCTTTTTTGGGAGCTGGCCACAAAAGCGCGGGATTGCCTCAGGCCCTATTCTGCTTCTGGGCGGCAGGCTGAGCCTGTGGTTAATTCTTCTTCCTGTTGGGAAAATAGAGTGACCTGTGCCTGTCCCAACACCTAGATCTAGTCTCTCATTGGTTGCCCCTCTTCCCGTTCATCCTCAGGACAAATTGCAACCTGTAGGGAACAGGAGGTTAAAGGTGCTGATTCTCCAAGTAGGGAGATTGCTAGTAAAGTAGCTGGAATGGCGTAACCGAGCACAAGGAGATGAGAAATGAGGTGCGTTTTAGAAACCTTTCAAAATCACACGGTGTACCATCTTCTGGGTTTCTCATGCATGTTTTCGATGTAGGAAGATGCCCTTGAACCTGGAGATTTGGGACCCATGGGATGGGTACCACGCAGTATTACTTTAAAGGGTCTGCGTTTGCTCACCCAACCTCACCCAACCTCTCAGCCCCAAGAGTGTCCACCCTTATGTCTCATCCAGGTGTGGGTCTAGATATGGTCAATCCAGGTTGCATCACAGCCTCTGAACGAATTTTGTAAGAATTTCTCTCTCTTTCACTGTCTTTGTTTTACGGGTTTTTAAAAGTAATTTATTTTTATAATGGGGTTTAGCTGCTTTTCATGGTTGTGTTTATGCGGCTTTACACCCACTTGACTCACTTCCAGAGAGATATCAATACATAGGTTTTAAGATTCTTACTAGTCACATATATTCTTGTGTGGTGAATAGGGGGTGTTGAGTCCAGTTCACTGAGCAAGGAGTAGGTCTTGTCTATTACATATTGGGTGTATGGAACGGTATCTGAGCGAATTTGAAACCCTTGTTTTATGCATCACCCCACCTCACCATTCCCGTTAAGCAGCCATAGTGTGTTTTCTAAACGTGTGACTCTGTTCTGTTTTGTAATTCAGTTCAAGTGTAGCGGTTTTTACATTCCCTCTATAAGTGATAGCTTATGATAAGTGTCTTTTTCTGTGTGACTTATTTCACTTAGAATCGTCGTACCTAACTCCACTCATCTTGCTTCTACTAGCCTTATGACATTGATTTCATGTCTGAGTGATATTCCATTGTACATAAGGACCACAACTTCTTTATCCATTTTTCTCTTTCCTGGGATATTTAAGGTGTCATGAAGTGGAGGTTCTTGTCAACAGAGCAGCCCTAAACTTTCCGGTGCCTTTGTCTTGCTGATTTTTAGTTTTTCCAATTTATACGCCCATGAGTGGACGTGCCCTATGCTCCCTAAGCTGTTTTTTTTCCATGTTTCAGGACACAATGTACACTTCTCCAGAGTGGCTGTTGGTAATTTACATCCCGCCCATAAGTGTAGCAAGGCTGCCATTTCTCCATGGCCTGTCCTGCATTTCTGGTTTTGACACTTTTTGCAGCATGGCCCTTTTCACCGATGGGAAGCGAGACTTCTTTGTAGCGCTGATTTGCCTTTCCAGGTTGCTTGGTTGGCCAAAAAGGGCGTATGCGTTTTTTCCTGAATATATTCAGGAAAAAACGCATACGCCCTTTTTGGCCAAGGGCATCATTGTCGACGTTTTGCCGCTTTTCATGTGCTTTAAAGGCGATTCGTACCTACCTCCTGAAATCTGTTTCCTGCAATTCTGCCTTGCTTTCAAATCCTCTTCGTTGCCTTCCCTCAATATATCTGTGGATGAGAGTTATCATTTATAACTCTGCGGGTTTGTGAATTGCAGTTTCCCTGAGCTCCATTTTTCAACTGTCTTTTTTGGGAGCTGGCCGCAAAAGCGCGGGATTGCCTCAGGCCCTATTCTGCTTCTGGGCGGCAGGCTGAGCCTGTGGTTAATTCTTCTTCCTGGTGGGAAAATAGAGTGACCTGTGCCTGTCCCAACACCTAGATCTAGTCTCTCATTGGTTGCCCCTCTTCCCGTTCATCCTCAGGACAAATTGCAACCTGTAGGGAACAGGAGGTTAAAGGTGCTGATTCTCCAAGTAGGGAGATTGCTAGTAAAGTAGCTGGAATGGCGTAACCGAGCACAAGGACATGAGAAATGAGGTGCGTTTTAGAAACCTTTCAAAATCACACGGTGTACCATCTTCTGGGTTTCTCATGCATGTTTTCGATGTAGGAAGATGCCCTTGAACCTGGAGATTTGGGACCCATGGGATGGGTACCACGCAGTATTACTTTAAAGGGTCTGCGTTTGCTCACCCAACCTCACCCAACCTCTCAGCCCCAAGAGTGTCCACCCTTATGTCTCATCCAGGTGTGGGTCTAGATATGGTCAATCCAGGTTGCATCACAGCCTCTGAACGAATTTTGTAAGTATTTCTCTCTCTTTCACTGTCTTTGTTTTACGGGTTTTTAAAAGTAATTTATTTTTATAATGGGGTTTAGCTGCTTTTCATGGTTGTGTTTATGCGGCTTTACACCCACTTGACTCACTTCCAGACAGATATCAATACATAGGGTTTAAAATTCTTACTAGTCACATATATTCTTGTGCGGGGAACAGGGGGTGTTGAGTCCAGTTCACTGAGCAAGGAGTAGGTCTTGTCTATTACATATTGGGTGTATGGAACGGTATCTGAGCGAATTTGAAACCCTTGTTTTATGCATCACCCCACCTCACCATTCCCGTTAAGCAGCCATAGTGTGTTTTCTAAACGTGTGACTCTGTTCTGTTTTGTAATTCAGTTCAAGTGTAGCGGTTTTTACATTCCCTCTATAAGTGATAGCTTATGATAAGTGTCTTTTTCTGTGTGACTTATTTCACTTAGAATCGTCGTACCTAACTCCACTCATCTTGCTTCTACTAGCCTTATGAGACATTGATTTCATGTCTGAGTGATATTCCATTGTACATAAGGACCACAACTTCTTTATCCATTTTTCTCTTTCCTGGGATATTTAATGTGTCATGAAGTGGAGGTTCTTGTCAACAGAGCAGCCCTAAACTTTCCGGTGCCTTTGTCTTGCTGATTTTTAGTTTTTCCAATTTATACGCCCATGAGTGGACGTGCCCTATGCTCCCTAAGCTGTTTTTTCTCGATGTTTCAAGACACAACGTACACTTCTCCAGAGTGGCTGTTGGCAATTTACATCCCGCCTATCAGTGTAGAAAGGCTGCCATTTCTCCATGGCCTGTCCTGCATTTCTGGTTTTGACACTTTTTGCAGCATGGCCCTTTTGACCGATGGGAAGCGAGACTTCTTTGTAGCGCTGATTTGCCTTTCCAGGTTGCTTGGTTGGCCAAAAAGGGCGTATGCGTTTTTTCCTGAATATATTCAGGAAAAAAAGCATACGCCCTTTTTGGCCAATGGCATCATTGTCGACGTTTTGCCACTTTTCATGTGCTTTAAATGCGATTCGTATCTACCTCCTGAAATCTGTTTCCTGCAATTCTGCCTTGCTTTCAAATCCTCTTCGTTGCCTTCCCTCAATATATCTGTGGATGAGAGTTATCATTTATAACTCTGCGGGTTTGTGAATTGCAGTTTCCCTGAGCTCCATTTTTCAACTGTCTTTTTTGGGAGCTGGCCGCAAAAGCGCGGGATTGCCTCAGGCCCTATACTGCTTCTGGGCGGCAGGCTGAGCCTGTGGTTAATTCTTCTTCCTGTTGGGAAAATAGAGTGACTTGTGCCTGTCCCAACACCTAGATCTAGTCTCTCATTGGTTGCCCCTCTTCCCTTTCATCCTCAGGACAAATTGCAACCTGTAGGGAACAGGAGGTTAAAGGTGCTGATTCTCCAAGTAGGGAGATTACTAGTAAAGAAGCTGGAATGGCGAACCCGAGCACAAGGAGATGAGAAATGAGGTGCATTTTAGAAACCTTTTCCGATCACACGGTGTACCATCTTCTGGGTTTCTCATGCAAGTTTTCGATGTAGGAAGATGCCCTTGAACCTGGAGATTTGGGACCCATGGGATGGGTACCACGCAGTATTACTTTAAAGGGTCTGCGATTGCTCACCCAACCTCACCAAACCTGTCAGCCCCAAGAGTGTCCACCCTTATGTCTCATCCAGCTGTGGGTCTAGATATGGTCAATCCAGGTTGCATCACAGCCCCTGAACGAATTTTGTAAGAATTTCTCTCTCTTTCACTGTCTTTGTTTTACGGGTTTTTAAAAGTAATTTATTTTTATAATGGGGTTTAGCTGCTTTTCACGGCTGTGTTTATGCGGCTTTACACACACTTGACTCACTTCCAGACAGACATCAATACACACACACACACAGGTTTTAAGATGCTTACTAGTCACATATATTCTTGTGCGGTGAATAGGGGGTGTTGAGTCCAGTTCACTGAGCAAGGAGTAGGTCTCGTCTATTACATATTGGGTGTATGGGTCGGTATCTGAGCGAATTTGAAACCCTTGTTTTATGCATCACCCCACCTCACCTTTCCCGTTAAGCAGCCATAGTGTGTTTTCTAAACGTGTGACTCTGTTCTGTTTTGTAATTCAGTTCAAGTGTAGCGGTTTTTACATTCCCTCTATAAGTGATAGCTTATGATAAGTGTCTTTTTCTGTGTGACTTATTTCACTTAGAATCGTTGTACCTAAATCCACTCTTCTTGCTTCTACTAGCCTTATGACATTGATTTCATGTCTGAGTGATATTCCATTGTACATAAGGACCACAACTTCTTTATCCATTTTTCTCTTTCCTGGGATATTTAAGGTGTCATGAAGTGGAGGTTCTTGTCAACAGAGGAGCCCTAAACTTTTGGGTGCCGGTGTCTTGCTGATTTTTAGTTTTCCCAATTTATACTCCCATGAGTGGACGTGCCCTATGCTCCCTAAGCTGTGTTTTTTCGATGTTTGAGGACACAACATACACTTCTCCAGAGTGGCTGTTGGCAATTTACATCCCGCCCATCAGCGTAGCAAGGCTGCCATTTCTCCATGGCCTGTCCTGCATTTCTGGTTTTGACCCTTTTTGCAGCATGGCCCTTTTCACCGATGGGAAGCGAGACTTCTTTGTAGCGCTGATTTGCCTTTCCAGGTTGCTTGGTTGGCCAAAAAGGGCGTATCCGTTTTTTCCTGAATATATTCAGGAAAAAACGCATACGCCCTTTTTGGCCAAGGGCATCATTGTCGACGTTTTGCCACTTTTCATGTGCTTTAAAGGCGATTCGAATCTACCTCCTGAAACCTGTTTAGTGCAATTCTGCCTTGCTTTCAAATCCTCTTCGTTGCCTTCCCTCAATATATTTGTGGACGAGAGTTATCATTTATAACTCAGCAGGTTTGTGAATTGCAGTGCCCCTGTGCTCCATTTTTCAACTGTCTTTTTTGGGAGCTGGCCTCAAAATCACGGGATTGCCTCAGGCCCTATTCTTGTTCCGGGCGGCAGGCTGAGCCTGTGGTTAATTCTTCTTCCTGATGGGAAAATTGTGACCTGTGCCTGTCCCAACACCTAGATCTAGTCTCTCATTGGTTGCCCCTCTTCCCGTTCATCCTCAGGACAAATTGCAACCTGTAGGGAACAGGAAGTTAAAGGTGCTGATTCTCCAAGTAGGGAGATTGCTAGTAAAGTAGCTGGAAAGGCGAACCCGAGCACAAGGAGATGAGAAATGAGGTGCGTTTTAGAAACCTTTCAAAATTACACGGTGTACCATCTTCTGGGTTTCTCATGCATGTTTTCGATGTAGCAAGATGCCCTTGAACCTGGAGATTTGGGACCCATGGGATGGGTACCACGCAGTATTACTTTAAAGGGTCTGCGTTTGCTCACCCAACCTCTCAGCCCCAAGAGTGTCCACCCTTATGTCTCATCCAGCTGTGGGTCTAGATATGGTCAAACCAGGTTGCATCACAGCCTCTGAACGAATTTTGTAATAATTTCTCTCTCTTTCACTATCTTTGTTTTATGGGTTTTTAAAAGTAATTTATTTTTATAATGGGGTTTAGCTGCTTTTCATGGTTGTGTTTATGCGGCTTTACACCCACTTGACTCACTTCCAGACAGATATCAATACATAGTTTTTAAGATTCTTACTAGTCACATATATTCTTGTGCGGGGAATAGGGGGTGTTGAGTCCAGTTCACTGAGCAAGGAGTAGGTCTTGTCTGTTACATATTGGGTGTATGGAACGGAATCTGAGCGAATTTGAAACCCTTGTTTTATGCATCTCCCCACCTCACCTTTCCCGTTAAGCAGCCATAGTGTGTTTTCTAAACGTGTGACTCTCTTCTGTTTTGTAATTCAGTTCACATGTAGCGGTTTTTACATTCCCTCTATAAGTGATAGCTTATGATAAGTGTCTTTTTCTGTGTGACTTATTTCACTTAGAATCGTCGTACCTAACTCCACTCATCTTGCTTCTACTAGCCTTATGACATTGATTTCATGTCTGAGTGATATTCAATTGTACATAAGGACCACAACTTCTTTATCCATTTTTCTCTTTCCTGGGATATTTAAGGTGTCATGAAGTGGAGGTTCTTGTCAACAGAGCAGCCCTAAACTTTCCGGTGCCTGTGTCTTGCTGATTTTTAGTTTTTCCAATTTATACGCCCATGAGTGGACGTGCCCTATGCTCCCTAAGCTGTTTTTTTTCGATGTTTCAGGATACAACGTACACTTCTCCAGAGTGGCTGTTGGCAATTTACATCCCGCCCATCAGTGTAGCAAGGCTGCCATTTCTCCATGGCCTGTCCTGCATTTCTGGTTTTGACACTTTTTGCAGCATGGCCCTTTTCACCGATGGGAAGCGAGACTTCTTTGTAGCGCTGATTTGCCTTTCCAGGTTGCTTGGTTGGCCAAAAAGGGCGTATGCGTTTTTTGCTGAATATATTCAGGAAAAAACGCATACGCCCTTTTTGGCCAAGGGCATCATTGTCGACGTTTTGCCGCTTTTCATGTGCTTTAAAGGCGATTCGTATCTACCTCCTGAAATCTGTTTCCTGCAATTCTGCCTTGCTTTCAAATCCTCTTCGTTGCCTTCCCTCAATATATCTGTGGATGAGAGTTATCATTTATAACTCTGCGGGTTTGTGAATTGCAGTTTCCCTGAGCTCCATTTTTCAACTGTCTGTTTTGGGAGCTGGCCGCAAAAGCGCAGGATTGCCTCAGGCCCTATTCTGCTTCTGGGCGGCAGGCTGAGCCTGTGGTTAATTCTTCTTCCTGTTGGGAAAATAGAGTGACCTGTGCCTGTCCCAACACCTAGATCTAGTCTCTCATTGGTTGCCCCTCTTCCCGTTCATCCTCAGGACAAATTGCAACCTGTAGGGAACGGAGGTTAAAGGTGCTGATTCTCCAAGTAGGGAGATTGCTAGTAAAGTAGCTGGAATGGCGAAACCGAGCACAAGGAGATGAGAAATGAGGTGCGTTTTAGAAACCTTTCAAAATCACACGGTGTACCATCTTCTGGGTTTCTCATGCATGTTTTCGATGTAGGAAGATGACCTTGAACCTGGAGATTTGGGACCCATGGGATGGGTACCACGCAGTATTACTTTAAAGGGTCTGCGTTTGCTCACCCAACCTCACCCAACATCTCAGCCCCAAGAGTGTCCACCCTTTTGTCTCATCCAGGTGTGGGTCTAGATATGGTCAATCCAGGTTGCATCACAGCCTCTGAACGAATTTTGTAAGAATTTCTCTCTCTTTCACTGTCTTTGTTTTACGGGTTTTTAAAAGTAATTTATTTTTATAATGGGGTTTAGCTGCTTTTCATGGTTGTGTTTATGCGGCTTTACACCCACTTGACTCACTTCCAGAGAGATATCAATACATAGGTTTTAAGATTCTTACTAGTCACATATATTCTTGTGTGGTGAATAGGGGGTGTTGAGTCCAGTTCACTGAGCAAGGAGTAGGTCTTGTCTATTACATATTGGGTGTATGGAACGGTATCTGAGCGAATTTGAAACCCTTGTTTTATGCATCACCCCACCTCACCATTCCCGTTAAGCAGCCATAGTGTGTTTTCTAAACGTGTGACTCTGTTCTGTTTTGTAATTCAGTTCAAGTGTAGCGGTTTTTACATTCCCTCTATAAGTGATAGCTTATGATAAGTGTCTTTTTCTGTGTGACTTATTTCACTTAGAATCGTCGTACCTAACTCCACTCATCTTGCTTCTACTAGCCTTATGACATTGATTTCATGTCTGAGTGATATTCCATTGTACATAAGGACCACAACTTCTTTATCCATTTTTCTCTTTCCTGGGATATTTAAGGTGTCATGAAGTGGAGGTTCTTGTCAACAGAGCAGCCCTAAACTTTCCGGTGCCTTTGTCTTGCTGATTTTTAGTTTTTCCAATTTATACGCCCATGAGTGGACGTGCCCTATGCTCCCTAAGCTGTTTTTTTTCCATGTTTCAGGACACAATGTACACTTCTCCAGAGTGGCTGTTGGTAATTTACATCCCGCCCATCAGTGTAGCAAGGCTGCCATTTCTCCATGGCCTGTCCTGCATTTCTGGTTTTGACACTTTTTGCAGCATGGCCCTTTTCACCGATGGGAAGCGAGACTTCTTTGTAGCGCTGATTTGCCTTTCCAGGTTGCTTGGTTGGCCAAAAAGGGCGTATGCGTTTTTTCCTGAATATATTCAGGAAAAAACGCATACGCCCTTTTTGGCCAAGGGCATCATTGTCGACGTTTTGCCGCTTTTCATGTGCTTTAAAGGCGATTCGTACCTACCTCCTGAAATCTGTTTCCTGCAATTCTGCCTTGCTTTCAAATCCTCTTCGTTGCCTTCCCTCAATATATCTGTGGATGAGAGTTATCATTTATAACTCTGCGGGTTTGTGAATTGCAGTTTCCCTGAGCTCCATTTTTCAACTGTCTTTTTTGGGAGCTGGCCGCAAAAGCGCGGGATTGCCTCAGGCCCTATTCTGCTTCTGGGCGGCAGGCTGAGCCTGTGGTTAATTCTTCTTCCTGGTGGGAAAATAGAGTGACCTGTGCCTGTCCCAACACCTAGATCTAGTCTCTCATTGGTTGCCCCTCTTCCCGTTCATCCTCAGGACAAATTGCAACCTGTAGGGAACAGGAGGTTAAAGGTGCTGATTCTCCAAGTAGGGAGATTGCTAGTAAAGTAGCTGGAATGGCGTAACCGAGCACAAGGACATGAGAAATGAGGTGCGTTTTAGAAACCTTTCAAAATCACACGGTGTACCATCTTCTGGGTTTCTCATGCATGTTTTCGATGTAGGAAGATGCCCTTCAACCTGGAGATTTGGGACCCATGGGATGTGTACCACGCAGTATTACTTTAAAGGGTCTGCGTTTGCTCACCCAACCTCACCCAACCTCTCAGCCCCAAGAGTGTCCACCCTTATGTCTCATCCAGGTGTGGGTCTAGATATGGTCAATCCAGGTTGCATCACAGCCTCTGAACGAATTTTGTAAGAATTTCTCTCTCTTTCACTGTCTTTGTTTTACGGGTTTTTAAAAGTAATTTATTTTTATAATGGGGTTTAGCTGCTTTTCATGGTTGTGTTTATGCGGCTTTACACCCACTTGACTCACTTCCAGACAGATATCAATACATAGGGTTTAAAATTCTTACTAGTCACATATATTCTTGTGCGGGGAACAGGGGGTGTTGAGTCCAGTTCACTGAGCAAGGAGTAGGTCTTGTCTATTACATATTGGGTGTATGGAACGGTATCTGAGCGAATTTGAAACCCTTGTTTTATGCATCACCCCACCTCACCATTCCCGTTAAGCAGCCATAGTGTGTTTTCTAAACGTGTGACTCTGTTCTGTTTTGTAATTCAGTTCAAGTGTAGCGGTTTTTACATTCCCTCTATAAGTGATAGCTTATGATAAGTGTCTTTTTCTGTGTGACTTATTTCACTTAGAATCGTCGTACCTAACTCCACTCATCTTGCTTCTACTAGCCTTATGAGATATTGATTTCATGTCTGAGTGATATTCCATTGTACATAAGGACCACAACTTCTTTATCCATTTTTCTCTTTCCTGGGATATTTAAGGTGTCATGAAGTGGAGGTTCTTGTCAACAGAGCAGCCCTAAACTTTCCGGTGCCTTTGTCTTGCTGATTTTTAGTTTTTCCAATTTATACGCCCATGAGTGGACGTGCCCTATGCTCCCTAAGCTGTTTTTTCTCGATGTTTCAAGACACAACGTACACTTCTCCAGAGTGGCTGTTGGCAATTTACATCCCGCCTATCAGTGTAGAAAGGCTGCCATTTCTCCATGGCCTGTCCTGCATTTCTGGTTTTGACACTTTTTGCAGCATGGCCCTTTTGACCGATGGGAAGCGAGACTTCTTTGTAGCGCTGATTTGCCTTTCCAGGTTGCTTGGTTGGCCAAAAAGGGCGTATGCGTTTTTTCCTGAATATATTCAGGAAAAAAAGCATACGCCCTTTTTGGCCAATGGCATCATTGTCGACGTTTTGCCACTTTTCATGTGCTTTAAATGCGATTCGTATCTACCTCCTGAAATCTGTTTCCTGCAATTCTGCCTTGCTTTCAAATCCTCTTCGTTGCCTTCCCTCAATATATCTGTGGATGAGAGTTATCATTTATAACTCTGCGGGTTTGTGAATTGCAGTTTCCCTGAGCTCCATTTTTCAACTGTCTTTTTTGGGAGCTGGCCGCAAAAGCGCGGGATTGCCTCAGGCCCTATACTGCTTCTGGGCGGCAGGCTGAGCCTGTGGTTAATTCTTCTTCCTGTTGGGAAAATAGAGTGACCTGTGCCTGTCCCAACACCTAGATCTAGTCTCTCATTGGTTGCCCCTCTTCCCTTTCATCCTCAGGACAAATTGCAACCTGTAGGGAACAGGAGGTTAAAGGTGCTGATTCTCCAAGTAGGGAGATTACTAGTAAAGAAGCTGGAATGGCGAACCCGAGCACAAGGAGATGAGAAATGAGGTGCATTTTAGAAACCTTTTCCGATCACACGGTGTACCATCTTCTGGGTTTCTCATGCAAGTTTTCGATGTAGGAAGATGCCCTTGAACCTGGAGATTTGGGACCCATGGGATGGGTACCACGCAGTATTACTTTAAAGGGTCTGCGATTGCTCACCCTACCTCACCAAACCTGTCAGCCCCAAGAGTGTCCACCCTTATGTCTCATCCAGCTGTGGGTCTAGATATGGTCAATCCAGGTTGCATCACAGCCCCTGAACGAATTTTGTAAGAATTTCTCTCTCTTTCACTGTCTTTGTTTTACGGGTTTTTAAAAGTAATTTATTTTTATAATGGGGTTTAGCTGCTTATCACGGCTGTGTTTATGCGGCTTTACACACACTTGACTCACTTCCAGACAGACATCAATACACACACACACACAGGTTTTAAGATGCTTACTAGTCACATATATTCTTGTGCGGTGAATAGGGGGTGTTGAGTCCAGTTCACTGAGCAAGGAGTAGGTCTTGTCTATTACATATTGGGTGTATGGGTCGGTATCTGAGCGAATTTGAAACCCTTGTTTTATGCATCACCCCACCTCACCTTTCCCGTTAAGCAGCCATAGTGTGTTTTCTAAACGTGTGACTCTGTTCTGTTTTGTAATTCAGTTCAAGTGTAGCGGTTTTTACATTCCCTCTATAAGTGATAGCTTATGATAAGTGTCTTTTTCTGTGTGACTTATTTCACTTAGAATCGTTGTACCTAAATCCACTCTTCTTGCTTCTACTAGCCTTATGACATTGATTTCATGTCTGAGTGATATTCCATTGTACATAAGGACCACAACTTCTTTATCCATTTTTCTCTTTCCTGGGATATTTAAGGTGTCTTGAAGTGGAGGTTCTTGTCAACAGAGGAGCCCTAAAATTTTGGGTGCCTGTGTCTTGCTGATTTTTAGTTTTCCCAATTTATACTCCCATGAGTGGACGTGCCCTATGCTCCCTAAGCTGTGTTTTTTCGATGTTTGAGGACACAACATACACTTCTCCAGAGTGGCTGTTGGCAATTTACATCCCGCCCATCAGCGTAGCAAGGCTGCCATTTCTCCATGGCCTGTCCTGCATTTCTGGTTTTGACCCTTTTTGCAGCATGGCCCTTTTCACCGATGGGAAGCGAGACTTCTTTGTAGCGCTGATTTGCCTTTCCAGGTTGCTTGGTTGGCCAAAAAGGGCGTATCCGTTTTTTCCTGAATATATTCAGGAAAAAACGCATACGCCCTTTTTGGCCAAGGGCATCATTGTCGACGTTTTGCCACTTTTCATGTGCTTTAAAGGCGATTCGAATCTACCTCCTGAAACCTGTTTAGTGCAATTCTGCCTTGCTTTCAAATCCTCTTCGTTGCCTTCCCTCAATATATTTGTGGACGAGAGTTATCATTTATAACTCAGCAGGTTTGTGAATTGCAGTGCCCCTGAGCTCCATTTTTCAACTGTCTTTTTTGGGAGCTGGCCTCAAAATCACGGGATTGCCTCAGGCCCTATTGTTGTTCCGGGCGGCAGGCTGAGCCTGTGGTTAATTCTTCTTCCTGATGGGAAAATAGTGACCTGTGCCTGTCCCAACACCTAGATCTAGTCTCTCATTGGTTGCCCCTCTTCCCGTTCATCCTCAGGACAAATTGCAACCTGTAGGGAACAGGAAGTTAAAGGTGCTGATTCTCCAAGTAGGGAGATTGCTAGTAAAGTAGCTGGAAAGGCGAACCCGAGCACAAGGAGATGAGAAATGAGGTGCGTTTTAGAAACCTTTCAAAATCACACGGTGTACCATCTTCTGGGTTTCTCATGCATGTTTTCGATGTAGCAAGATGCCCTTGAACCTGGAGATTTGGGACCCATGGGATGGGTACCACGCAGTATTACTTTAAAGGGTCTGCGTTTGCTCACCCAACCTCTCAGCCCCAAGAGTGTCCACCCTTATGTCTCATCCAGCTGTGGGTCTAGATATGGTCAAACCAGGTTGCATCACAGCCTCTGAACGAATTTTGTAAGAATTTCTCTCTCTTTCACTATCTTTGTTTTACGGGTTTTTAAAAGTAATTTATTTTTATAATGGGGTTTAGCTGCTTTTCATGGTTGTGTTTATGCGGCTTTACACCCACTTGACTCACTTCCAGACAGATATCAATACATAGTTTTTAAGATTCTTACTAGTCACATATATTCTTGTGCGGGGAATAGGGGGTGTTGAGTCCAGTTCACTGAGCAAGGAGTAGGTCTTGTCTGTTACATATTGGGTGTATGGAACGGTATCTGAGCGAATTTGAAACCCTTGTTTTATGCATCTCCCCACCTCACGTTTCCCGTTAAGCAGCCATAGTGTGTTTTCTAAACGTGTGACTCTCTTCTGTTTTGTAATTCAGTTCACATGTAGCGGTTTTTACATTCCCTCTATAAGTGATAGCTTATGATAAGTGTCTTTTTCTGTGTGACTTATTTCACTTAGAATCGTCGTACCTAACTCCACTCATCTTGCTTCTACTAGCCTTATGACATTGATTTCATGTCTGAGTGATATTCCATTGTACATAAGGACCACAACTTCTTTATCCATTTTTCTCTTTCCTGGGATATTTAAGGTGTCATGAAGTGGAGGTTCTTGTCAACAGAGCAGCCCTAAACTTTCCGGTGCCTGTGTCTTGCTGATTTTTAGTTTTTCCAATTTATACGCCCATGAGTGGACGTGCCCTATGCTCCCTAAGCTGTTTTTTTTCGATGTTTCAGGACACAACGTACACTTCTCCAGAGTGGCTGTTGGCAATTTACATCCCGCCCATCAGTGTAGCAAGGCTGCCATTTCTCCATGGCCTGTCCTGCATTTCTGGTTTTGGCACTTTTTGCAGCATGGCCCTTTTCACCGATGGGAAGCGAGACTTCTTTGTAGCGCTGATTTGCCTTTCCAGGTTGCTTGGTTGGCCAAAAAGGGCGTATGCGTTTTTTGCTGAATATATTCAGGAAAAAACGCATACGCCCTTTTTGGCCAAGGGCATCATTGTCGACGTTTTGCCGCTTTTCATGTGCTTTAAAGGCGATTCGTATCTACCTCCTGAAATCTGTTTCCTGCAATTCTGCCTTGCTTTCAAATCCTCTTCGTTGCCTTCCCTCAATATATCTGTGGATGAGAGTTATCATTTATAACTCTGCGGGTTTGTGAATTGCAGTTTCCCTGAGCTCCATTTTTCAACTGTCTGTTTTGGGAGCTGGCCGCAAAAGCGCAGGATTGCCTCAGGCCCTATTCTGCTTCTGGGCGGCAGGCTGAGCCTGTGGTTAATTCTTCTTCCTGTTGGGAAAATAGAGTGACCTGTGCCTGTCCCAACACCTAGATCTAGTCTCTCATTGGTTGCCCCTCTTCCCGTTCATCCTCAGGACAAATTGCAACCTGTAGGGAACAGGAGGTTAAAGGTGCTGATTCTCCAAGTAGGGAGATTGCTAGTAAAGTAGCTGCAATGGCGAAACCGAGCACAAGGAGATGAGAAATGAGGTGCGTTTTAGAAACCTTTCAAAATCACACGGTGTACCATCTTCTGGGTTTCTCATGCATGTTTTCGATGTAGGAAGATGACCTTGAACCTGGAGATTTGGGACCCATGGGATGGGTACCACGCAGTATTACTTTAAAGGGTCTGCGTTTGCTCACCCAACCTCACCCAACATCTCAGCCCCAAGAGTGTCCACCCTTTTGTCTCATCCAGGTGTGGGTCTAGATATGGTCAATCCAGGTTGCATCACAGCCTCTGAACGAATTTTGTAAGAATTTCTCTCTCTTTCACTGTCTTTGTTTTACGGGTTTTTAAAAGTAATTTATTTTTATAATGGGGTTTAGCTGCTTTTCATGGTTGTGTTTATGCGGCTTTACACCCACTTGACTCACTTCCAGACAGATATCAATACATAGGTTTTAAGATTCTTACTAGTCACATATATTCTTGTGCGGAGAATAGGGGGTGTTGAGTCCAGTTCACTGAGCAAGGAGTAGGTCTTGTCTATTACATATTGGGTGTATGGAACGGTATCTGAGCGAATTTGAAACCCTTGTTTTATGCATCACCCCACTTCACCTTTCCTGTTAAGCAGATATAGTGCGTTTTCTAAACGTGTGACTCTGTTCTGTTTTGTAATTCAGTTCAAGTGTAGCGGTTTTTACATTCCCTCTATAAGTGATAGCTTATGATAAGTGTCTTTTTCTGTGTGACTTATTTCACTTAGAATCGTCGTACCTAACTCCACTCATCTTGCTTCTACTAGCCTTATAACATTGATTTCATGTCTGAGTGATATTCCATTGTACATAAGGACCACAACTTCTTTATCCATTTTTCCCTTTCCTGGGATATTTAAGGTGTCATGAAGTGGAGGTTCTTGTCAACAGAGCAGCCCTAAACTTTCCGGTGCCTGTGTCTTGCTGATTTTTAGTTTTTCCAATTTATACGCCCATGAGTGGACGTGCCCTATGCTCCCTAAGCTGTTTTTTTTCCATGTTTCAGGACACAACGTGCACTTCTCCAGAGTGGCTGTTGGCAATTTACATCCCGCCCATCAGTGTAGCAAGGCTGCCATTTCTCCATGGCCTGTCCTGCATTTCTGGTTTTGACACTTTTTGCAGCATGGCCCTTTTGACCGATGGGAAGCGAGGCTTCTTTGTAGCGCTGATTTGCCTTTCCAGGTTGCTTGGTTGGCCAAAAAGGGCGTATGCGTTTTTTCCTGAATATATTCAGGAAAAAACGCATACGCCCTTTTTGGCCAAGGGCATCATTGTGGACGTTTTGCCGCTTTTCATGTGCTTTAAAGGCGATTCGTATCTACCTCCTGAAATCTGTTTCCTGCAATTCTGCCTTGCTTTCAAATCCTCTTCGTTGCCTTCCCTCAATATATCTGTGGATGAGAGTTATCATTTATAACTCTGCGGGTTTGTGAATTGCAGTTTCCCTGAGCTCCATTTTTCAACTGTCTTTTTTGGGAGCTGGCCGCAAAAGCGCGGGATTGCCTCAGGCCCTATTCTGCTTCTGGGCGGCAGGATGAGCCTGTGGTTAATTCTTCTTCCTGTTGGGAAAATAGAGTGACCTGTGCCTGTCCCAACACCTAGATCTAGTCTCTCATTGGTTGCCCCTCTTCCCGTTCATCCTCAGGACAAATTGCAACCTGTAGGGAACAGGAGGTTAAAGGTGCTGATTCTCCAAGTAGGGAGATTGCTAGTAAAGTAGCTGGAATGGCGAAACCGAGCACAAGGAGATGAGAAATGAGGTGCGTTTTAGAAACCTTTCAAAATCATATGGTGTACCATCTTCTGGTTTTCTCATGCATGTTTTCGATGTAGGAAGATGCCCTTGAACCTGGAGATTTGGGACCCATGGGATGGGTACCACGCAGTATTACTTTAAAGGGTCTGCGTTTGCTCACCCAACCTCACCCAACCTCTCAGCCCCAAGAGTGTCCACCCTTATGTCTCATCCAGGTGTGGGTCTAGATATGGTCAATTCAGGTTGCATCACACCCTCTGAACGAATTTTGTAAGAATTTCTCTCTCTTTCACTGTCTTTGTTTTATGGGTTTTTAAAAGTAATTAATTTTTATAATGGGGTTTAGCTGCTTTTCATGGCTGTGTTTATGCGGCTTTACACCCACTTGACTCACTTCCAGAGAGATATCAATACATAGGTTTTAAGATTCTTACTAGTCACATATATTCTTGTGTGGTGAATAGGGGGTGTTGAGTCCAGTTCACTGAGCAAGGAGTAGGTCTTGTCTATTACATATTGGGTGTATGGAACGGCATCTGAGCGAATTTGAAACCCTTGTTTTATGCATCACCCCACCTCACCATTCCCGTTAAGCAGCCATAGTGTGTTTTCTAAACGTGTGACTCTGTTCTGTTTTGTAATTCAGTTCAAGTGTAGCGGTTTTTACATTCCCTCTATAAGTGATAGCTTATGATAAGTGTCTTTTTCTGTGTGACTTATTTCACTTAGAATCGTCGTACCTAACTCAACTCATCTTGCTTCTACTAGCCTTATGAGACATTGATTTCATGTCTGAGTGATATTCCATTGTACATAAGGACCACAACTTCTTTATCCATTTTTCTCTTTCCTGGGATATTTAAGGTGTTATGAAGTGGAGGTTCTTGTCAACAGAGCAGCCCTAAACTTTCCGGTGCCTGTGTCTTGCTGATTTTTAGTTTTTCCAATTTATACGCCCATGAGTGGACGTGCCCTATGCTCCCTAAGCTGTTTTTTTTCCATGTTTCAGGACACAACGTACACTTCTCCAGAGTGGCTGTTGGCAATTTACATCCCGCCCATCAGTGTAGCAAGGCTGCCATTTCTCCATGGCCTGTCCTGCATTTCTGGTTTTGACACTTTTTGCAGCATGGCCCTTTTCACCGATGGGAAGCGAGACTTCTTTGTAGCGCTGATTTGCCTTTCCAGGTTGCTTGGTTGGCCAAAAAGGGCGTATGCGTTTTTTCCTGAATATATTCAGGAAAAAACGCATACGCCCTTTTTGGCCAAGGGCATCATTGTCGACGTTTTGCCGCTTTTCATGTGCTTTAAAGGCGATTCGTACCTACCTCCTGAAATCTGTTTCCTGCAATTCTGCCTTGCTTTCAAATCCTCTTCGTTGCCTTCCCTCAATATATCTGTGGATGAGAGTTATCATTTATAACTCTGCGGGTTTGTGAATTGCAGTTTCCCTGAACTCCATTTGTCAACTGTCTTTTGTGGGATCTGGCCGCAAAAGCACGGGATTGCCTCAGGCCCTATTCTGCTTCTGGGTGGCAGGCTGAGCCTGTGGTTAATTCTTCTTCCTGTTGGGAAAATAGAGTGACCTGTGCCTGTCCCAACACCTAGATCTAGTCTCTCATTGGTTGCCCCTCTTCCCGTTCATCCTCAGGACAAATTGCAACCTGTAGGGAACAGGAGGTTAAAGGTGCTGATTCTCCAAGTAGGGAGATTGGTAGTAAAGTAGCTGGAATGGCGAAACCGAGCACAAGGAGATGAGAAATGAGGTGCGTTTTAGAAACCTTTCAAAATCACACGGTGTACCATCTTCTGGGTTTCTCATGCATGTTTTCGATGTAGGAAGTTGCCCTTGAACCTGGAGATTTGGGACCCATGGGATGGGTACCACGCAGTATTACTTTAAAGGGTCTGCGTTTGCTCACCCAACCTCACCCAACCTCTCAGCCCCAAGAGTGTCCACCCTTATGTCTCATCCAGCTGTGGGTCTGGATATGGTCAATCCAGGTTGCATCACAGCCTCTGAACGAATTTTGAAAGAATTTCTCTCTCTTTCACTGTCTTTGTTTTATGGGTTTTTAAAGTAATTTATTTTTATAATGGGGTTTAGCTGCTTTTCATGGCTGTGTTTATGCGGCTTTACACCCACTTGACTCACTTCCAGAGAGATATCAATACATAGGTTTTAAGATTCTTACTAGTCACATATATTCTTGTGTGGTGAATAGGGGGTGTTGAGTCCAGTTCACTGAGCAAGGAGTAGGTCTTGTCTATTACATATTGGGTGTATGGAACGGTATCTGAGCGAATTTGAAACCCTTGTTTTATGCATCACCCCACCTCACCATTCCCGTTAAGCAGCCATAGTGTGTTTTCTAAACGTGTGACTCTGTTCTGTTTTGTAATTCAGTTCAAGTGTAGCGGTTTTTACATTCCCTCTATAAGTGATAGCTTATGATAAGTGTCTTTTTCTGTGTGACTTATTTCACTTAGAATCGTCGTACCTAACTCCACTCATCTTGCTTCTACTAGCCTTATGACATTGATTTCATGTCTGAGTGATATTCCATTGTACATAAGGACCACAACTTCTTTATCCATTTTTCTCTTTCCTGGGATATTTAAGGTGTCATGAAGTGGAGGTTCTTGTCAACAGAGCAGCCCTAAACTTCCAGTGCCTGTGTCTTGCTGATTTTTAGTTTTTCCAATTTATACGCCCATGAGTGGACGTGCCCTATGCTCCCTAAGCTGTTTTTTTTCCATGTTTCAGGACACAACGTACACTTCTCCAGAGTGGCTGTTGGCAATTTACATCCCGCCCATCAGTGTAGCAAGGCTGCCATTTCTCCATGGCCTGTCCTGCATTTCTGGTTTTGACACTTTTTGCAGCATGGCCCTTTTCACCAATGGGAAGCGAGATTTCTTTGTAGTGCTGATTTGCCTTTCCAGGTTGCTTGGTTGGCCAAAAAGGGCGTATGCGTTTTTTCCTGAATATATTCAGGAAAAAACGCATACGCCCTTTTTGGCCAAGGGCATCATTGTGGACGTTTTGCCGCTTTTCATGTGCTTTAAAGGCGATTCGTATCTACCTCCTGAAATCTGTTTCCTGCAATTCTGCCTTGCTTTCAAATACTCTTCGTTGCTTCCCTCAATATATCTGTGGATGAGAGTTATCATTTATAACTCTGCGGGTTTGTGAATTGCAGTTTCCCTGAGCTCCATTTTTCAACTGTCTTTTTTGGGAGCTGGCCGCAAAAGCGCGGGATTGCCTCAGGCCCTATTCTGCTTCTGGGCGGCAGGCTGAGCCTGTGGTTAATTCTTCTTCCTGTTGGGAAAATAGAGTGACCTGTGCCTGTCCCAACACCTAGATCTAGTCTCTCATTGGTTGCCCCCTTCCCTTTCATCCTCAGGACAAATTGCAACCTGTACGGAACAGGAGGTTAAAGGTGCTGATTAGCCAAGTAGGGACATTACTAGTAAAGAAGCTGGAATGGCGAACCCGAGCACAAGGAGATGAGAAATGAGGTGCATTTTAGAAACCTTTTCCGATCACACGGTGTACCATCTTCTGGGTTTCTCATGCAAGTTTTCGATGTAGGAAGATGCCCTTGAACCTGGAGATTTGGGACCCATGGGATGGGTACCACGCAGTATTACTTTAAAGGGTCTGCGTTTGCTCACCCAACCTCACCCAACCTCTCAGCCCCAAGAGTGTCCACACTTATGTCTCATCCAGCTGTGGGTCTAGATATGGTCAATCCAGGTTGCATCACAGCCTCTGAACGAATTTTGTAAGAATTTCTCTCTCTTTCACTGTCTTTGTTTTATGGGTTTTTAAAAGTAATTTATTTTTATAATGGGGTTTAGCTGCTTTTCACGGCTGTGTTTATGCGGCTTTACACACACTTGACTCACTTCCAGACAGACATCAATACACACACACACACAGGTTTTAAGATTCTTACTAGTCACATATATTCTTGGGCGGTGAATAGGGGGTGTTGAGTCCAGTTCACTGAGCAAGGAGTAGGTCTTGTCTATTACATATTGGGTGTATGGGTCGGTATCTGAGCGAATTTGAAACCCTTGTTTTATGCATCACCCCACCTCACCTTTCACGTTAAGCAGCCGTAGTGTGTTTTCTAAACGTGTGACTCTGTTCTGTTTTGTAATTCAGTTCAAGTGTAGCGGTTTTTACATTCCCTCTATAAGTGATAGCTTATGATAAGTGTCTTTTTCTGTGTGACTTATTTCACTTAGAATCGTTGTACCTAAATCCACTCATCTTGCTTCTACTAGCCTTATGACATTGATTTCATGTCTGAGTGATATTCCATTGTACATAAGGACCACAACTTCTTTATCCATTTTTCTCTTTCCTGGGATATTTAAGGTGTCATGAAGTGGAGGTTCTTGTCAACAGAGCAGCCCTAAACTTTTGGGTGCCTGTGTCTTGCTGATTTTTAGTTTTCCCAATTTATACTCCCATGAGTGGACGTGCCCTATGCTCCCTAAGCTGTGTTTTTTCGATGTTTGAGGACACAACATACACTTCTCCAGAGTGGCTGTTGGCAATTTACATCCCGCCCATCAGCGTAGCAAGGCTGCCATTTCTCCATGGCCTGTCCTGCATTTCTGGTTTTGACACTTTTTGCAGCATGGCCCTTTTCACCGATGGGAAGCGAGACTTCTTTGTAGCGCTGATTTGCCTTTCCAGGTTGCTTGGTTGGCCAAAAAGGGCGTATGCGTTTTTTCCTGAATATATTCAGGAAAAAACGCATACGCCCTTTTTGGCCAAGGGCATCATTGTCGACGTTTTGCCACTTTTCATGTGCTTTAAAGGCGATTCGAATCTACCTCCTGAAACCTGTTTCCTGCAATTCTGCCTTGCTTTCAAATCCTCTTCGTTGCCTTCCCTCAATATATTTGTGGACGAGAGTTATCATTTATAACTCAGTAGGTTTGTGAATTGCAGTGCCCCTGAGCTCCATTTTTCAACTGTCTTTTTTGGGAGCTGGCCTCAAAATCACGGGATTGCCTCAGGCCCTATTCTTGTTCCGGGCGGCAGGCTGAGCCTGTGTTTAATTCTTCTTCCTGATGGGAAAATAGTGACCGGTGCCTGTCCCAACACCTAGATCTAGTCTCTCATTGGTTGCCCCTCTTCCCGTTCATCCTCAGGACAAATTGCAACCTGTAGGGAACAGGAAGTTAAAGGTGCTGATTCTCCAAGTAGGGAGATTGCTAGTAAAGTAGCTGGAAAGGCGAACCCGAGCACAAGGAGATGAGAAATGAGGTGCGTTTTAGAAACCTTTCAAAATCACACGGTGTACCATCTTCTGTGTTTCTCATGCATGTTTTCGATGTAGGAAGATGCCCTTGAACCTGGAGATTTGGGAGCCATGGGATGGGTACCACTCAGTATTACTTTAAAGGGTCTGCGTTTGCTCACCCAACCTCTCAGCCCCAAGAGTGTCCACCCTTATGTCTCATCCAGCTGTGGGTCTAGATATGGTCAATCCAGGTTGCATCACAGCCTCTGAACGAATTTTGTAAGAATTTCTCTCTCTTTCACTGTCTTTGTTTTACGGGTTTTTAAAAGTAATTTATTTTCATAATGGGGTTTAGCTGCTTTTCATGGTTGTGTTTATGCGGCTTTACACCCATTTGACTCACTTCTAGACAGATATCAATACATAGGTTTTAAGATTCTTACTAGTCACATATATTCTTGTGCGGGAAATAGGGGGTGTTGAGTCCAGTTCACTGAGCAAGGAGTAGGTCTTGTCTATTACATATTGGGTGTATGGAACGGTATCTGATCGAATTTGAAACCCTTGTTTTATGCATCTCCCCACCTCACCTTTCCTGTTAAGCAGATATAGTGTGTTTTCTAAACGTGTGACTCTGTTCTGTTTTTTAATTCAGTTCAAGTGTAGCGGTTTTTACATTCCCTCTATAAGTGATAGCTTATGATAAGTGTCTTTTTCTGTGTGACTTATTTCACTTAGAATCGTCGTACCTAACTCCACTCATCTTGCTTCTACTAGCCTTATAACATTGATTTCATGTCTGAGTGATATTCCATTGTACATAAGGACCACAACTTCTTTATCCATTTTTCTCTTTCCTGGGATATTTAAGGTGTCATGAAGTGGAGGTTCTTGTCAACAGAGCAGCCCTAAACTTTCCGGTGCCTGTGTCTTGCTGATTTTTAGTTTTTCCAATTTATACGCCCATGAGTGGACGTGCCCTATGCTCCCTAAGCTGTTTTTTTTCGATGTTTCAGGACACAACGTACACTTCTCCAGAGTGGCTGTTGGCAATTTACATCCCGCCCATCAGTGTAGCAAGGCTGCCATTTCTCCATGGCCTGTCCTGCATTTCTGGTTTTGACACTTTTTGCAGCATGGCCCTTTTCACCGATGGGAAGCGAGACTTCTTTGTAGCGCTGATTTGCCTTTCCAGGTTGCTTGGTTGGCCAAAAAGGGCGTATGCGTTTTTTCCTGAATATATTCAGGAAAAAACGCATACGCCCTTTTTGGCCAAGGGCATCATTGTCGATGTTTTGCCGCTTTTCATGTGCTTTAAAGGCGATTCGTATCTACCTCCTGAAATCTGTTTCCTGCAATTCTGCCTTGCTTTCAAATCCTCTTCGTTGCCTTCCCTCAATATATCTGTGGATGAGAGTTATCATTTATAACTCTGCGGGTTTGTGAATTGCAGTTTCCCTGAGCTCCATTTTTCAACTGTCTTTTTTGGGAGCTGGCCGCAAAAGCGCGGGATTGCCTCAGGCCCTATTCTGCTTCTGGGCGGCAGGCTGAGCCTGTGGTTAATTCTTCTTCCTGTTGGGAAAATACAGTGACCTGTGCCTGTCCCAACACCTAGATCTAGTCTCTCATTGGTTGCCCCTCTTCCCGTTCATCCTCAGGACAAATTGCAACCTGTAGGGAACAGGAGGTTAAAGGTGCTGATTCTCCAAGTAGGGAGATTGCTAGTAAAATAGCTGGAATGGCGAAACCGAGCACAAGGAGATGAGAAATGAGGTGCGTTTTAGAAACCTTTCAAAATCACACGGTGTACCATTATCTGGGTTTCTCATGCATGTTTTCGATGTAGGAAGATGCCCTTGAACCTGGAGATTTGGGACCCATGGGATGGGTACCACGCAGTATTAATTTAAAGGGTCTGCGTTTGCTCACCCAACCTCACCCAACCTCTCAGCCCCAAGAGTGTCCACCCTTATGTCTCATCCAGGTGTGGGTCTAGATATGGTCAATCCAGGTTGCATCACAGCATCTGAACGAATTTTGTAAGAATTTCTCTCTCTTTCACTGTCTTTGTTTTACGGGTTTTTAAAAGTAATTTATTTTTATAAAGGGGTTTAGCTGCTTTTCATGGTTGTGTTTATGCGGCTTTACACCCACTTGACTCACTTCCAGACAGATATCAATACATAGGTTTTAAGATTCTTACTAGTCACATATATTCTTGTGCGGGAAATAGGGGGTGTTGAGTCCAGTTCACTGAGCAAGGAGTAGGTCTTGTCTATTACATATTGGGTGTATGGAACGGTATCTGATCGAATTTGAAACCCTTGTTTTATGCATCTCCCCACCTCACCTTTCCTGTTAAGCAGATATAGTGTGTTTTCTAAACGTGTGACTCTGTTCTGTTTTTTAATTCAGTTCAAGTGTAGCGGTTTTTACATTCCCTCTATAAGTGATAGCTTATGATAAGTGTCTTTTTCTGTGTGACTTATTTCACTTAGAATCGTCGTACCTAACTCCACTCATCTTGCTTCTACTAGCCTTATAACATTGATTTCATGTCTGAGTGATATTCCATTGTACATAAGGACCACAACTTCTTTATCCATTTTTCTCTTTCCTGGGATATTTAAGGTGTCATGAGGTGGAGGTTCTTGTCAACAGAGCAGCCCTAAACTTTCCGGTGCCTGTGTCTTGCTGATTTTTAGTTTTTCCAATTTATACGCCCATGAGTGGACGTGCCCTATGCTCCCTAAGCTGTTTTTTTTCGATGTTTCAGGACACAACGTACACTTCTCCAGAGTGGCTGTTGGCAATTTACATCCCGCCCATCAGTGTAGCAAGGCTGCCATTTCTCCATGGCCTGTCCTGCATTTCTGGTTTTGACACTTTTTGCAGCATGGCCCTTTTCACCGATGGGAAGCGAGACTTCTTTGTAGCGCTGATTTGCCTTTCCAGGTTGCTTGGTTGGCCAAAAAGGGCGTATGCGTTTTTTCCTGAATATATTCAGGAAAAAACGCATAAGCCCTTTTTGTCCAAGGGCATCATTGTCGACGTTTTGCCGCTTTTCATGTGCTTTAAAGGCGATTCGTATCTACCTCCTGAAATCTGTTTCCTGCAATTCTGCCTTGCTTTCAAATCCTCTTCGTTGCCTTCCCTCAATATATCTGTGGATGAGAGTTATCATTTATAACTCTGCGGGTTTGTGAATTGCAGTTTCCCTGAGCTCCATTTTTCAACTGTCTTTTTTGGGAGCTGGCCGCAAAAGCGCGGGATTGCCTCAGGCCCTATTCTGCTTCTGGGCGGCAGGCTGAGCCTGTGGTTAATTCTTCTTCCTGTTGGGAAAATAGAGTGACCTGTGCCTGTCCCAACACCTAGATCTAGTCTCTCATTGGTTGCCCCTCTTCCCGTTCATCCTCAGGACAAATTGCAACCTGTAGGGAACAGGAGGTTAAAGGTGCTGATTCTCCAAGTAGGGAGATTGCTAGTAAAGTAGCTGGAATGGCGAAACCGAGCACAAGGAGATGAGAAATGAGGTGCGTTTTAGAAACCTTTCAAAATCACACGGTGTACCATCTTCTGGGTTTCTCATGCATGTTTTCGATGTAGGAAGATGCCCTTGAACCTGGAGATTTGGGACCCATGGGATGGGTACCACGCAGTATTAATTTAAAGGGTCTGCGTTTGCTCACCCAACCTCACCCAACCTCTCAGCCCCAAGAGTGTCCACCCTTATGTCTCATCCAGGTGTGGGTCTAGATATGGTCAATCCAGGTTGCATCACAGCCTCTGAACGAATTTTGTAAGAATTTCTCTCTCTTTCACTGTCTTTGTTTTACGGGTTTTTAAAAGTAATTTATTTTTATAAAGGGGTTTAGCTGCTTTTCATGGTTGTGTTTATGCGGCTTTACACCCACTTGACTCACTTCCAGACAGATATCAATACATAGGTTTTAAGATTCTTACTAGTCACATATATTCTTGTGCGGGAAATAGGGGGTGTTGAGTCCAGTTCACTGAGCAAGGAGTAGGTCTTGTCTATTACATATTGGGTGTATGGAACGGTATCTGAGCGAATTTGAAACCCTTGTTTTATGCATCTCCCCACCTCACCTTTCCTGTTAAGCAGATATAGTGTGTTTTCTAAACGTGTGACTCTGTTCTGTTTTGTAATTCAGTTCAAGTGTAGCGGTTTTTACATTCCCTCTATAAGTGATAGCTTATGATAAGTGTCTTTTTCTGTGTGACTTATTTCACTTAGAATCGTCGTACCTAACTCCACTCATCTTGCTTCTACTAGCCTTATAACATTGATTTCATGTCTGAGTGATATTCCATTGTACATAAGGACCACAACTTCTTTATCCATTTTTCTCTTTCCTGGGATATTTAAGGTGTCATGAAGTGGAGGTTCTTGTCAACAGAGCAGCCCTAAACTTTCCGGTGCCTGTGTCTTGCTGATTTTTAGTTTTTCCAATTTATACGCCCATGAGTGGACGTGCCCTATGCTCCCTAAGCTGTTTTTTTTCCATGTTTCAGGACACAACGTACACTTCTCCAGAGTGGCTGTTGGCAATTTACATCCCGCCCATCAGTGTAGCAAGGCTGCCATTTCTCCATGGCCTGTCCTGCATTTCTGGTTTTGACACTTTTTGCAGCATGGCCCTTTTGACCGATGGGAAGCGAGACTTCTTTGTAGCGCTGATTTGCCTTTCCAGGTTGCTTGGTTGGCCAAAAAGGGCGTATGCGTTTTTTCCTGAATATATTCAGGAAAAAACGCATACGCCCTTTTTGTCCAAGGGCATCATTGTGGACGTTTTGCCGCTTTTCATGTGCTTTAAAGGCGATTCGTATCTACCTCCTGAAATCTGTTTCCTGCAATTCTGCCTTGCTTTCAAATCCTCTTCGTTGCCTTCCCTCAATATATCTGTGGATGAGAGTTATCATTTATAACTCTGCGGGTTTGTGAATTGCAGTTTCCCTGAGCTCCATTTTTCAACTGTCTTTTTTGGGAGCTGGCCGCAAAAGCGCGGGATTGCCTCAGGCCCTATTCTGCTTCTGGGCGGCAGGCTGAGCCTGTGGTTAATTCTTCTTCCTGTTGGGAAAATAGAGTGACCTGTGCCTGTCCCAACACCTAGATCTAGTCTCTCATTGGTTGCCCCTCTTCCCGTTCATCCTCAGGACAAATTGCAACCTGTAGGGAACAGGAGGTTAAAGGTGCTGATTCTCCAAGTAGGGAGATTGCTAGTAAAGTAGCTGGAATGGCGAAACCGAGCACAAGGAGATGAGAAATGAGGTGCGTTTTAGAAACTTTTCAAAATCACACGGTGTACCATCTTCTGGGTTTCTCATGCATGTTTTCGATGTAGGAAGATGCCCTTGAACCTGGAGATTTGGGACCCATGGGATGGGTACCACGCAGTATTACTTTAAAGGGTCTGCGTTTGCTCACCCAACCTCACCCAACCTCTCAGCCCCAAGTGTGTCCACCCTTATGTCTCATCCAGGTGTGGGTCTAGATATGGTCAATCCAGGTTGCATCACAGCCTCTGAACGAATTTTGTAAGAATTTCTCTCTCTTTCACTGTCTTTGTTTTATGGGTTTTTAAAAGTAATTTATTTTTATAATGGGGTTTAGCTGCTTTTCATGGTTGTGTTTATGCGGCTTTACACCCACTTGACTCACTTCCAGACAGATATCAATACATAGGTTTTAAGATTCTTACTAGTCACATATATTCTTGTGCGGGAAATAGGGGGTGTTGAGTCCAGTTCACTGAGCAAGGAGTAGGTCTTGTCTATTACATATTGGGTGTATGGAACGGTATCTGAGCGAATTTGAAACCCTTGTTTTATGCATCTCCCCACCTCACCTTTCCTGTTAAGCAGATATAGTGTGTTTTCTAAACGTGTGACTCTGTTCTGTTTTGTAATTCAGTTCAAGTGTAGCGGTTTTTACATTCCCTCTATAAGTGATAGCTTATGATAAGTGTCTTTTTCTGTGTGACTTATTTCACTTAGAATCGTCGTACCTAACTCCACTCATCTTGCTTCTACTAGCCTTATAACATTGATTTCATGTCTGAGTGATATTCCATTGTACATAAGGACCACAACTTCTTTATCCATTTTTCTCTTTCCTGGGATATTTAAGGTGTCATGAAGTGGAGGTTCTTGTCAACAGAGCAGCCCTAAACTTTCCGGTGCCTGTGTCTTGCTGATTTTTAGTTTTTCCAATTTATACGCCCATGAGTGGACGTGCCCTATGCTCCCTAAGCTGTTTTTTTTCCATGTTTCAGGACACAACGTACACTTCTCCAGAGTGGCTGTTGGCAATTTACATCCCGCCCATCAGTGTAGCAAGGCTGCCATTTCTCCATGGCCTGTCCTGCATTTCTGGTTTTGACACTTTTTGCAGCATGGCCCTTTTGACCGATGGGAAGCGAGACTTCTTTGTAGCGCTGATTTGCCTTTCCAGGTTGCTTGGTTGGCCAAAAAGGGCGTATGCGTTTTTTCCTGAATATATTCAGGAAAAAACGCATACGCCCTTTTTGTCCAAGGGCATCATTGTGGACGTTTTGCCGCTTTTCATGTGCTTTAAAGGCGATTCGTATCTACCTCCTGAAATCTGTTTCCTGCAATTCTGCCTTGCTTTCAAATCCTCTTCGTTGCCTTCCCTCAATATATCTGTGGATGAGAGTTATCATTTATAACTCTGCGGGTTTGTGAATTGCAGTTTCCCTGAGCTCCATTTTTCAACTGTCTTTTTTGGGAGCTGGCCGCAAAAGCGCGGGATTGCCTCAGGCCCTATTCTGCTTCTGGGCGGCAGGCTGAGCCTGTGGTTAATTCTTCTTCCTGTTGGGAAAATAGAGTGACCTGTGCCTGTCCCAACACCTAGATCTAGTCTCTCATTGGTTGCCCCTCTTCCCGTTCATCCTCAGGACAAATTGCAACCTGTAGGGAACAGGAGGTTAAAGGTGCTGATTCTCCAAGTAGGGAGATTGCTAGTAAAGTAGCTGGAATGGCGAAACCGAGCACAAGGAGATGAGAAATGAGGTGCGTTTTAGAAACTTTTCAAAATCACACGGTGTACCATCTTCTGGGTTTCTCATGCATGTTTTCGATGTAGGAAGATGCCCTTGAACCTGGAGATTTGGGACCCATGGGATGGGTACCACGCAGTATTACTTTAAAGGGTCTGCGTTTGCTCACCCAACCTCACCCAACCTCTCAGCCCCAAGTGTGTCCACCCTTATGTCTCATCCAGGTGTGGGTCTAGATATGGTCAATCCAGGTTGCATCACAGCCTCTGAACGAATTTTGTAAGAATTTCTCTCTCTTTCACTGTCTTTGTTTTATGGGTTTTTAAAAGTAATTTATTTTTATAATGGGGTTTAGCTGCTTTTCATGGTTGTGTTTATGCGGCTTTACACCCACTTGACTCACTTCCAGACAGATATCAATACATAGGTTTTAAGATTCTTACTAGTCACATATATTCTTGTGCGGGAAATAGGGGGTGTTGAGTCCAGTTCACTGAGCAAGGAGTAGGTCTTGTCTATTACATATTGGGTGTATGGAACGGTATCTGAGCGAATTTGAAACCCTTGTTTTATGCATCTCCCCACCTCACCATTCCCGTTAAGCAGCCATAGTGTGTTTTCTAAACGTGTGACTCTGTTCTGTTTTGTAATTCAGTTCAAGTGTAGCGGTTTTTACATTCCCTCTATAAGTGATAGCTTATGATAAGTGTCTTTTTCTGTGTGACTTATTTCACTTAGAATCGTCGTACCTAACTCCACTCATCTTGCTTCTACTAGCCTTATAACATTGATTTCATGTCTGAGTGATATTCCATTGTACATAAGGACCACAACTTCTTTATCCATTTTTCACTTTCCTGGGATATTTAAGGTGTCATGAAGTGGAGGTTCTTGTCAACAGAGCAGCCCTAAACTTTCCGGTGCCTGTGTCTTGCTGATTTTTAGTTTTTCCAATTTATACGCCCATGAGTGGACGTGCCCTATGCTCCCTAACCTGTTTTTTTTCCATGTTTCAGGACACAACGTGCACTTCTCCAGAGTGGCTGTTGGCAATTTACATCCCGCCCATCAGTGTAGCAAGGCTGCCATTTCTCCATGGCCTGTCCTGCATTTCTGGTTTTGACACTTTTTGCAGCATGGCCCTTTTGACCGATGGGAAGCGAGGCTTCTTTGTAGCGCTGATTTGCCTTTCCAGGTTGCTTGGTTGGCCAAAAAGGGCGTATGCGTTTTTTCCTGAATATATTCAGGAAAAAACGCATACGCCCTTTTTGGCCAAGGGCATCATTGTGGACGTTTTGCCGCTTTTCATGTGCTTTAAAGGCGATTCGTATCTACCTCCTGAAATCTGTTTCCTGCAATTCTGCCTTGCTTTCAAATCCTCTTCGTTGCCTTCCCTCAATATATCTGTGGATGAGAGTTATCATTTATAACTCTGCGGGTTTGTGAATTGCAGTTTCCCTGAGCTCCATTTTTCAACTGTCTTTTTTGGGAGCTAGCCGCAAAAGCGCGGGATTGCCTCAGGCCCTATTCTGCTTCTGGGTGGCAGGCTGAGCCTGTGGTTAATTCTTCTTCCTGTTGGGAAAATAGAGTGACCTCTGCCTGTCCCAACACCTAGATCTAGTCTCTCATTGGTTGCCCCTCTTCCCGTTCATCCTCAGGACAAATTGCAACCTGTAGGGAACAGGAGGTTAAAGGTGCTGATTCTCCAAGTAGGGAGATTGGTAGTAAAGTAGCTGGAATGGCGAAACCGAGCACAAGGAGATGAGAAATGAGGTGCGTTTTAGAAACCTTTCAAAATCACACGGTGTACCATCTTCTGGGTTTCTCATGCATGTTTTCGATGTAGGAAGTTGCCCTTGAACCTGGAGATTTGGGACCCATGGGATGGGTACCACGCAGTATTACTTTAAAGGGTCTGCGTTTGCTCACCCAACCTCACCCAACCTCTCAGCCCCAAGAGTATCCACCCTTATGTCTCATCCAGCTGTGGGTCTGGATATGGTCAATCCAGGTTGCATCACAGCCTCTGAACGAATTTTGAAAGAATTTCTCTCTCTTTCACTGTCTTTGTTTTATGGGTTTTTAAAAGTAATTTATTTTTATTATGGGGTTTAGCTGCTTTTCATGGCTGTGTTTATGCGGCTTTACACCCACTTGACTCACTTCCAGAGAGATATCAATACATAGGTTTTAAGATTCTTACTAGTCACATATATTCTTGTGTGGTGAATAGGGGGTGTTGAGTCCAGTTCACTGAGCAAGGAGTAGGTCTTGTCTATTACATATTGGGTGTATGGAACGGTATCTGAGCGAATTTGAAACCCTTGTTTTATGCATCACCCCACCTCACCATTCCCGTTAAGCAGCCATAGTGTGTTTTCTAAACGTGTGACTCTGTTCTGTTTTGTAATTCAGTTCAAGTGTAGCGGTTTTTACATTCCCTCTATAAGTGATAGCTTATGATAAGTGTCTTTTTCTGTGTGACTTATTTCACTTAGAATCGTCGTACCTAACTCCACTCATCTTGCTTCTACTAGCCTTATGACATTGATTTCATGTCTGAGTGATATTCCATTGTACATAAGGACCACAACTTCTTTATCCATTTTTCTCTTTCCTGGGATATTTAAGGTGTCATGAAGTGGAGGTTCTTGTCAACAGAGCAGCCCTAAACTTCCAGTGCCTGTGTCTTGCTGATTTTTAGTTTTTCCAATTTATACGCCCATGAGTGGACGTGCCCTATGCTCCCTAAGCTGTTTTTTTTCCATGTTTCAGGACACAACGTACACTTCTCCAGAGTGGCTGTTGGCAATTTACATCCCGCCCATCAGTGTAGCAAGGCTGCCATTTCTCCATGGCCTGTCCTGCATTTCTGGTTTTGACACTTTTTGCAGCATGGCCCTTTTCACCGATGGGAAGCGAGATTTCTTTGTAGTGCTGATTTGCCTTTCCAGGTTGCTTGGTTGGCCAAAAAGGGCGTATGCGTTTTTTCCTGAATATATTCAGGAAAAAACGCATACGCCCTTTTTGGCCAAGGGCATCATTGTGGACGTTTTGCCGCTTTTCATGTGCTTTAAAGGCGATTCGTATCTACCTCCTGAAATCTGTTTCCTGCAATTCTGCCTTGCTTTCAAATCCTCTTCGTTGCTTCCCTCAATATATCTGTGGATGAGAGTTATCATTTATAACTCTGCGGGTTTGTGAATTGCAGTTTCCCTGAGCTCCATTTTTCAACTGTCTTTTTTGGGAGCTGGCCGCAAAAGCGCGGGATTGCCTCAGGCCCTATTCTGCTTCTGGGCGGCAGGCTGAGCCTGTGGTTAATTCTTCTTCCTGTTGGGAAAATAGAGTGACCTGTGCCTGTCCCAACACCTAGATCTAGTCTCTCATTGGTTGCCCCCTTCCCTTTCATCCTCAGGACAAATTGCAACCTGTACGGAACAGGAGGTTAAAGGTGCTGATTAGCCAAGTAGGGACATTACTAGTAAAGAAGCTGGAATGGCGAACCCGAGCACAAGGAGATGAGAAATGAGGTGCATTTTAGAAACCTTTTCCGATCACACGGTGTACCATCTTCTGGGTTTCTCATGCAAGTTTTCGATGTAGGAAGATGCCCTTGAACCTGGAGATTTGGGACCCATGGGATGGGTACCACGCAGTATTACTTTAAAGGGTCTGCGTTTGCTCACCCAACCTCACCAAAACTGTCAGCCCCAAGAGTGTCCACCCTTATGTCTCAACCAGGTGTGGGTCTAGATATGGTCAATCCAGGTTGCATCACAGCCCCTGAACGAATTTTGTAAGAATTTCTCTCTCTTTCACTGTCTTTGTTTTACGGGTTTTTAAAAGTAATTTATTTTTATAATGGGGTTTAGCTGCTTTTCACGGCTCTGTTTATGCAGCTTTACACCCACTTGACTTACTTCCAGAGAGATATCAATACATAGGTTTTAAGATTCTTACTAGTCAGATATATTCTTGTGCGGTGAATAGGGGGTGTTGAGTCCAGTTCACTGAGCAAGGAGTAGGTCTTGTCTATTACATATTGGGTGTATGGAACGGTATCTGAGCGAATTTGAAACCCTTGTTTTACGCATCACCCAACCTCAACTTTCCCGTTAAGCAGCCATAGTGTGTTTTCTAAACGTGTGACTCTGTTCTCTTTTGTAATTCAGTTCAAGTGTAGCGGTTTTTACATTCCCTCTATAAGTGATAGCTTATGATAAGTGTCTTTTTCTGTGTGACTTATTTCACTTAGAATCGTCGTTCCTAACTCCACTCATCTTGCTTCTACTCGCCTTATAACATTGATTACATATCTGAGTGATATTCCATTGTACATAAGGACCACAACTTCTTTATCCATTTTTCTCTTTCCTGGGATATTTAAGGTGTCATGAAGTGGAGGTTCTTGTCAACAGAGCAGCCCTAAACTTTCGGGTGCCTGTGTCTTGCTGATTTTTAGTTTTTCCAATTTATACGCCCATGAGGGTACGTGCCCTATGCTCCCTAAGCTGTTTTTTTTCGATGTTTCAGGACACAACGTACACTTCTCCAGAGTGGCTGTTGGCAATTTACATCCCGCCCATCAGTGTAGCAAGGCTGCCATTTCTCCATGGCCTGTCCTGCATTTCTGGTTTTGACAATTTATGCAGCATGGCCCTATTCACCGATGGGAAGCGAGACTTCTTTGTAGCGCTGATTTGCCTTTCCAGGTTGCTTGGTTGGCCAAAAAGGGCGTATGCGTTTTTTCCTGAATATATTCAGGAAAAAACGCATACGCCCTTTTTTGCCAAGGGCATCATTGTCGACGTTTTGCCGCTTTTCATGTGCTTTAAAGGCGATTCGTATCTACCTCCTGAAATCTGTTTCCTGCAATTCTGCCTTGCTTTCAAATCCTCTTCGTTGCCTTCCCTCAATATATCTGTGGATGAGAGTTATCATTTATAACTCTGCGGGTTTGTGAATTGCAGTTTCCCTGAGCTCCATTTTTCAACTGTCTTTTTTGGGAGCTGGCCGCAAAAGCGCGGGATTGCCTCAGGCCCTATTCTGCTTCTGGGCGGCAGGCTGAGCCTGTGGTTAATTCTTCTTCCTGGTGGGAAAATAGGGTGACCTCTGCCTGTCCCAAAACCTAGATCTAGTCTCTCATTGGTTGCCCCATTTCCCGTTCATCCTCAGGACAAATTGCAACCTGTAGGGAACAGGAGGTTAAAGGTGCTGATTCTCCAAGTAGGGAGATTGCTAGTAAAGTAGCTGGAAAGGCGAACCCGAGCACAAGGAGATGAGAAATGAGGTGCGTTTTAGAAACCTTTCAAAATCACACGGTGTACCATCTTCTGGGTTTCTCATGCATGTTTTCGATGTAGGAAGATGCCCTTGAACCTGGAGATTTGGGACCCATGGGATGGGTACCACGCAGTATTACTTTAAAGGGTCTGCGTTTGCTCACCCAACCTCACCCAACCTCTCAGCCCCAAGAGTGTCCACCCTTATGTCTCATCCAGCTGTGGGTCTAGATATGGTCAATCCAGGTTGCATCACAGCCTCTGAACGAATTTTGTAAGAATTTCTCTCTCTTTCACTGTCTTTGTTTTATGGGTTTTTAAAAGTAATTTATTTTTATAATGGGGTTTAGCTGCTTTTCACGGCTGTGTTTATGCGGCTTTACACACACTTGACTCACTTCCAGACAGACATCAATACACACACACACACAGGTTTTAAGATTCTTACTAGTCACATATATTCTTGTGCGGTGAATAGGGGGTGTTGAGTCCAGTTCACTGAGCAAGGAGTAGGTCTTGTCTATTACATATTGGGTGTATGGAACGGTATCTGAGCGAATTTGAAACCCTTGTTTTATGCATCTCCCCACCTCACCTTTCCTGTTAAGCAGATATAGTGTGTTTTCTAAACGTGTGACTCTGTTCTGTTTTTTAATTCAGTTCAAGTGTAGCGGTTTTTACATTCCCTCTATAAGTGATAGCTTATGATAAGTGTCTTTTTCTGTGTGACTTATTTCACTTAGAATCGTCGTACCTAACTCCACTCATCTTGCTTCTACTAGCCTTATAACATTGATTTCATGTCTGAGTGATATTCCATTGTACATAAGGACCACAACTTCTTTATCCATTTTTCTCTTTCCTGGGATATTTAAGGTGTCATGAAGTGGAGGTTCTTGTCAACAGAGCAGCCCTAAACTTTCCGGTGCCTGTGTCTTGCTGATTTTTAGTTTTTCCAATTTATACGCCCATGAGTGGACGTGCCCTATGCTCCCTAAGCTGTTTTTTTTCGATGTTTCAGGACACAACGTACACTTCTCCAGAGTGGCTGTTGGCAATTTACATACCGCCCATCAGTGTAGCAAGGCTGCCATTTCTCCATGGCCTGTCCTGCATTTCTGGTTTTGACACTTTTTGCAGCATGGCCCTTTTCACCGATGGGAAGCGAGACTTCTTTGTAGCGCTGATTTGCCTTTCCAGGTTGCTTGGTTGGCCAAAAAGGGCGTATGCGTTTTTTCCTGAATATATTCAGGAAAAAACGCATACGCCCTTTTTGGCCAAGGGCATCATTGTCGACGTTTTGCCGCTTTTCATGTGCTTTAAAGGCGATTCGTATCTACCTCCTGAAATCTGTTTCCTGCAATTCTGCCTTGCTTTCAAATCCTCTTCGTTGCCTTCCCTCAATATATCTGTGGATGAGAGTTATCATTTATAACTCTGCGGGTTTGTGAATTGCAGTTTCCCTGAGCTCCATTTTTCAACTGTCTTTTTTGGGAGCTGGCCGCAAAAGCGCGGGATTGCCTCAGGCCCTATTCTGCTTCTGGGCGGCAGGCTGAGCCTGTGGTTAATTCTTCTTCCTGTTGGGAAAATAGAGTGACCTGTGCCTGTCCCAACACCTAGATCTAGTCTCTCATTGGTTGCCCCTCTTCCCGTTCATCCTCAGGACAAATTGCAACCTGTAGGGAACAGGAGGTTAAAGGTGCTGATTCTCCAAGTAGGGAGATTGCTAGTAAAGTAGCTGGAATGGCGAAACCGAGCACAAGGAGATGAGAAATGAGGTGCGTTTTAGAAACCTTTCAAAATCACACGGTGTACCATCTTCTGGGTTTCTCATGCATGTTTTCGATGTAGGAAGATGCCCTTGAACCTGGAGATTTGGGACCCATGGGATGGGTACCACGCAGTATTAATTTAAAGGGTCTGCGTTTGCTCACCCAACCTCACCCAACCTCTCAGCCCCAAGAGTGTCCACCCTTATGTCTCATCCAGATGTGGGTCTAGATATGGTCAATCCAGGTTGCATCACAGCCTCTGAACGAATTTTGTAAGAATTTCTCTCTCTTTCACTGTCTTTGTTTTACGGGTTTTAAAAGTAATTTATTTTTATAAAGGGGTTTAGCTGCTTTTCATGGTTGTGTTTATGCGGCTTTACACCCACTTGACTCACTTCCAGACAGATATCAATACATAGGTTTTAAGATTCTTACTAGTCACATATATTCTTGTGCGGGAAATAGGGGGTGTTGAGTCCAGTTCACTGAGCAAGGAGTAGGTCTTGTCTATTACATATTGGGTGTATGGAACGGTATCTGAGCGAATTTGAAACCCTTGTTTTATGCATCTCCCCACCTCACCTTTCCTGTTAAGCAGATATAGTGTGTTTTCTAAACGTGTGACTCTGTTCTGTTTTTTAATTCAGTTCAAGTGTAGCGGTTTTTACATTCCCTCTATAAGTGATAGCTTATGATAAGTGTCTTTTTCTGTGTGACTTATTTCACTTAGAATCGTCGTACCTAACTCCACTCATCTTGCTTCTACTAGCCTTATAACATTGATTTCATGTCTGAGTGATATTCCATTGTACATAAGGACCACAACTTCTTTATCCATTTTTCTCTTTCCTGGGATATTTAAGGTGTCATGAAGTGGAGGTTCTTGTCAACAGAGCAGCCCTAAACTTTCCGGTGCCTGTGTCTTGCTGATTTTTAGTTTTTCCAATTTATACGCCCATGAGTGGACGTGCCCTATGCTCCCTAAGCTGTTTTTTTTCCATGTTTCAGGACACAACGTACACTTCTCCAGAGTGGCTGTTGGCAATTTACATCCCGCCCATCAGTGTAGCAAGGCTGCCATTTCTCCATGGCCTGTCCTGCATTTCTGGTTTTGACACTTTTTGCAGCATGGCCCTTTTGACCGATGGGAAGCGAGACTTCTTTGTAGCGCTGATTTGCCTTTCCAGGTTGCATGGTTGGCCAAAAAGGGCGTATGCGTTTTTTCCTGAATATATTCAGAAAAAAACGCATACGCCCTTTTTATCCAAGGGCATCATTGTGGACGTTTTGCCGCTTTTCATGTGCTTTAAAGGCGATTCGTATCTACCTCCTGAAATCTGTTTCCTGCAATTCTGCCTTGCTTTCAAATCCTCTTCGTTGCCTTCCCTCAATATATCTGTGGATGAGAGTTATCATTTATAACTCTGCGGGTTTGTGAATTGCAGTTTCCCTGAGCTCCATTTTTCAACTGTCTTTTTTGGGAGCTGGCCGCAAAAGCGCGGGATTGCCTCAGGCCCTATTCTGCTTCTGGGCGGCAGGCTGAGCCTGTGGTTAATTCTTCTTCCTGTTGGGAAAATAGAGTGACCTGTGCCTGTCCCAAAACCTAGATCTAGTCTCTCATTGGTTGCCCCTCTTCCCGTTCATCCTCAGGACAAATTGCAACCTGTAGGGAACAGGAGGTTAAAGGTGCTGATTCTCCAAGTAGGGAGATTGCTAGTAAAGTAGCTGGAATGGCGAAACCGAGCACAAGGAGATGAGAAATGAGGTGCGTTTTAGAAACTTTTCAAAATCACACGGTGTACCATCTTCTGGGTTTCTCATGCATGTTTTCGATGTAGGAAGATGCCCTTGAACCTGGAGATTTGGGACCCATGGGATGGGTACCACGCAGTATTACTTTAAAGGGTCTGCGTTTGCTCACCCAACCTCACCCAACCTCTCATCCCCAAGTGTGTCCACCCTTATGTCTCATCCAGGTGTGGGTCTAGATATGGTCAATCCAGTTTGCATCACAGCCTCTGAACGAATTTTGTAAGAATTTCTCTCTCTTTCACTGTCTTTGTTTTATGGGTTTTTAAAAGTAATTTATTTTTATAATGGGGTTTAGCTGCTTTTCATGGTTGTGTTTATGCGGCTTTACACCCACTTGACTCACTTCCAGACAGATATCAATACATAGGTTTTAAGATTCTTACTAGTCACATATATTCTTGTGCGGGAAATAGGGGGTGTTGAGTCCAGTTCACTGAGCAAGGAGTAGGTCTTGTCTATTACATATTGGGTGTATGGAACGGTATCTGAGCGAATTTGAAACCCTTGTTTTATGCATCTCCCCACCTCACCATTCCCGTTAAGCAGCCATAGTGTGTTTTCTAAACGTGTGACTCTGTTCTGTTTTGTAATTCAGTTCAAGTGTAGCGGTTTTTACATTCCCTCTATAAGTGATAGCTTATGATATGTGTCTTTTTCTGTGTGACTTATTTCACTTAGAATCGTCGTACCTAACTCCACTCATCTTGCTTCTACTAGCCTTATGAGACATTGATTTCATATCTGAGTGATATTCCATTGAACATAAGGACCACAACTTCTTTATCCATTTTTCTCTTTCCTGGGATATTTAAGGTGTCATGAAGTGGAGGTTCTTGTCAACAGAGCAGCCCTAAACTTTCCGGTGCCTGTGTCTTGCTGATTTTTAGTTTTTCCAATTTATACGCCCATGAGTGGACGTGCCCTATGCTCCCTAAGCTGTTTTTTTTCCATGTTTCAGGACACAACGTACACTTCTCCAGAGTGGCTGTTGGCAATTTACATCCCGCCCATCAGTGTAGCAAGGCTGCCATTTCTCCATGGCCTGTCCTGCATTTCTGGTTTTGACACTTTTTGCAGCATGGCCCTTTTGACCGATGGGAAGCGAGACTTCTTTGTAGCGCTGATTTGCCTTTCCAGGTTGCTTGGTTGGCCAAAAAGGGCGTATGCGTTTTTTCCTGAATATATTCAGGAAAAAACGCATACGCCCTTTTTGGCCAAGGGCATCATTGTCGACGTTTTGCCGCTTTTCATGTGCTTTAAAGGCGATTCGTATCTACCTCCTGAAATCTGTTTCCTGCAATTCTGCCTTGCTTTCAAATCCTCTTCGTTGCCTTCCCTCAATATATCTGTGGATGAGAGTTATCATTTATAACTCTGCGGGTTTGTGAATTGCAGTTTCCCTGAGCTCCATTTTTCAACTGTCTTTTGTGGGAGCTGGCCGCAAAAGCGCGGGATTGCCTCAGGCCCTATTCTGCTTCTGGGTGGCAGGCTGAGCCTGTGGTTAATTCTTCTTCCTGTTGGGAAAATAGAGTGACCTGTGCCTGTCCCAACACCTAGATCTAGTCTCTCATTGGTTGCCCCTCTTCCCGTTCATCCTCAGGACAAATTGCAACCTGTAGGGAACAGGAGGTTAAAGGTGCTGATTCTCCAAGTAGGGAGATTGCTAGTAAAGTAGCTGGAATGGCGAAACCGAGCACAAGGAGATGAGAAATGAGGTGCGTTTTAGAAACCTTTCAAAATCACACGGTGTACCATCTTCTGGGTTTCTCATGCATGTTTTCGATGTAGGAAGATGCCCTTGAACCTGGAGATTTGGGACCCATGGGATGGGTACCACGCAGTATTACTTTAAAGGGTCTGCGTTTGCTCACCCAACCTCACCCAACCTCTCAGCCCCAAGTGTGTCCACCCTTATGTCTCATCCAGGTGTGGGTCTAGATATGGTCAATCCAGGTTGCATCACAGCCTCTGAACGAATTTTGTAAGAATTTCTCTCTCTTTCACTGTCTTTGTTTTATGGGCTTTTAAAAGTAATTTATTTTTATAATGGGGTTTAGCTGCTTTTCATGGTTGTGTTTATGCGGCTTTACACCAACTTGACTCACTTCCAGACAGATATCAATACATAGGTTTTAAGATTCTTACTAGTCACATATATTCTTGTGCGGGAAATAGGGGGTGTTGAGTCCAGTTCACTGAGCAAGGAGTAGGTCTTGTCTATTACATATTGGGTGTATGGAACGGTATCTGAGCGAATTTGAAACCCTTGTTTTATGTATCTCCCCACCTCACCATTCCCGTTAAGCAGCCATAGTGTGTTTTCTAAACGTGTGACTCTGTTCTGTTTTGTAATTCAGTTCAAGTGTAGCGGTTTTTACATTCCCTCTATAAGTGATAGCTTATGATAAGTGTCTTTTTCTGTGTGACTTATTTCACTTAGAATCGTCGTACCTAACTCCACTCATCTTGCTTCTACTAGCCTTATGAGACATTGATTTCATATCTGAGTGATATTCCATTGTACATAAGGACCACAACTTCTTTATCCATTTTTCTCTTTCCTGGGATATTTAAGGTGTCATGAAGTGGAGGTTCTTGTCAACAGAGCAGCCCTAAACTTTCCGGTGCCTGTGTCTTGCTGATTTTTAGTTTTTCCAATTTATACGCCCATGAGTGGACGTGCCCTATGCTCCCTAAGCTGTTTTTTTTCCATGTTTCAGGACACAACGTACACTTCTCCAGAGTGGCTGTTGGCAATTTACATCCCGCCCATCAGTGTAGCAAGGCTGCCATTTCTCCATGGCCTGTCCTGCATTTCTGGTTTTGACACTTTTTGCAGCATGGCCCTTTTCACCGATGGGAAGCGAGACTTCTTTGTAGCGCTGATTTGCCTTTCCAGGTTGCTTGGTTGGCCAAAAAGGGCGTATGCGTTTTTTCCTGAATATATTCAGGAAAAAACGCATACGCCCTTTTTGGCCAAGGGCATCATTGTGGACGTTTTGCCGCTTTTCATGTGCTTTAAAGGCGATTCGTATCTACCTCCTGAAATCTGTTTCCTGCAATTCTGCCTTGCTTTCAAATCCTCTTCGTTGCCTTCCCTCAATATATCTGTGGATGAGAGTTATCATTTATAACTCTGCGGGTTTGTGAATTGCAGTTTCCCTGAGCTCCATTTTTCAACTGTCTTTTGTGGGAGCTGGCCGCAAAAGCGCGGGATTGCCTCAGGCCCTATTCTGCTTCTGGGTGGCAGGCTGAGCCTGTGGTTAATTCTTCTTCCTGTTGGGAAAATAGAGTGACCTGTGCCTGTCCCAACACCTAGATCTAGTCTCTCATTGGTTGTCCCTCTTCCCGTTCATCCTCAGGACAAATTGCAACCTGTAGGGAACAGGAGGTTAAAGGTGCTGATTCTCCAAGTAGGGAGATTGCTAGTAAAGTAGCTGGAATGGCGAAACCGAGCACAAGGAGATGAGAAATGAGGTGCGTTTTAGAAACCTTTCAAAATCACACGGTGTACCATCTTCTGGGTTTCTCATGCATGTTTTCGATGTAGGAAGATGCCCTTGAACCTGGAGATTTGGGACCCATGGGATGGGTACCACGCAGTATTACTTTAAAGGGTCTGCGTTTGCTCACCCAACCTCACCCAACCTCTCAGCCCCAAGAGTGTCCACCCTTATGTCTCATCCAGGTGTGGGTCTGGATATGGTCAATCCAGGTTGCATCACAGCCTCTGAACGAATTTTGTAAGAATTTCTCTCTCTTTCACTGTCTTTGTTTTACGGGTTTTTAAAAGTAATTTATTTTTATAATGGGGTTTAGCTGCTTTTCATGGCTGTGTTTATGCGGCTTTACACCCACTTGACTCACTTCCAGAGAGATATCAATACATAGGTTTTAAGATTCTTACTAGTCACATATATTCTTGTGTGGTGAATAGGGGGTGTTGAGTCCAGTTCACTGAGCAAGGAGTAGGTCTTGTCTATTACATATTGGGTGTATGGAACGGTATCTGAGCGAATTTGAAACCCTTGTTTTATGCATCACCCCACCTCACCATTCCCGTTATGCAGCCATAGTGTGTTTTCTAAACGTGTGACTCTGTTCTGTATTGTAATTCAGTTCAAGTGTAGCGGTTTTTACATTCCCTCTGTAAGTGATAGCTTATGATAAGTGTCTTTTTCTGTGTGACTTATTTCACTTAGAATCGTCGTACCTAACTCCACTCATCTTGCTTCTACTAGCCTTATGAGACATTGATTTCATGTCTGAGTGATATTCCATTGTACATAAGGACCACAACTTCTTTATCCATTTTTCTCTTTCCTGGGATATTTAAGGTGTCATGAAGTGGAGGTTCTTGTCAACAGAGCAGCCCTAAACTTTCCGGTGCCTGTGTCTTGCTGATTTTTAGTTTTTCCAATTTATACGCCCATGAGTGGACGTGCCCTATGCTCCCTAAGCTGTTTTTTTTCGATGTTTCAGGACACAACGTACACTTCTCCAGAGTGGCTGTTGGCAATTTACATCCCGCCCATCAGTGTAGCAAGGCTGCCATTTCTCCATGGCCTGTCCTGCATTTCTGGTTTTGACACTTTTTGCAGCATGGCCCTTTTCACCGATGGGAAGCGAGACTTCTTTGTAGCGCTGATTTGCCTTTCCAGGTTGCTTGGTTGGCCAAAAAGGGCGTATGCGTTTTTTGCTGAATATATTCAGGAAAAAACGCATACGCCCTTTTTGGCCAAGGGCATCATTGTCGACGTTTTGCCGCTTTTCATGTGCTTTAAAGGCGATTCGTATCTACCTCCTGAAATCTGTTTCCTGCAATTCTGCCTTGCTTTCAAATCCTCTTCGTTGCCTTCCCTCAATATATTTGTGGACGAGAGTTATCATTTACAACTCTGAGGGTTTTTGAATTGCAGTTTCCCTGAGCTCCATTTTTCAACTGTCTTTTTTGGGAGCTGGCCGCAAAAGCGCGGGATTGCCTCAGGCCCTATTCTGCTTCTGGGCGGCAGGCTGAGCCTGTGGTTAATTCTTCTTCCTGATGGGAAAATAGAGTGACCTCTGCCTGTCCCAACACCTAGATCTAGTCTCTCATTGGTTGCCCCTCTTCCCGTTCATCCTCAGGACAAATTGCAACCTGTAGGGAACAGGAGGTTAAAGGTGCTGATTCTCCAAGTAGGGAGATTGCTAGTAAAGTAGCTGGAATGGCGAAACCGAGCACAAGGAGATGAGAAATGAGGTGCTTTTTAGAAACCTTTCGAAATCACACGGTGTACCATCTTCTGGGTTTCTCATGCATGTTTTCGATGTAGGAAGATGCCCTTGAACCTGGAGATTTGGGACCCATGGGATGAGTACCACGCAGTATTATTTTAAAGGGTCTGCGTTTGCTCACCCAACCTCACCCAACCTCTCAGCCCCAAGAGTGTCCACCCTTATGTCTCATCCAGCTGTGGGTCTAGATATGGTCAATCCAGGTTGCATCACAGCCTCTGAACGAATTTTGTAAGAATTTCTCTCTCTTTCACTGTCTTTGTTTTACGGGTTTTTAAAAGTAATTTATTTTTATAATGGGGTTTAGCTGCTTTTCATGGTTGTGTTTATGCGGCTTTCCACCCACTTGACTCACTTCCAGACAGATATCAATACATAGGTTTTAAGATTCTTAATAGTCACATATATTCTTGTGCGGGAAATAGGGGGTGTTGAGTCCAGTTCACTGAGCAAGGAGTAGGTCTTGTCTATTACATATTGGGTGTATGGAACGGTATCTGAGCGAAATTGAAACCCTTGTTTTATGCATCTCCCCACCTCACCTTTTCTGTTAAGCAGATATAGTGTGTTTTCTAAACGTGTGACTCTGTTCTGTTTTGTAATTCAGTTCAAGTGTAGCGGTTTTTACATTCCCTCTATAAGTGATAGCTTATGATAAGTGTCTTTTTCTGTGTGACTTATTTCACTTAGAATCGTCGTACCTAACTCCACTCATCTTGCTTCTACTAGCCTTATGAGACATTGATTTCATGTCTGAGTGATATTCCATTGTACATAAGGACCACAACTTCTTTATCCATTTTTCTCTTTCCTGGGATATTTAAGGTGTCATGAAGTGGAGGTTCTTGTCAACAGAGCAGCCCTAAACTTTCCGGTGCCTGTGTCTTGCTGATTTTTAGTTTTTCCAATTTATACGCCCATGAGTGGACGTGCCCTATGCTCCCTAAGCTGTTTTTTTTCCATGTTTCAGGACACAACGTACACTTCTCCAGAGTGGCTGTTGGCAATTTACATCCCGCCCATCAGTGTAGCAAGGCTGCCATTTCTCCATGGCCTGTCCTGCATTTCTGGTTTTGACACTTTTTGCAGCATGGCCCTTTTGACCGATGGGAAGCGAGACTTCTTTGTAGCGCTGATTTGCCTTTCCAGGTTGCTTGGTTGGCCAAAAAGGGCGTATGCGTTTTTTCCTGAATATATTCAGGAAAAAACGCATACGCCCTTTTTGGCCAAGGGCATCATTGTCGACGTTTTGCCGCTTTTCATGTGCTTTAAAGGCGATTCGTATCTACCTCCTGAAATCTGTTTCCTGCAATTCTGCCTTGCTTTCAAATCCTCTTCGTTGCCTTCCCTCAATATATCTGTGGATGAGAGTTATCATTTATAACTCTGCGGGTTTGTGAATTGCAGTTTCCCTGAGCTCCATTTTTCAATTGTCTTTTTTGGGAGCTGGCCGCAAAAGCGCGGGATTGCCTCAGGCCCTAGTCTGCTTCTGGGCAGCAGGCTGAGCCTGTGGTTAATTCTTCTTCCTGTTGGGAAAATAGAGTGACTTGTGCCTGTCCCAACACCTAGATCTAGTCTCTCATTGGTTGCCCCTCTTCCCGTTCATCCTCAGGACAAATTGCAACCTGTAGGGAACAGGAGGTTAAAGGTGCTGATTCTCCAAGTAGGGAGATTGCTAGTAAAGTAGCTGGAATGGCGAAACCGAGCACAAGGAGATGAGAAATGAGGTGCGTTTTAGAAACCTTTCAAAATCACACGGTGTACCATCTTCTGGGTTTCTCATGCATGTTTTCGATGTAGGAAGATGCCCTTGAACCTGGAGATTTGGGACCCATGGGATGGGTACCACGCAGTATTACTTTAAAGGGTCTGCGTTTGCTCACCCAACCTCACCCAACCTCTCAGCCCCAAGAGTGTCCACCCTTATGTCTCATCCAGGTGTGGGTCTGGATATGGTCAATCCAGGTTGCATCACAGCCTCTGAAAGAATTTTGTAAGAATTTCTCTCTCTTTCACTGTCTTTGTTTTACGGGTTTTTAAAAGTAATTTATTTTTATAATGGGGTTTAGCTGCTTTTCATGGCTGTGTTTATGCGGCTTTACACCCACTTGACTCACTTCCAGAGAGATATCAATACATAGGTTTTATGATTCTTACTAGTCACATATATTCTTGTGTGGTGAATAGGGGGTGTTGAGTCCAGTTCACTGAGCAAGGAGTAGGTCTTGTCTATTACATATTGGGTGTATGGAACGGTATCTGAGGGAATTTGAAACCCTTGTTTTATGCATCACCCAACCTCACCATTCCCGTTAAGCAGCCATAGTGTGTTTTCTAAACGTGTGACTCTGTTCTGTTTTGTAATTCAGTTCAAGTGTAGCGGTTTTTACATTCCCTCTGTAAGTGATAGCTTATGATAAGTGTCTTTTTCTGTGTGACTTATTTCACTTAGAATCGTCGTACCTAACTCCACTCATCTTGCTTCTACTAGCCTTATGACATTGATTTCATGTCTGAGTGATATTCCATTGTACATAAGGACCACAACTTCTTTATCCATTTTTCTCTTTCCTGGGATATTTAAGGTGTCATGAAGTGGAGGTTCTTGTCAACAGAGCAGCCCTAAACTTTCCGGTGCCTGTGTCTTGCTGATTTTTAGTTTTTCCAATTTATACGCCCATGAGTGGACGTGCCCTATGCTCCCTAAGCTGTTTTTTTTCCATGTTTCAGGACACAACGTACACTTCTCCAGAGTGGCTGTTGGCAATTTACATCCCGCCCATCAGTGTAGCAAGGCTGCCATTTCTCCATGGCCTGTCCTGCATTTCTGGTTTTGACACTTTTTGCAGCATGGCCCTTTTGACCGATGGGAAGCGAGACTTCTTTGTAGCGCTGATTTGCCTTTCCAGGTTGCTTGGTTGGCCAAAAAGGGCGTATGCGTTTTTTCCTGAATATATTCAGGAAAAAACGCATACGCCCTTTTTGGCCAAGGGCATCATTGTCGACGTTTTGCCGCTTTTCATGTGCTTTAAAGGCGATTCGTATCTACCTCCTGAAATCTGTTTCCTGCAATTCTGCCTTGCTTTCAAATCCTCTTCGTTGCCTTCCCTCAATATATCTGTGGATGAGAGTTATCATTTATAACTCTGCGGGTTTGTGAATTGCAGTTTCCCTGAGCTCCATTTTTCAACTGTCTTTTTTGGGAGCTGGCCGCAAAAGCGCGGGATTGCCTCAGGCCCTATTCTGCTTCTGGGCGGCAGGCTGAGCCTGTGGTTAATTCTTCTTCCTGTTGGGAAAATAGAGTGACCTGTGCCTGTCCCAACACCTAGATCTAGTCTCTCATTGGTTGCCCCTCTTCCCGTTCATCCTCAGGACAAATTGCAACCTGTAGGGAACAGGAGGTTAAAGGTGCTGATTCTCCAAGTAGGGAGATTGCTAGTAAAGTAGCTGGAATGGCGAAACCGAGCACAAGGAGATGAGAAATGAGGTGCGTTTTAGAAACCTTTCAAAATCACACGGTGTACCATCTTCTGGGTTTCTCATGCATGTTTTCGATGTAGGAAGATGCCCTTGAACCTGGAGATTTGGGACCCATGGGATGGGTACCACGCAGTATTACTTTAAAGGGTCTGCGTTTGCTCACCCAACCTCACCCAAACTCTCAGCCCCAAGAGTGTCCACCCTTATGTCTCATCCAGGTGTGGGTCTGGATATGGTCAATCCAGGTTGCATCACAGCCTCTGAACGAATTTTGTAAGAATTTCTCTCTCTTTCACTGTCTTTGTTTTACGGGTTTTTAAAAGTAATTTATTTTTATAATGGGGTTTAGCTGCTTTTCATGGTTGTGTTTATGCGGCTTTCCACCCACTTGACTCACTTCCAGACAGATATCAATACATAGGTTTTAAGATTCTTACTAGTCACATATATTCTTGTGCGGGGAATAGGGGGTGTTGAGTCCAGTTCACTGAGCAAGGAGTAGGTCTTGTCTATTACATATTGGGTGTATGGAACGGTATCTGAGCGAATTTGAAACCCTTGTTTTATGCATCACCCCACCTCACCATTCCCGTTAAGCAGATATAGTGTGTTTTCTAAACGTGTGACTCTGTTCTGTTTTGTAATTCAGTTCAAGTGTAGCGGTTTTTACATTCCCTCTATAAGTGATAGCTTATGATAAGTGTCTTTTTCTGTGTAACTTATTTCACTTAGAATCGTCGTACCTAACTCCACTCATCTTGCTTCTACTAGCCTTATGAGACATTGATTTCATGTCTGAGTGATATTCCATTGTACATAAGGACCACAACTTCTTTATCCATTTTTCTCTTTCCTGGGATATTTAAGGTGTCATGAAGTGGAGGTTCTTGTCAACAGAGCAGCCCTAAACTTTCCGGTGCCTGTGTCTTGCTGATTTTTAGTTTTTCCAATTTATACGCCCATGAGTGGACGTGCCCTATGCTCCCTAAGCTGTTTTTTTTCGATGTTTCAGGACACAACGTACACTTCTCCAGAGTGGCTGTTGGCAATTTACATCCCGCCCATCAGTGTAGCAAGGCTGCCATATCTCCATGGCCTGTCCTGCATTTCTGGTTTTGACACTTTTTGCAGCATGGCCCTTTTCACCGATGGGAAGCGAGACTTCTTTGTAGCGCTGATTTGCCTTTCCAGGTTGCTTGGTTGGCCAAAAAGTGCGTATGCGTTTTTTCCTGAATACGCCCTTTTTGGCCAAGGGCATCATTGTCGACGTTTTGCCGCTTTTCATGTGCTTTAAAGGCGATTGGTATCTACCTCCTGAAATCTGTTTCCTGCAATTCTGCCTTGCTTTCAAATCCTCTTCGTTGCCTTCCCTCAATATATCTGTGGATGAGAGTTATCATTTATAACTCTGCGGGTTTGTGAATTGCAGTTTCCCTGAACTCCATTTGTCAACTGTCTTTTGTGGGAGCTGGCCGCAAAAGCACGGGATTGCCTCAGGCCCTATTCTGCTTCTGGGTGGCAGGCTGAGCCTGTGGTTAATTCTTCTTCCTGTTGGGAAAATAGAGTGACCTGTGCCTGTCCCAACACCTAGATCTAGTCTCTCATTGGTTGCCCCTCTTCCCGTTCATCCTCAGGACAAATTGCAACCTGTAGGGAACAGGAGGTTAAAGGTGCTGATTCTCCAAGTAGGGAGATTGGTAGTAAAGTAGCTGGAATGGCGAAACCGAGCACAAGGAGATGAGAAATGAGGTGCGTTTTAGAAACCTTTCAAAATCACACGGTGTACCATCTTCTGGGTTTCTCATGCATGTTTTCGATGTAGGAAGTTGCCCTTGAACCTGGAGATTTGGGACCCATGGGATGGGTACCACGCAGTATTACTTTAAAGGGTCTGCGTTTGCTCACCCAACCTCACCCAACCTCTCAGCCCCAAGAGTGTCCACCCTTATGTCTCATCCAGCTGTGGGTCTGGATATGGTCAATCCAGGTTGCATCACAGCCTCTGAAAGAATTTTGAAAGAATTTCTCTCTCTTTCACTGTCTTTGTTTTATGGGTTTTTAAAAGTAATTTATTTTTATTATGGGGTTTAGCTGCTTTTCATGGCTGTGTTTATGCGGCTTTACACCCACTTGACTCACTTCCAGAGAGATATCAATACATAGGTTTTAAGATTCTTACTAGTCACATATATTCTTGTGTGGTGAATAGGGGGTGTTGAGTCCAGTTCACTGAGCAAGGAGTAGGTCTTGTCTATTACATATTGGGTGTATGGAACGGTATCTGAGCGAATTTGAAACCCTTGTTTTATGCATCACCCCACCTCACCATTCCCGTTAAGCAGCCATAGTGTGTTTTCTAAACGTGTGACTCTGTTCTGTTTTGTAATTCAGTTCAAGTGTAGCGGTTTTTACATTCCCTCTATAAGTGATAGCTTATGATAAGTGTCTTTTTCTGTGTGACTTATTTCACTTAGAATCGTCGTACCTAACTCCACTCATCTTGCTTCTACTAGCCTTATGACATTGATTTCATGTCTGAGTGATATTCCATTGTACATAAGGACCACAACTTCTTTATCCATTTTTCTCTTTCCTGGGATATTTAAGGTGTCATGAAGTGGAGGTTCTTGTCAACAGAGCAGCCCTAAACTTCCAGTGCCTGTGTCTTGCTGATTTTTAGTTTTTCCAATTTATACGCCCATGAGTGGACGTGCCCTATGCTCCCTAAGCTGTTTTTTTTCCATGTTTGAGGACACAACGTACACTTCTCCAGAGTGGCTGTTGGCAATTTACATCCCGCCCATCAGTGTAGCAAGGCTGCCATTTCTCCATGGCCTGTCCTGCATTTCTGGTTTTGACACTTTTTGCAGCATGGCCCTTTTCACCGATGGGAAGCGAGATTTCTTTGTAGTGCTGATTTGCCTTTCCAGGTTGCTTGGTTGGCCAAAAAGGGCGTATGCGTTTTTTCCTGAATATATTCAGGAAAAAACGCATACGCCCTTTTTGGCCAAGGGCATCATTGTGGACGTTTTGCCGCTTTTCATGTGCTTTAAAGGCGATTCGTATCTACCTCCTGAAATCTGTTTCCTGCAATTCTGCCTTGCTTTCAAATCCTCTTCGTTGCTTCCCTCAATATATCTGTGGATGAGAGTTATCATTTATAACTCTGCGGGTTTGTGAATTGCAGTTTCCCTGAGCTCCATTTTTCAACTGTCTTTTTTGGGAGCTGGCCGCAAAAGCGCGGGATTGCCTCAGGCCCTATTCTGCTTCTGGGCGGCAGGCTGAGCCTGTGGTTAATTCTTCTTCCTGTTGGGAAAATAGAGTGACCTGTGCCTGTCCCAACACCTAGATCTAGTCTCTCATTGGTTGCCCCCTTCCCTTTCATCCTCAGGACAAATTGCAACCTGTACGGAACAGGAGGTTAAAGGTGCTGATTAGCCAAGTAGGGACATTACTAGTAAAGAAGCTGGAATGGCGAACCCGAGCACAAGGAGATGAGAAATGAGGTGCATTTTAGAAACCTTTTCCGATCACACGGTGTACCATCTTCTGGGTTTCTCATGCAAGTTTTCGATGTAGGAAGATGCCCTTGAACCTGGAGATTTGGGACCCATGGGATGGGTACCACGCAGTATTACTTTAAAGGGTCTGCGTTTGCTCACCCAACCTCACCAAAACTGTCAGCCCCAAGAGTGTCCACCCTTATGTCTCATAGAGGTGTGGGTCTAGATATGGTCAATCCAGGTTGCATCACAGCCCCTGAACGAATTTTGTAAGAATTTCTCTCTCTTTCACTGTCTTTGTTTTACGGGTTTTTAAAAGTAATTTATTTTTATAATGGGGTTTAGCTGCTTTTCACGGCTCTGTTTATGCAGCTTTACACCCACTTGACTTACTTCCAGAGAGATATCAATACATAGGTTTTAAGATTCTTAATAGTCACATATATTCTTGTGCGGGAAATAGGGGGTGTTGAGTCCAGTTCACTGAGCAAGGAGTAGGTCTTGTCTATTACATATTGGGTGTATGGAACGGTATCTGAGCGAAATTGAAACCCTTGTTTTATGCATCTCCCCACCTCACCTTTTCTGTTAAGCAGATATAGTGTGTTTTCTAAACGTGTGACTCTGTTCTGTTTTGTAATTCAGTTCAAGTGTAGCGGTTTTTACATTCCCTCTATAAGTGATAGCTTATGATAAGTGTCTTTTTCTGTGTGACTTATTTCACTTAGAATCGTCGTACCTAACTCCACTCATCTTGCTTCTACTAGCCTTATGAGACATTGATTTCATGTCTGAGTGATATTCCATTGTACATAAGGACCACAACTTCTTTATCCATTTTTCTCTTTCCTGGGATATTTAAGGTGTCATGAAGTGGAGGTTCTTGTCAACAGAGCAGCCCTAAACTTTCCGGTGCCTGTGTCTTGCTGATTTTTAGTTTTTCCAATTTATACGCCCATGAGTGGACGTGCCCTATGCTCCCTAAGCTGTTTTTTTTCCATGTTTCAGGACACAACGTACACTTCTCCAGAGTGGCTGTTGGCAATTTACATCCCGCCCATCAGTGTAGCAAGGCTGCCATTTCTCCATGGCCTGTCCTGCATTTCTGGTTTTGACACTTTTTGCAGCATGGCCCTTTTGACCGATGGGAAGCGAGACTTCTTTGTAGCGCTGATTTGCCTTTCCAGGTTGCTTGGTTGGCCAAAAAGGGCGTATGCGTTTTTTCCTGAATATATTCAGGAAAAAACGCATACGCCCTTTTTGGCCAAGGGCATCATTGTCGACGTTTTGCCGCTTTTCATGTGCTTTAAAGGCGATTCGTATCTACCTCCTGAAATCTGTTTCCTGCAATTCTGCCTTGCTTTCAAATCCTCTTCGTTGCCTTCCCTCAATATATCTGTGGATGAGAGTTATCATTTATAACTCTGCGGGTTTGTGAATTGCAGTTTCCCTGAGCTCCATTTTTCAATTGTCTTTTTTGGGAGCTGGCCGCAAAAGCGCGGGATTGCCTCAGGCCCTAGTCTGCTTCTGGGCAGCAGGCTGAGCCTGTGGTTAATTCTTCTTCCTGTTGGGAAAATAGAGTGACTTGTGCCTGTCCCAACACCTAGATCTAGTCTCTCATTGGTTGCCCCTCTTCCCGTTCATCCTCAGGACAAATTGCAACCTGTAGGGAACAGGAGGTTAAAGGTGCTGATTCTCCAAGTAGGGAGATTGCTAGTAAAGTAGCTGGAATGGCGAAACCGAGCACAAGGAGATGAGAAATGAGGTGCGTTTTAGAAACCTTTCAAAATCACACGGTGTACCATCTTCTGGGTTTCTCATGCATGTTTTCGATGTAGGAAGATGCCCTTGAACCTGGAGATTTGGGACCCATGGGATGGGTACCACGCAGTATTACTTTAAAGGGTCTGCGTTTGCTCACCCAACCTCACCCAACCTCTCAGCCCCAAGAGTGTCCACCCTTATGTCTCATCCAGGTGTGGGTCTGGATATGGTCAATCCAGGTTGCATCACAGCCTCTGAAAGAATTTTGTAAGAATTTCTCTCTCTTTCACTGTCTTTGTTTTACGGGTTTTTAAAAGTAATTTATTTTTATAATGGGGTTTAGCTGCTTTTCATGGCTGTGTTTATGCGGCTTTACACCCACTTGACTCACTTCCAGAGAGATATCAATACATAGGTTTTATGATTCTTACTAGTCACATATATTCTTGTGTGGTGAATAGGGGGTGTTGAGTCCAGTTCACTGAGCAAGGAGTAGGTCTTGTCTATTACATATTGGGTGTATGGAACGGTATCTGAGGGAATTTGAAACCCTTGTTTTATGCATCACCCCACCTCACCATTCCCGTTAAGCAGCCATAGTGTGTTTTCTAAACGTGTGACTCTGTTCTGTTTTGTAATTCAGTTCAAGTGTAGCGGTTTTTACATTCCCTCTGTAAGTGATAGCTTATGATAAGTGTCTTTTTCTGTGTGACTTATTTCACTTAGAATCGTCGTACCTAACTCCACTCATCTTGCTTCTACTAGCCTTATGAGACATTGATTTCATGTCTGAGTGATATTCCATTGTACATAAGGACCACAACTTCTTTATCCATTTTTCTCTTTCCTGGGATATTTAAGGTGTCATGAAGTGGAGGTTCTTGTCAACAGAGCAGCCCTAAACTTTCCGGTGCCTGTGTCTTGCTGATTTTTAGTTTTTCCAATTTATACGCCCATGAGTGGACGTGCCCTATGCTCCCTAAGCTGTTTTTTTTCCATGTTTCAGGACACAACGTACACTTCTCCAGAGTGGCTGTTGGCAATTTACATCCCGCCCATCAGTGTAGCAAGGCTGCCATTTCTCCATGGCCTGTCCTGCATTTCTGGTTTTGACACTTTTTGCAGCATGGCCCTTTTGACCGATGGGAAGCGAGACTTCTTTGTAGCGCTGATTTGCCTTTCCAGGTTGCTTGGTTGGCCAAAAAGGGCGTATGCGTTTTTTCCTGAATATATTCAGGAAAAAACGCATACGCCCTTTTTGGCCAAGGGCATCATTGTCGACGTTTTGCCGCTTTTCATGTGCTTTAAAGGCGATTCGTATCTACCTCCTGAAATCTGTTTCCTGCAATTCTGCCTTGCTTTCAAATCCTCTTCGTTGCCTTCCCTCAATATATCTGTGGATGAGAGTTATCATTTATAACTCTGCGGGTTTGTGAATTGCAGTTTCCCTGAGCTCCATTTTTCAATTGTCTTTTTTGGGAGCTGGCCGCAAAAGCGCGGGATTGCCTCAGGCCCTAGTCTGCTTCTGGGCAGCAGGCTGAGCCTGTGGTTAATTCTTCTTCCTGTTGGGAAAATAGAGTGACTTGTGCCTGTCCCAACACCTAGATCTAGTCTCTCATTGGTTGCCCCTCTTCCCGTTCATCCTCAGGACAAATTGCAACCTGTAGGGAACAGGAGGTTAAAGGTGCTGATTCTCCAAGTAGGGAGATTGCTAGTAAAGTAGCTGGAATGGCGAAACCGAGCACAAGGAGATGAGAAATGAGGTGCGTTTTAGAAACCTTTCAAAATCACACGGTGTACCATCTTCTGGGTTTCTCATGCATGTTTTCGATGTAGGAAGATGCCCTTGAACCTGGAGATTTGGGACCCATGGGATGGGTACCACGCAGTATTACTTTAAAGGGTCTGCGTTTGCTCACCCAACCTCACCCAACCTCTCAGCCCCAAGAGTGTCCACCCTTATGTCTCATCCAGGTGTGGGTCTGGATATGGTCAATCCAGGTTGCATCACAGCCTCTGAAAGAATTTTGTAAGAATTTCTCTCTCTTTCACTGTCTTTGTTTTACGGGTTTTTAAAAGTAATTTATTTTTATAATGGGGTTTAGCTGCTTTTCATGGCTGTGTTTATGCGGCTTTACACCCACTTGACTCACTTCCAGAGAGATATCAATACATAGGTTTTATGATTCTTACTAGTCACATATATTCTTGTGTGGTGAATAGGGGGTGTTGAGTCCAGTTCACTGAGCAAGGAGTAGGTCTTGTCTATTACATATTGGGTGTATGGAACGGTATCTGAGGGAATTTGAAACCCTTGTTTTATGCATCACCCCACCTCACCATTCCCGTTAAGCAGCCATAGTGTGTTTTCTAAACGTGTGACTCTGTTCTGTTTTGTAATTCAGTTCAAGTGTAGCGGTTTTTACATTCCCTCTGTAAGTGATAGCTTATGATAAGTGTCTTTTTCTGTGTGACTTATTTCACTTAGAATCGTCGTACCTAACTCCACTCATCTTGCTTCTACTAGCCTTATGAGACATTGATTTCATGTCTGAGTGATATTCCATTGTACATAAGGACCACAACTTCTTTATCCATTTTTCTCTTTCCTGGGATATTTAAGGTGTCATGAAGTGGAGGTTCTTGTCAACAGAGCAGCCCTAAACTTTCCGGTGCCTGTGTCTTGCTGATTTTTAGTTTTTCCAATTTATACGCCCATGAGTGGACGTGCCCTATGCTCCCTAAGCTGTTTTTTTTCGATGTTTCAGGACACAACGTACACTTCTCCAGAGTGGCTGTTGGCAATTTACATCCCGCCCATCAGTGTAGCAAGGCTGCCATTTCTCCATGGCCTGTCCTGCATTTCTGGTTTTGACACTTTTTGCAGCATGGCCCTTTTCACCGATGGGAAGCGAGACTTCTTTGTAGCGCTGATTTGCCTTTCCAGGTTGCTTGGTTGGCCAAAAAGGGCGTATGCGTTTTTTGCTGAATATATTCAGGAAAAAACGCATACGCCCTTTTTGGCCAAGGGCATCATTGTCGACGTTTTGCCGCTTTTCATGTGCTTTAAAGGCGATTCGTATCTACCTCCTGAAATCTGTTTCCTGCAATTCTGCCTTGCTTTCAAATCCTCTTCGTTGCCTTCCCTCAATATATTTGTGGACGAGAGTTATCATTTACAACTCTGAGGGTTTTTGAATTGCAGTTTCCCTGAGCTCCATTTTTCAACTGTCTTTTTTGGTAGCTGGCCGCAAAAGGGCGGGATTGCCTCAGGCCCTATTCTGCTTCTGGGCGGCAGGCTGAGCCTGTGGTTAATTCTTCTTCCTGATGGGAAAATAGAGTGACCTCTGCCTGTCCCAACACCTAGATCTAGTCTCTCATTGGTTGCCCCTCTTCCCGTTCATCCTCAGGTCAAATTGCAACCTGTAGGGAACAGGAGGTTAAAGGTGCTGATTCTCCAAGTAGGGAGATTGCTAGTACAGTAGCTGGAATGGCGAAACCGAGCACAAGGAGATGAGAAATGAGGTGCTTTTTAGAAACCTTTCGAAATCGCACGGTGTACCATCTTCTGGGTTTCTCATGCATGTTTTCGATGTAGGAAGATGCCCTTGAACCTGGAGATTTGGGACCCATGGGATGAGTACCACGCAGTATTATTTTAAAGGGTCTGCGTTTGCTCACCCAACCTCACCCAACCTCTCAGCCCCAAGAGTGTCCACCCTTATGTCTCATCCAGCTGTGGGTCTAGATATGGTCAATCCAGGTTGCATCACAGCCTCTGAACGAATTTTGTAAGAATTTCTCTCTCTTTCACTGTCTTTGTTTTACGGGTTTTTAAAAGTAATTTATTTTTATAATGGGGTTTACCTGCTTTTCATGGTTGTGTTTATGCGGCTTTCCACCCACTTGACTCACTTCCAGACAGATATCAATACATAGGTTTTAAGATTCTTAATAGTCACATATATTCTTGTGCGGGAAATAGGGGGTGTTGAGTCCAGTTCACTGAGCAAGGAGTAGGTCTTGTCTATTACATATTGGGTGTATGGAACGGTATCTGAGCGAAATTGAAACCCTTGTTTTATGCATCTCCCCACCTCACCTTTTCTGTTAAGCAGATATAGTGTGTTTTCTAAACGTGTGACTCTGTTCTGTTTTGTAATTCAGTTCAAGTGTAGCGGTTTTTACATTCCCTCTATAAGTGATAGCTTATGATAAGTGTCTTTTTCTGTGTGACTTATTTCACTTAGAATCGTCGTACCTAACTCCACTCATCTTGCTTCTACTAGCCTTATGAGACATTGATTTCATGTCTGAGTGATATTCCATTGTACATAAGGACCACAACTTCTTTATCCATTTTTCTCTTTCCTGGGATATTTAAGGTGTCATGAAGTGGAGGTTCTTGTCAACAGAGCAGCCCTAAACTTTCCGGTGCCTGTGTCTTGCTGATTTTTAGTTTTTCCAATTTATACGCCCATGAGTGGACGTGCCCTATGCTCCCTAAGCTGTTTTTTTTCGATGTTTCAGGACACAACGTACACTTCTCCAGAGTGGCTGTTGGCAATTTACATCCCGCCCATCAGTGTAGCAAGGCTGCCATTTCTCCATGGCCTGTCCTGCATTTCTGGTTTTGACACTTTTTGCAGCATGGCCCTTTTCACCGATGGGAAGCGAGACTTCTTTGTAGCGCTGATTTGCCTTTCCAGGTTGCTTGGTTGGCCAAAAAGGGCGTATGCGTTTTTTCCTGAATATATTCAGGAAAAAACGCATACGCCCTTTTTGGCCAAGGGCATCATTGTCGACGTTTTGCCGCTTTTCATGTGCTTTAAAGGCGATTCGTATCTACCTCCTGAAATCTGTTTCCTGCAATTCTGCCTTGCTTTCAAATCCTCTTCGTTGCCTTCCCTCAATATATCTGTGGATGAGAGTTATCATTTATAACTCTGCGGGTTTGTGAATTGCAGTTTCCCTGAGCTCCATTTTTCAATTGTCTTTTTTGGGAGCTGGCCGCAAAAGCGCGGGATTGCCTCAGGCCCTAGTCTGCTTCTGGGCAGCAGGCTGAGCCTGTGGTTAATTCTTCTTCCTGTTGGGAAAATAGAGTGACTTGTGCCTGTCCCAACACCTAGATCTAGTCTCTCATTGGTTGCCCCTCTTCCCGTTCATCCTCAGGACAAATTGCAACCTGTAGGGAACAGGAGGTTAAAGGTGCTGATTCTCCAAGTAGGGAGATTGCTAGTAAAGTAGCTGGAATGGCGAAACCGAGCACAAGGAGATGAGAAATGAGGTGCGTTTTAGAAACCTTTCAAAATCACACGGTGTACCATCTTCTGGGTTTCTCATGCATGTTTTCGATGTAGGAAGATGCCCTTGAACCTGGAGATTTGGGACCCATGGGATGGGTACCACGCAGTATTACTTTAAAGGGTCTGCGTTTGCTCACCCAACCTCACCCAACCTCTCAGCCCCAAGAGTGTCCACCCTTATGTCTCATCCAGGTGTGGGTCTGGATATGGTCAATCCAGGTTGCATCACAGCCTCTGAAAGAATTTTGTAAGAATTTCTCTCTCTTTCACTGTCTTTGTTTTACGGGTTTTTAAAAGTAATTTATTTTTATAATGGGGTTTAGCTGCTTTTCATGGCTGTGTTTATGCGGCTTTACACCCACTTGACTCACTTCCAGAGAGATATCAATACATAGGTTTTATGATTCTTACTAGTCACATATATTCTTGTGTGGTGAATAGGGGGTGTTGAGTCCAGTTCACTGAGCAAGGAGTAGGTCTTGTCTATTACATATTGGGTGTATGGAACGGTATCTGAGGGAATTTGAAACCCTTGTTTTATGCATCACCCCACCTCACCATTCCCGTTAAGCAGCCATAGTGTGTTTTCTAAACGTGTGACTCTGTTCTGTATTGTAATTCAGTTCAAGTGTAGCGGTTTTTACATTCCCTCTGTAAGTGATAGCTTATGATAAGTGTCTTTTTCTGTGTGACTTATTTCACTTAGAATCGTCGTACCTAACTCCACTCATCTTGCTTCTACTAGCCTTATGAGACATTGATTTCATGTCTGAGTGATATTCCATTGTACATAAGGACCACAACTTCTTTATCCATTTTTCTCTTTCCTGGGATATTTAAGGTGTCATGAAGTGGAGGTTCTTGTCAACAGAGCAGCCCTAAACTTTCCGGTGCCTGTGTCTTGCTGATTTTTAGTTTTTCCAATTTATACGCCCATGAGTGGACGTGCCCTATGCTCCCTAAGCTGTTTTTTTTCGATGTTTCAGGACACAACGTACACTTCTCCAGAGTGGCTGTTGGCAATTTACATCCCGCCCATCAGTGTAGCAAGGCTGCCATTTCTCCATGGCCTGTCCTGCATTTCTGGTTTTGACACTTTTTGCAGCATGGCCCTTTTCACCGATGGGAAGCGAGACTTCTTTGTAGCGCTGATTTGCCTTTCCAGGTTGCTTGGTTGGCCAAAAAGGGCGTATGCGTTTTTTGCTGAATATATTCAGGAAAAAACGCATACGCCCTTTTTGGCCAAGGGCATCATTGTCGACGTTTTGCCGCTTTTCATGTGCTTTAAAGGCGATTCGTATCTACCTCCTGAAATCTGTTTCCTGCAATTCTGCCTTGCTTTCAAATCCTCTTCGTTGCCTTCCCTCAATATATTTGTGGACGAGAGTTATCATTTACAACTCTGAGGGTTTTTGAATTGCAGTTTCCCTGAGCTCCATTTTTCAACTGTCTTTTTTGGGAGCTGGCCGCAAAAGCGCGGGATTGCCTCAGGCCCTATTCTGCTTCTGGGCGGCAGGCTGAGCCTGTGGTTAATTCTTCTTCCTGATGGGAAAATAGAGTGACCTCTGCCTGTCCCAACACCTAGATCTAGTCTCTCATTGGTTGCCCCTCTTCCCGTTCATCCTCAGGACAAATTGCAACCTGTAGGGAACAGGAGGTTAAAGGTGCTGATTCTCCAAGTAGGGAGATTGCTAGTAAAGTAGTTGGAATGGCGAAACCGAGCACAAGGAGATGAGAAATGAGGTGCTTTTTAGAAACCTTTCGAAATCGCACGGTGTACCATCTTCTGGGTTTCTCATGCATGTTTTCGATGTAGGAAGATGCCCTTGAACCTGGAGATTTGGGACCCATGGGATGAGTACCACGCAGTATTATTTTAAAGGGTCTGCGTTTGCTCACCCAACCTCACCCAACCTCTCAGCCCCAAGAGTGTCCACCCTTATGTCTCATCCAGCTGTGGGTCTAGATATGGTCAATCCAGGTTGCATCACAGCCTCTGAACGAATTTTGTAAGAATTTCTCTCTCTTTCACTGTCTTTGTTTTACGGGTTTTTAAAAGTAATTTATTTTTATAATGGGGTTTAGCTGCTTTTCATGGTTGTGTTTATGCGGCTTTCCACCCACTTGACTCACTTCCAGACAGATATCAATACATAGGTTTTAAGATTCTTAATAGTCACATATATTCTTGTGCGGGAAATAGGGGGTGTTGAGTCCAGTTCACTGAGCAAGGAGTAGGTCTTGTCTATTACATATTGGGTGTATGGAACGGTATCTGAGCGAAATTGAAACCCTTGTTTTATGCATCTCCCCACCTCACCTTTTCTGTTAAGCAGATATAGTGTGTTTTCTAAACGTGTGACTCTGTTCTGTTTTGTAATTCAGTTCAAGTGTAGCGGTTTTTACATTCCCTCTATAAGTGATAGCTTATGATAAGTGTCTTTTTCTGTGTGACTTATTTCACTTAGAATCGTCGTACCTAACTCCACTCATCTTGCTTCTACTAGCCTTATGAGACATTGATTTCATGTCTGAGTGATATTCCATTGTACATAAGGACCACAACTTCTTTATCCATTTTTCTCTTTCCTGGGATATTTAAGGTGTCATGAAGTGGAGGTTCTTGTCAACAGAGCAGCCCTAAACTTTCCGGTGCCTGTGTCTTGCTGATTTTTAGTTTTTCCAATTTATACGCCCATGAGTGGACGTGCCCTATGCTCCCTAAGCTGTTTTTTTTCCATGTTTCAGGACACAACGTACACTTCTCCAGAGTGGCTGTTGGCAATTTACATCCCGCCCATCAGTGTAGCAAGGCTGCCATTTCTCCATGGCCTGTCCTGCATTTCTGGTTTTGACACTTTTTGCAGCATGGCCCTTTTGACCGATGGGAAGTGAGACTTCTTTGTAGCGCTGATTTGCCTTTCCAGGTTGCTTGGTTGGCCAAAAAGGGCGTATGCGTTTTTTCCTGAATATATTCAGGAAAAAACGCATACGCCCTTTTTGGCCAAGGGCATCATTGTCGACGTTTTGCCGCTTTTCATGTGCTTTAAAGGCGATTCGTATCTACCTCCTGAAATCTGTTTCCTGCAATTCTGCCTTGCTTTCAAATCCTCTTCGTTGCCTTCCCTCAATATATCTGTGGATGAGAGTTATCATTTATAACTCTGCGGGTTTGTGAATTGCAGTTTCCCTGAGCTCCATTTTTCAATTGTCTTTTTTGGGAGCTGGCCGCAAAAGCGCGGGATTGCCTCAGGCCCTAGTCTGCTTCTGGGCAGCAGGCTGAGCCTGTGGTTAATTCTTCTTCCTGTTGGGAAAATAGAGTGACTTGTGCCTGTCCCAACACCTAGATCTAGTCTCTCATTGGTTGCCCCTCTTCCCGTTCATCCTCAGGACAAATTGCAACCTGTAGGGAACAGGAGGTTAAAGGTGCTGATTCTCCAAGTAGGGAGATTGCTAGTAAAGTAGCTGGAATGGCGAAACCGAGCACAAGGAGATGAGAAATGAGGTGCGTTTTAGAAACCTTTCAAAATCACACGGTGTACCATCTTCTGGGTTTCTCATGCATGTTTTCGATGTAGGAAGATGCCCTTGAACCTGGAGATTTGGGACCCATGGGATGGGTACCACGCAGTATTACTTTAAAGGGTCTGCGTTTGCTCACCCAACCTCACCCAACCTCTCAGCCCCAAGAGTGTCCACCCTTATGTCTCATCCAGGTGTGGGTCTGGATATGGTCAATCCAGGTTGCATCACAGCCTCTGAAAGAATTTTGTAAGAATTTCTCTCTCTTTCACTGTCTTTGTTTTACGGGTTTTTAAAAGTAATTTATTTTTATAATGGGGTTTAGCTGCTTTTCATGGCTGTGTTTATGCGGCTTTACACCCACTTGACTCACTTCCAGAGAGATATCAATACATAGGTTTTATGATTCTTACTAGTCACATATATTCTTGTGTGGTGAATAGGGGGTGTTGAGTCCAGTTCACTGAGCAAGGAGTAGGTCTTGTCTATTACATATTGGGTGTATGGAACGGTATCTGAGGGAATTTGAAACCCTTGTTTTATGCATCACCCAACCTCACCATTCCCGTTAAGCAGCCATAGTGTGTTTTCTAAACGTGTGACTCTGTTCTGTTTTGTAATTCAGTTCAAGTGTAGCGGTTTTTACATTCCCTCTGTAAGTGATAGCTTATGATAAGTGTCTTTTTCTGTGTGACTTATTTCACTTAGAATCGTCGTACCTAACTCCACTCATCTTGCTTCTACTAGCCTTATGACATTGATTTCATGTCTGAGTGATATTCCATTGTACATAAGGACCACAACTTCTTTATCCATTTTTCTCTTTCCTGGGATATTTAAGGTGTCATGAAGTGGAGGTTCTTGTCAACAGAGCAGCCCTAAACTTTCCGGTGCCTGTGTCTTGCTGATTTTTAGTTTTTCCAATTTATACGCCCATGAGTGGACGTGCCCTATGCTCCCTAAGCTGTTTTTTTTCCATGTTTCAGGACACAACGTACACTTCTCCAGAGTGGCTGTTGGCAATTTACATCCCGCCCATCAGTGTAGCAAGGCTGCCATTTCTCCATGGCCTGTCCTGCATTTCTGGTTTTGACACTTTTTGCAGCATGGCCCTTTTGACCGATGGGAAGCGAGACTTCTTTGTAGCGCTGATTTGCCTTTCCAGGTTGCTTGGTTGGCCAAAAAGGGCGTATGCGTTTTTTCCTGAATATATTCAGGAAAAAACGCATACGCCCTTTTTGGCCAAGGGCATCATTGTCGACGTTTTGCCGCTTTTCATGTGCTTTAAAGGCGATTCGTATCTACCTCCTGAAATCTGTTTCCTGCAATTCTGCCTTGCTTTCAAATCCTCTTCGTTGCCTTCCCTCAATATATCTGTGGATGAGAGTTATCATTTATAACTCTGCGGGTTTGTGAATTGCAGTTTCCCTGAGCTCCATTTTTCAACTGTCTTTTTTGGGAGCTGGCCGCAAAAGCGCGGGATTGCCTCAGGCCCTATTCTGCTTCTGGGCGGCAGGCTGAGCCTGTGGTTAATTCTTCTTCCTGTTGGGAAAATAGAGTGACCTGTGCCTGTCCCAACACCTAGATCTAGTCTCTCATTGGTTGCCCCTCTTCCCGTTCATCCTCAGGACAAATTGCAACCTGTAGGGAACAGGAGGTTAAAGGTGCTGATTCTCCAAGTAGGGAGATTGCTAGTAAAGTAGCTGGAATGGCGAAACCGAGCACAAGGAGATGAGAAATGAGGTGCGTTTTAGAAACCTTTCAAAATCACACGGTGTACCATCTTCTGGGTTTCTCATGCATGTTTTCGATGTAGGAAGATGCCCTTGAACCTGGAGATTTGGGACCCATGGGATGGGTACCACGCAGTATTACTTTAAAGGGTCTGCGTTTGCTCACCCAACCTCACCCAAACTCTCAGCCCCAAGAGTGTCCACCCTTATGTCTCATCCAGGTGTGGGTCTGGATATGGTCAATCCAGGTTGCATCACAGCCTCTGAACGAATTTTGTAAGAATTTCTCTCTCTTTCACTGTCTTTGTTTTACGGGTTTTTAAAAGTAATTTATTTTTATAATGGGGTTTAGCTGCTTTTCATGGTTGTGTTTATGCGGCTTTCCACCCACTTGACTCACTTCCAGACAGATATCAATACATAGGTTTTAAGATTCTTACTAGTCACATATATTCTTGTGCGGGGAATAGGGGGTGTTGAGTCCAGTTCACTGAGCAAGGAGTAGGTCTTGTCTATTACATATTGGGTGTATGGAACGGTATCTGAGCGAATTTGAAACCCTTGTTTTATGCATCACCCCACCTCACCATTCCCGTTAAGCAGATATAGTGTGTTTTCTAAACGTGTGACTCTGTTCTGTTTTGTAATTCAGTTCAAGTGTAGCGGTTTTTACATTCCCTCTATAAGTGATAGCTTATGATAAGTGTCTTTTTCTGTGTAACTTATTTCACTTAGAATCGTCGTACCTAACTCCACTCATCTTGCTTCTACTAGCCTTATGAGACATTGATTTCATGTCTGAGTGATATTCCATTGTACATAAGGACCACAACTTCTTTATCCATTTTTCTCTTTCCTGGGATATTTAAGGTGTCATGAAGTGGAGGTTCTTGTCAACAGAGCAGCCCTAAACTTTCCGGTGCCTGTGTCTTGCTGATTTTTAGTTTTTCCAATTTATACGCCCATGAGTGGACGTGCCCTATGCTCCCTAAGCTGTTTTTTTTCGATGTTTCAGGACACAACGTACACTTCTCCAGAGTGGCTGTTGGCAATTTACATCCCGCCCATCAGTGTAGCAAGGCTGCCATATCTCCATGGCCTGTCCTGCATTTCTGGTTTTGACACTTTTTGCAGCATGGCCCTTTTCACCGATGGGAAGCGAGACTTCTTTGTAGCGCTGATTTGCCTTTCCAGGTTGCTTGGTTGGCCAAAAAGTGCGTATGCGTTTTTTCCTGAATACGCCCTTTTTGGCCAAGGGCATCATTGTCGACGTTTTGCCGCTTTTCATGTGCTTTAAAGGCGATTGGTATCTACCTCCTGAAATCTGTTTCCTGCAATTCTGCCTTGCTTTCAAATCCTCTTCGTTGCCTTCCCTCAATATATCTGTGGATGAGAGTTATCATTTATAACTCTGCGGGTTTGTGAATTGCAGTTTCCCTGAACTCCATTTGTCAACTGTCTTTTGTGGGAGCTGGCCGCAAAAGCACGGGATTGCCTCAGGCCCTATTCTGCTTCTGGGTGGCAGGCTGAGCCTGTGGTTAATTCTTCTTCCTGTTGGGAAAATAGAGTGACCTGTGCCTGTCCCAACACCTAGATCTAGTCTCTCATTGGTTGCCCCTCTTCCCGTTCATCCTCAGGACAAATTGCAACCTGTAGGGAACAGGAGGTTAAAGGTGCTGATTCTCCAAGTAGGGAGATTGGTAGTAAAGTAGCTGGAATGGCGAAACCGAGCACAAGGAGATGAGAAATGAGGTGCGTTTTAGAAACCTTTCAAAATCACACGGTGTACCATCTTCTGGGTTTCTCATGCATGTTTTCGATGTAGGAAGTTGCCCTTGAACCTGGAGATTTGGGACCCATGGGATGGGTACCACGCAGTATTACTTTAAAGGGTCTGCGTTTGCTCACCCAACCTCACCCAACCTCTCAGCCCCAAGAGTGTCCACCCTTATGTCTCATCCAGCTGTGGGTCTGGATATGGTCAATCCAGGTTGCATCACAGCCTCTGAAAGAATTTTGAAAGAATTTCTCTCTCTTTCACTGTCTTTGTTTTATGGGTTTTTAAAAGTAATTTATTTTTATTATGGGGTTTAGCTGCTTTTCATGGCTGTGTTTATGCGGCTTTACACCCACTTGACTCACTTCCAGAGAGATATCAATACATAGGTTTTAAGATTCTTACTAGTCACATATATTCTTGTGTGGTGAATAGGGGGTGTTGAGTCCAGTTCACTGAGCAAGGAGTAGGTCTTGTCTATTACATATTGGGTGTATGGAACGGTATCTGAGCGAATTTGAAACCCTTGTTTTATGCATCACCCCACCTCACCATTCCCGTTAAGCAGCCATAGTGTGTTTTCTAAACGTGTGACTCTGTTCTGTTTTGTAATTCAGTTCAAGTGTAGCGGTTTTTACATTCCCTCTATAAGTGATAGCTTATGATAAGTGTCTTTTTCTGTGTGACTTATTTCACTTAGAATCGTCGTACCTAACTCCACTCATCTTGCTTCTACTAGCCTTATGACATTGATTTCATGTCTGAGTGATATTCCATTGTACATAAGGACCACAACTTCTTTATCCATTTTTCTCTTTCCTGGGATATTTAAGGTGTCATGAAGTGGAGGTTCTTGTCAACAGAGCAGCCCTAAACTTCCAGTGCCTGTGTCTTGCTGATTTTTAGTTTTTCCAATTTATACGCCCATGAGTGGACGTGCCCTATGCTCCCTAAGCTGTTTTTTTTCCATGTTTGAGGACACAACGTACACTTCTCCAGAGTGGCTGTTGGCAATTTACATCCCGCCCATCAGTGTAGCAAGGCTGCCATTTCTCCATGGCCTGTCCTGCATTTCTGGTTTTGACACTTTTTGCAGCATGGCCCTTTTCACCGATGGGAAGCGAGATTTCTTTGTAGTGCTGATTTGCCTTTCCAGGTTGCTTGGTTGGCCAAAAAGGGCGTATGCGTTTTTTCCTGAATATATTCAGGAAAAAACGCATACGCCCTTTTTGGCCAAGGGCATCATTGTGGACGTTTTGCCGCTTTTCATGTGCTTTAAAGGCGATTCGTATCTACCTCCTGAAATCTGTTTCCTGCAATTCTGCCTTGCTTTCAAATCCTCTTCGTTGCTTCCCTCAATATATCTGTGGATGAGAGTTATCATTTATAACTCTGCGGGTTTGTGAATTGCAGTTTCCCTGAGCTCCATTTTTCAACTGTCTTTTTTGGGAGCTGGCCGCAAAAGCGCGGGATTGCCTCAGGCCCTATTCTGCTTCTGGGCGGCAGGCTGAGCCTGTGGTTAATTCTTCTTCCTGTTGGGAAAATAGAGTGACCTGTGCCTGTCCCAACACCTAGATCTAGTCTCTCATTGGTTGCCCCCTTCCCTTTCATCCTCAGGACAAATTGCAACCTGTACGGAACAGGAGGTTAAAGGTGCTGATTAGCCAAGTAGGGACATTACTAGTAAAGAAGCTGGAATGGCGAACCCGAGCACAAGGAGATGAGAAATGAGGTGCATTTTAGAAACCTTTTCCGATCACACGGTGTACCATCTTCTGGGTTTCTCATGCAAGTTTTCGATGTAGGAAGATGCCCTTGAACCTGGAGATTTGGGACCCATGGGATGGGTACCACGCAGTATTACTTTAAAGGGTCTGCGTTTGCTCACCCAACCTCACCAAAACTGTCAGCCCCAAGAGTGTCCACCCTTATGTCTCATCCAGGTGTGGGTCTAGATATGGTCAATCCAGGTTGCATCACAGCCCCTGAACGAATTTTGTAAGAATTTCTCTCTCTTTCACTGTCTTTGTTTTACGGGTTTTTAAAAGTAATTTATTTTTATAATGGGGTTTAGCTGCTTTTCACGGCTCTGTTTATGCAGCTTTACACCCACTTGACTTACTTCCAGAGAGATATCAATACATAGGTTTTAAGATTCTTAATAGTCACATATATTCTTGTGCGGGAAATAGGGGGTGTTGAGTCCAGTTCACTGAGCAAGGAGTAGGTCTTGTCTATTACATATTGGGTGTATGGAACGGTATCTGAGCGAAATTGAAACCCTTGTTTTATGCATCTCCCCACCTCACCTTTTCTGTTAAGCAGATATAGTGTGTTTTCTAAACGTGTGACTCTGTTCTGTTTTGTAATTCAGTTCAAGTGTAGCGGTTTTTACATTCCCTCTATAAGTGATAGCTTATGATAAGTGTCTTTTTCTGTGTGACTTATTTCACTTAGAATCGTCGTACCTAACTCCACTCATCTTGCTTCTACTAGCCTTATGAGACATTGATTTCATGTCTGAGTGATATTCCATTGTACATAAGGACCACAACTTCTTTATCCATTTTTCTCTTTCCTGGGATATTTAAGGTGTCATGAAGTGGAGGTTCTTGTCAACAGAGCAGCCCTAAACTTTCCGGTGCCTGTGTCTTGCTGATTTTTAGTTTTTCCAATTTATACGCCCATGAGTGGACGTGCCCTATGCTCCCTAAGCTGTTTTTTTTCCATGTTTCAGGACACAACGTACACTTCTCCAGAGTGGCTGTTGGCAATTTACATCCCGCCCATCAGTGTAGCAAGGCTGCCATTTCTCCATGGCCTGTCCTGCATTTCTGGTTTTGACACTTTTTGCAGCATGGCCCTTTTGACCGATGGGAAGCGAGACTTCTTTGTAGCGCTGATTTGCCTTTCCAGGTTGCTTGGTTGGCCAAAAAGGGCGTATGCGTTTTTTCCTGAATATATTCAGGAAAAAACGCATACGCCCTTTTTGGCCAAGGGCATCATTGTCGACGTTTTGCCGCTTTTCATGTGCTTTAAAGGCGATTCGTATCTACCTCCTGAAATCTGTTTCCTGCAATTCTGCCTTGCTTTCAAATCCTCTTCGTTGCCTTCCCTCAATATATCTGTGGATGAGAGTTATCATTTATAACTCTGCGGGTTTGTGAATTGCAGTTTCCCTGAGCTCCATTTTTCAATTGTCTTTTTTGGGAGCTGGCCGCAAAAGCGCGGGATTGCCTCAGGCCCTAGTCTGCTTCTGGGCAGCAGGCTGAGCCTGTGGTTAATTCTTCTTCCTGTTGGGAAAATAGAGTGACTTGTGCCTGTCCCAACACCTAGATCTAGTCTCTCATTGGTTGCCCCTCTTCCCGTTCATCCTCAGGACAAATTGCAACCTGTAGGGAACAGGAGGTTAAAGGTGCTGATTCTCCAAGTAGGGAGATTGCTAGTAAAGTAGCTGGAATGGCGAAACCGAGCACAAGGAGATGAGAAATGAGGTGCGTTTTAGAAACCTTTCAAAATCACACGGTGTACCATCTTCTGGGTTTCTCATGCATGTTTTCGATGTAGGAAGATGCCCTTGAACCTGGAGATTTGGGACCCATGGGATGGGTACCACGCAGTATTACTTTAAAGGGTCTGCGTTTGCTCACCCAACCTCACCCAACCTCTCAGCCCCAAGAGTGTCCACCCTTATGTCTCATCCAGGTGTGGGTCTGGATATGGTCAATCCAGGTTGCATCACAGCCTCTGAAAGAATTTTGTAAGAATTTCTCTCTCTTTCACTGTCTTTGTTTTACGGGTTTTTAAAAGTAATTTATTTTTATAATGGGGTTTAGCTGCTTTTCATGGCTGTGTTTATGCGGCTTTACACCCACTTGACTCACTTCCAGAGAGATATCAATACATAGGTTTTATGATTCTTACTAGTCACATATATTCTTGTGTGGTGAATAGGGGGTGTTGAGTCCAGTTCACTGAGCAAGGAGTAGGTCTTGTCTATTACATATTGGGTGTATGGAACGGTATCTGAGGGAATTTGAAACCCTTGTTTTATGCATCACCCCACCTCACCATTCCCGTTAAGCAGCCATAGTGTGTTTTCTAAACGTGTGACTCTGTTCTGTTTTGTAATTCAGTTCAAGTGTAGCGGTTTTTACATTCCCTCTGTAAGTGATAGCTTATGATAAGTGTCTTTTTCTGTGTGACTTATTTCACTTAGAATCGTCGTACCTAACTCCACTCATCTTGCTTCTACTAGCCTTATGAGACATTGATTTCATGTCTGAGTGATATTCCATTGTACATAAGGACCACAACTTCTTTATCCATTTTTCTCTTTCCTGGGATATTTAAGGTGTCATGAAGTGGAGGTTCTTGTCAACAGAGCAGCCCTAAACTTTCCGGTGCCTGTGTCTTGCTGATTTTTAGTTTTTCCAATTTATACGCCCATGAGTGGACGTGCCCTATGCTCCCTAAGCTGTTTTTTTTCCATGTTTCAGGACACAACGTACACTTCTCCAGAGTGGCTGTTGGCAATTTACATCCCGCCCATCAGTGTAGCAAGGCTGCCATTTCTCCATGGCCTGTCCTGCATTTCTGGTTTTGACACTTTTTGCAGCATGGCCCTTTTGACCGATGGGAAGCGAGACTTCTTTGTAGCGCTGATTTGCCTTTCCAGGTTGCTTGGTTGGCCAAAAAGGGCGTATGCGTTTTTTCCTGAATATATTCAGGAAAAAACGCATACGCCCTTTTTGGCCAAGGGCATCATTGTCGACGTTTTGCCGCTTTTCATGTGCTTTAAAGGCGATTCGTATCTACCTCCTGAAATCTGTTTCCTGCAATTCTGCCTTGCTTTCAAATCCTCTTCGTTGCCTTCCCTCAATATATCTGTGGATGAGAGTTATCATTTATAACTCTGCGGGTTTGTGAATTGCAGTTTCCCTGAGCTCCATTTTTCAATTGTCTTTTTTGGGAGCTGGCCGCAAAAGCGCGGGATTGCCTCAGGCCCTAGTCTGCTTCTGGGCAGCAGGCTGAGCCTGTGGTTAATTCTTCTTCCTGTTGGGAAAATAGAGTGACTTGTGCCTGTCCCAACACCTAGATCTAGTCTCTCATTGGTTGCCCCTCTTCCCGTTCATCCTCAGGACAAATTGCAACCTGTAGGGAACAGGAGGTTAAAGGTGCTGATTCTCCAAGTAGGGAGATTGCTAGTAAAGTAGCTGGAATGGCGAAACCGAGCACAAGGAGATGAGAAATGAGGTGCGTTTTAGAAACCTTTCAAAATCACACGGTGTACCATCTTCTGGGTTTCTCATGCATGTTTTCGATGTAGGAAGATGCCCTTGAACCTGGAGATTTGGGACCCATGGGATGGGTACCACGCAGTATTACTTTAAAGGGTCTGCGTTTGCTCACCCAACCTCACCCAACCTCTCAGCCCCAAGAGTGTCCACCCTTATGTCTCATCCAGGTGTGGGTCTGGATATGGTCAATCCAGGTTGCATCACAGCCTCTGAAAGAATTTTGTAAGAATTTCTCTCTCTTTCACTGTCTTTGTTTTACGGGTTTTTAAAAGTAATTTATTTTTATAATGGGGTTTAGCTGCTTTTCATGGCTGTGTTTATGCGGCTTTACACCCACTTGACTCACTTCCAGAGAGATATCAATACATAGGTTTTATGATTCTTACTAGTCACATATATTCTTGTGTGGTGAATAGGGGGTGTTGAGTCCAGTTCACTGAGCAAGGAGTAGGTCTTGTCTATTACATATTGGGTGTATGGAACGGTATCTGAGGGAATTTGAAACCCTTGTTTTATGCATCACCCCACCTCACCATTCCCGTTAAGCAGCCATAGTGTGTTTTCTAAACGTGTGACTCTGTTCTGTTTTGTAATTCAGTTCAAGTGTAGCGGTTTTTACATTCCCTCTGTAAGTGATAGCTTATGATAAGTGTCTTTTTCTGTGTGACTTATTTCACTTAGAATCGTCGTACCTAACTCCACTCATCTTGCTTCTACTAGCCTTATGAGACATTGATTTCATATCTGAGTGATATTCCATTGTACATAAGGACCACAACTTCTTTATCCATTTTTCTCTTTCCTGGGATATTTAAGGTGTCATGAAGTGGAGGTTCTTGTCAACAGAGCAGCCCTAAACTTTCCGGTGCCTGTGTCTTGCTGATTTTTAGTTTTTCCAATTTATACGCCCATGAGTGGACGTGCCCTATGCTCCCTAAGCTGTTTTTTTTCCATGTTTCAGGACACAACGTACACTTCTCCAGAGTGGCTGTTGGCAATTTACATCCCGCCCATCAGTGTAGCAAGGCTGCCATTTCTCCATGGCCTGTCCTGCATTTCTGGTTTTGACACTTTTTGCAGCATGGCCCTTTTCACCGATGGGAAGCGAGACTTCTTTGTAGCGCTGATTTGCCTTTCCAGGTTGCTTGGTTGGCCAAAAAGGGCGTATGCGTTTTTTGCTGAATATATTCAGGAAAAAACGCATACACCCTTTTTGGCCAAGGGCATCATTGTCGACGTTTTGCCGCTTTTCATGTGCTTTAAAGGCGATTCGTATCTACCTCCTGAAATCTGTTTCCTGCAATTCTGCCTTGCTTTCAAATCCTCTTCGTTGCCTTCCCTCCATATATCTGTGGACGAGAGTTATCATTTACAACTCTGAGGGTTTTTGAATTGCAGTTTCCCTGAGCTCCATTTTTCAACTGTCTTTTTTGGGAGCTGGCCGCAAAAGCGCGGGATTGCCTCAGGCCCTATTCTGCTTCTGGGCGGCAGGCTGAGCCTGTGGTTAATTCTTCTTCCTGATGGGAAAATAGAGTGACCTCTGCCTGTCCCAACACCTAGATCTAGTCTCTCATTGGTTGCCCCTCTTCCCGTTCATCCTCAGGACAAATTGCAACCTGTAGGGAACAGGAGGTTAAAGGTGCTGATTCTCCAAGTAGGGAGATTGCTAGTAAAGTAGCTGGAATGGCGAAACCGAGCACAAGGAGATGAGAAATGAGGTGCTTTTTAGAAACCTTTAGAAATCACACGGTGTACCATCTTCTGGGTTTCTCATGCATGTTTTCGATGTAGGAAGATGCCCTTGAACCTGGAGATTTGGGACCCATGGGATGAGTACCACGCAGTATTATTTTAAAGGGTCTGCGTTTGCTCACCCAACCTCACCCAACCTCTCAGCCCCAAGAGTGTCCACCCTTATGTCTCATCCAGCTGTGGGTCTAGATATGGTCAATCCAGGTTGCATCACAGCCTCTGAACGAATTTTGTAAGAATTTCTCTCTCTTTCACTGTCTTTGTTTTAAGGGTTTTAAAAAGTAATTTATTTTTATAATGGGGTTTAGCTGCTTTTCATGGTTGTGTTTATGCGGCTTTCCACCCACTTGACTCACTTCCAGACAGATATCAATACATAGGTTTTAAGATTCTTAATAGTCACATATATTCTTGTGCGGGAAATAGGGGGTGTTGAGTCCAGTTCACTGAGCAAGGAGTAGGTCTTGTCTATTACATATTGGGTGTATGGAACGGTATCTGAGCGAAATTGAAACCCTTGTTTTATGCATCTCCCCACCTCACCTTTTCTGTTAAGCAGATATAGTGTGTTTTCTAAACGTGTGACTCTGTTCTGTTTTGTAATTCAGTTCAAGTGTAGCGGTTTTTACATTCCCTCTATAAGTGATAGCTTATGATAAGTGTCTTTTTCTGTGTGACTTATTTCACTTAGAATCGTCGTACCTAACTCCACTCATCTTGCTTCTACTAGCCTTATGAGACATTGATTTCATGTCTGAGTGATATTCCATTGTACATAAGGACCACAACTTCTTTATCCATTTTTCTCTTTCCTGGGATATTTAAGGTGTCATGAAGTGGAGGTTCTTGTCAACAGAGCAGCCCTAAACTTTCCGGTGCCTGTGTCTTGCTGATTTTTAGTTTTTCCAATTTATACGCCCATGAGTGGACGTGCCCTATGCTCCCTAAGCTGTTTTTTTTCCATGTTTCAGGACACAACGTACACTTCTCCAGAGTGGCTGTTGGCAATTTACATCCCGCCCATCAGTGTAGCAAGGCTGCCATTTCTCCATGGCCTGTCCTGCATTTCTGGATTTGACACTTTTTGCAGCATGGCCCTTTTGACCGATGGGAAGCGAGACTTCTTTGTAGCGCTGATTTGCCTTTCCAGGTTGCTTGGTTGGCCAAAAAGGGCGTATGCGTTTTTTCCTGAATATATTCAGGAAAAAACGCATACGCCCTTTTTGGCCAAGGGCATCATTGTCGACGTTTTGCCGCTTTTCATGTGCTTTAAAGGCGATTCGTATCTACCTCCTGAAATCTGTTTCCTGCAATTCTGCCTTGCTTTCAAATCCTCTTCGTTGCCTTCCCTCAATATATCTGTGGATGAGAGTTATCATTTATAACTCTGCGGGTTTGTGAATTGCAGTTTCCCTGAGCTCCATTTTTCAATTGTCTTTTTTGGGAGCTGGCCGCAAAAGCGCGGGATTGCCTCAGGCCCTAGTCTGCTTCTGGGCAGCAGGCTGAGCCTGTGGTTAATTCTTCTTCCTGTTGGGAAAATAGAGTGACTTGTGCCTGTCCCAACACCTAGATCTAGTCTCTCATTGGTTGCCCCTCTTCCCGTTCATCCTCAGGACAAATTGCAACCTGTAGGGAACAGGAGGTTAAAGGTGCTAATTCTCCAAGTAGGGAGATTGCTAGTAAAGTAGCTGGAATGGCGAAACCGAGCACAAGGAGATGAGAAATGAGGTGCGTTTTAGAAACCTTTCAAAATCACACGGTGTACCATCTTCTGGGTTTCTCATGCATGTTTTCAATGTAGGAAGATGCCCTTGAACCTGGAGATTTGGGACCCATGGGATGGGTACCACGCAGTATTAGTTTAAAGGGTCTGCGTTTGCTCACCCAACCTCACCCAACCTCTCAGCCCCAAGAGTGTCCACCCTTATGTCTCATCCAGGTGTGGGTCTGGATATGGTCAATCCAGGTTGCATCACAGCCTCTGAAAGAATTTTGTAAGAATTTCTCTCTCTTTCACTGTCTTTGTTTTACGGGTTTTTAAAAGTAATTTATTTTTATAATGGGGTTTAGCTGCTTTTCATGGCTGTGTTTATGCGGCTTTACACCCACTTGACTCACTTCCAGAGAGATATCAATACATAGGTTTTATGATTCTTACTAGTCACATATATTCTTGTGTGGTGAATAGGGGGTGTTGAGTCCAGTTCACTGAGCAAGGAGTAGGTCTTGTCTATTACATATTGGGTGTATGGAACGGTATCTGAGGGAATTTGAAACCCTTGTTTTATGCATCACCCCACCTCACCATTCCCGTTAAGCAGCCATAGTGTGTTTTCTAAACGTGTGACTCTGTTCTGTTTTGTAATTCAGTTCAAGTGTAGCGGTTTTTACATTCCCTCTGTAAGTGATAGCTTATGATAAGTGTCTTTTTCTGTGTGACTTATTTCACTTAGAATCGTCGTACCTAACTCCACTCATCTTGCTTCTACTAGCCTTATGAGACATTGATTTCATGTCTGAGTGATATTCCATTGTACATAAGGACCACAACTTCTTTATCCATTTTTCTCTTTCCTGGGATATTTAAGGTGTCATGAAGTGGAGGTTCTTGTCAACAGAGCAGCCCTAAACTTTCCGGTGCCTGTGTCTTGCTGATTTTTAGTTTTTCCAATTTATACGCCCATGAGTGGACGTGCCCTATGCTCCCTAAGCTGTTTTTTTTCGATGTTTCAGGACACAACGTACACTTCTCCAGAGTGGCTGTTGGCAATTTACATCCCGCCCATCAGTGTAGCAAGGCTGCCATTTCTCCATGGCCTGTCCTGCATTTCTGGTTTTGACACTTTTTGCAGCATGGCCCTTTTCACCGATGGGAAGCGAGACTTCTTTGTAGCGCTGATTTGCCTTTCCAGGTTGCTTGGTTGGCCAAAAAGGGCGTATGCGTTTTTTGCTGAATATATTCAGGAAAAAACGCATACGCCCTTTTTGGCCAAGGGCATCATTGTCGACGTTTTGCCGCTTTTCATGTGCTTTAAAGGCGATTCGTATCTACCTCCTGAAATCTGTTTCCTGCAATTCTGCCTTGCTTTCAAATCCTCTTCGTTGCCTTCCCTCAATATATTTGTGGACGAGAGTTATCATTTACAACTCTGAGGGTTTTTGAATTGCAGTTTCCCTGAGCTCCATTTTTCAACTGTCTTTTTTGGGAGCTGGCCGCAAAAGCGCGGGATTGCCTCAGGCCCTATTCTGCTTCTGGGCGGCAGGCTGAGCCTGTGGTTAATTCTTCTTCCTGATGGGAAAATAGAGTGACCTCTGCCTGTCCCAACACCTAGATCTAGTCTCTCATTGGTTGCCCCTCTTCCCGTTCATCCTCAGGACAAATTGCAACCTGTAGGGAACAGGAGGTTAAAGGTGCTGATTCTCCAAGTAGGGAGATTGCTAGTAAAGTAGCTGGAATGGCGAAACCGAGCACAAGGAGATGAGAAATGAGGTGCTTTTTAGAAACCTTTCGAAATCACACGGTGTACCATCTTCTGGGTTTCTCATGCATGTTTTCGATGTAGGAAGATGCCCTTGAACCTGGAGATTTGGGACCCATGGGATGAGTACCACGCAGTATTATTTTAAAGGGTCTGCGTTTGCTCACCCAACCTCACCCAACCTCTCAGCCCCAAGAGTGTCCACCCTTATGTCTCATCCAGCTGTGGGTCTAGATATGGTCAATCCAGGTTGCATCACAGCCTCTGAACGAATTTTGTAAGAATTTCTCTCTCTTTCACTGTCTTTGTTTTACGGGTTTTTAAAAGTAATTTATTTTTATAATGGGGTTTAGCTGCTTTTCATGGTTGTGTTTATGCGGCTTTCCACCCACTTGACTCACTTCCAGACAGATATCAATACATAGGTTTTAAGATTCTTAATAGTCACATATATTCTTGTGCGGGAAATAGGGGGTGTTGAGTCCAGTTCACTGAGCAAGGAGTAGGTCTTGTCTATTACATATTGGGTGTATGGAACGGTATCTGAGCGAAATTGAAACCCTTGTTTTATGCATCTCCCCACCTCACCTTTTCTGTTAAGCAGATATAGTGTGTTTTCTAAACGTGTGACTCTGTTCTGTTTTGTAATTCAGTTCAAGTGTAGCGGTTTTTACATTCCCTCTATAAGTGATAGCTTATGATAAGTGTCTTTTTCTGTGTGACTTATTTCACTTAGAATCGTCGTACCTAACTCCACTCATCTTGCTTCTACTAGCCTTATGAGACATTGATTTCATGTCTGAGTGATATTCCATTGTACATAAGGACCACAACTTCTTTATCCATTTTTCTCTTTCCTGGGATATTTAAGGTGTCATGAAGTGGAGGTTCTTGTCAACAGAGCAGCCCTAAACTTTCCGGTGCCTGTGTCTTGCTGATTTTTAGTTTTTCCAATTTATACGCCCATGAGTGGACGTGCCCTATGCTCCCTAAGCTGTTTTTTTTCCATGTTTCAGGACACAACGTACACTTCTCCAGAGTGGCTGTTGGCAATTTACATCCCGCCCATCAGTGTAGCAAGGCTGCCATTTCTCCATGGCCTGTCCTGCATTTCTGGTTTTGACACTTTTTGCAGCATGGCCCTTTTGACCGATGGGAAGCGAGACTTCTTTGTAGCGCTGATTTGCCTTTCCAGGTTGCTTGGTTGGCCAAAAAGGGCGTATGCGTTTTTTCCTGAATATATTCAGGAAAAAACGCATACGCCCTTTTTGGCCAAGGGCATCATTGTCGACGTTTTGCCGCTTTTCATGTGCTTTAAAGGCGATTCGTATCTACCTCCTGAAATCTGTTTCCTGCAATTCTGCCTTGCTTTCAAATCCTCTTCGTTGCCTTCCCTCAATATATCTGTGGATGAGAGTTATCATTTATAACTCTGCGGGTTTGTGAATTGCAGTTTCCCTGAGCTCCATTTTTCAATTGTCTTTTTTGGGAGCTGGCCGCAAAAGCGCGGGATTGCCTCAGGCCCTAGTCTGCTTCTGGGCAGCAGGCTGAGCCTGTGGTTAATTCTTCTTCCTGTTGGGAAAATAGAGTGACTTGTGCCTGTCCCAACACCTAGATCTAGTCTCTCATTGGTTGCCCCTTTTCCCGTTCATCCTCAGGACAAATTGCAACCTGTAGGGAACAGGAGGTTAAAGGTGCTGATTCTCCAAGTAGGGAGATTGCTAGTAAAGTAGCTGGAATGGCGAAACCGAGCACAAGGAGATGAGAAATGAGGTGCGTTTTAGAAACCTTTCAAAATCACACGGTGTACCATCTTCTGGGTTTCTCATGCATGTTTTCGATGTAGGAAGATGCCCTTGAACCTGGAGATTTGGGACCCATGGGATGGGTACCACGCAGTATTACTTTAAAGGGTCTGCGTTTGCTCACCCAACCTCACCCAACCTCTCAGCCCCAAGAGTGTCCACCCTTATGTCTCATCCAGGTGTGGGTCTGGATATGGTCAATCCAGGTTGCATCACAGCCTCTGAAAGAATTTTGTAAGAATTTCTCTCTCTTTCACTGTCTTTGTTTTACGGGTTTTTAAAAGTAATTTATTTTTATAATGGGGTTTAGCTGCTTTTCATGGCTGTGTTTATGCGGCTTTACACCCACTTGACTCACTTCCAGAGAGATATCAATACATAGGTTTTATGATTCTTACTAGTCACATATATTCTTGTGTGGTGAATAGGGGGTGTTGAGTCCAGTTCACTGAGCAAGGAGTAGGTCTTGTCTATTACATATTGGGTGTATGGAACGGTATCTGAGGGAATTTGAAACCCTTGTTTTATGCATCACCCCACCTCACCATTCCCGTTAAGCAGCCATAGTGTGTTTTCTAAACGTGTGACTCTGTTCTGTTTTGTAATTCAGTTCAAGTGTAGCGGTTTTTACATTCCCTCTGTAAGTGATAGCTTATGATAAGTGTCTTTTTCTGTGTGACTTATTTCACTTAGAATCGTCGTACCTAACTCCACTCATCTTGCTTCTACTAGCCTTATGAGACATTGATTTCATGTCTGAGTGATATTCCATTGTACATAAGGACCACAACTTCTTTATCCATTTTTCTCTTTCCTGGGATATTTAAGGTGTCATGAAGTGGAGGTTCTTGTCAACAGAGCAGCCCTAAACTTTCCGGTGCCTGTGTCTTGCTGATTTTTAGTTTTTCCAATTTATACGCCCATGAGTGGACGTGCCCTATGCTCCCTAAGCTGTTTTTTTTCCATGTTTCAGGACACAACGTACACTTCTCCAGAGTGGCTGTTGGCAATTTACATCCCGCCCATCAGTGTAGCAAGGCTGCCATTTCTCCATGGCCTGTCCTGCATTTCTGGTTTTGACACTTTTTGCAGCATGGCCCTTTTGACCGATGGGAAGCGAGACTTCTTTGTAGCGCTGATTTGCCTTTCCAGGTTGCTTGGTTGGCCAAAAAGGGCGTATGCGTTTTTTCCTGAATATATTCAGGAAAAAACGCATACGCCCTTTTTGGCCAAGGGCATCATTGTCGACGTTTTGCCGCTTTTCATGTGCTTTAAAGGCGATTCGTATCTACCTCCTGAAATCTGTTTCCTGCAATTCTGCCTTGCTTTCAAATCCTCTTCGTTGCCTTCCCTCAATATATCTGTGGATGAGAGTTATCATTTATAACTCTGCGGGTTTGTGAATTGCAGTTTCCCTGAGCTCCATTTTTCAATTGTCTTTTTTGGGAGCTGGCCGCAAAAGCGCGGGATTGCCTCAGGCCCTAGTCTGCTTCTGGGCAGCAGGCTGAGCCTGTGGTTAATTCTTCTTCCTGTTGGGAAAATAGAGTGACTTGTGCCTGTCCCAACACCTAGATCTAGTCTCTCATTGGTTGCCCCTCTTCCCGTTCATCCTCAGGACAAATTGCAACCTGTAGGGAACAGGAGGTTAAAGGTGCTGATTCTCCAAGTAGGGAGATTGCTAGTAAAGTAGCTGGAATGGCGAAACCGAGCACAAGGAGATGAGAAATGAGGTGCGTTTTAGAAACCTTTCAAAATCACACGGTGTACCATCTTCTGGGTTTCTCATGCATGTTTTCGATGTAGGAAGATGCCCTTGAACCTGGAGATTTGGGACCCATGGGATGGGTACCACGCAGTATTACTTTAAAGGGTCTGCGTTTGCTCACCCAACCTCACCCAACCTCTCAGCCCCAAGAGTGTCCACCCTTATGTCTCATCCAGGTGTGGGTCTGGATATGGTCAATCCAGGTTGCATCACAGCCTCTGAAAGAATTTTGTAAGAATTTCTCTCTCTTTCACTGTCTTTGTTTTACGGGTTTTTAAAAGTAATTTATTTTTATAATGGGGTTTAGCTGCTTTTCATGGCTGTGTTTATGCGGCTTTACACCCACTTGACTCACTTCCAGAGAGATATCAATACATAGGTTTTATGATTCTTACTAGTCACATATATTCTTGTGTGGTGAATAGGGGGTGTTGAGTCCAGTTCACTGAGCAAGGAGTAGGTCTTGTCTATTACATATTGGGTGTATGGAACGGTATCTGAGGGAATTTGAAACCCTTGTTTTATGCATCACCCCACCTCACCATTCCCGTTAAGCAGCCATAGTGTGTTTTCTAAACGTGTGACTCTGTTCTGTTTTGTAATTCAGTTCAAGTGTAGCGGTTTTTACATTCCCTCTGTAAGTGATAGCTTATGATAAGTGTCTTTTTCTGTGTGACTTATTTCACTTAGAATCGTCGTACCTAACTCCACTCATCTTGCTTCTACTAGCCTTATGAGACATTGATTTCATATCTGAGTGATATTCCATTGTACATAAGGACCACAACTTCTTTATCCATTTTTCTCTTTCCTGGGATATTTAAGGTGTCATGAAGTGGAGGTTCTTGTCAACAGAGCAGCCCTAAACTTTCCGGTGCCTGTGTCTTGCTGATTTTTAGTTTTTCCAATTTATACGCCCATGAGTGGACGTGCCCTATGCTCCCTAAGCTGTTTTTTTTCCATGTTTCAGGACACAACGTACACTTCTCCAGAGTGGCTGTTGGCAATTTACATCCCGCCCATCAGTGTAGCAAGGCTGCCATTTCTCCATGGCCTGTCCTGCATTTCTGGTTTTGACACTTTTTGCAGCATGGCCCTTTTCACCGATGGGAAGCGAGACTTCTTTGTAGCGCTGATTTGCCTTTCCAGGTTGCTTGGTTGGCCAAAAAGGGCGTATGCGTTTTTTGCTGAATATATTCAGGAAAAAACGCATACACCCTTTTTGGCCAAGGGCATCATTGTCGACGTTTTGCCGCTTTTCATGTGCTTTAAAGGCGATTCGTATCTACCTCCTGAAATCTGTTTCCTGCAATTCTGCCTTGCTTTCAAATCCTCTTCGTTGCCTTCCCTCCATATATCTGTGGACGAGAGTTATCATTTACAACTCTGAGGGTTTTTGAATTGCAGTTTCCCTGAGCTCCATTTTTCAACTGTCTTTTTTGGGAGCTGGCCGCAAAAGCGCGGGATTGCCTCAGGCCCTATTCTGCTTCTGGGCGGCAGGCTGAGCCTGTGGTTAATTCTTCTTCCTGATGGGAAAATAGAGTGACCTCTGCCTGTCCCAACACCTAGATCTAGTCTCTCATTGGTTGCCCCTCTTCCCGTTCATCCTCAGGACAAATTGCAACCTGTAGGGAACAGGAGGTTAAAGGTGCTGATTCTCCAAGTAGGGAGATTGCTAGTAAAGTAGCTGGAATGGCGAAACCGAGCACAAGGAGATGAGAAATGAGGTGCTTTTTAGAAACCTTTCGAAATCACACGGTGTACCATCTTCTGGGTTTCTCATGCATGTTTTCGATGTAGGAAGATGCCCTTGAACCTGGAGATTTGGGACCCATGGGATGAGTACCACGCAGTATTATTTTAAAGGGTCTGCGTTTGCTCACCCAACCTCACCCAACCTCTCAGCCCCAAGAGTGTCCACCCTTATGTCTCATCCAGCTGTGGGTCTAGATATGGTCAATCCAGGTTGCATCACAGCCTCTGAACGAATTTTGTAAGAATTTCTCTCTCTTTCACTGTCTTTGTTTTAAGGGTTTTAAAAAGTAATTTATTTTTATAATGGGGTTTAGCTGCTTTTCATGGTTGTGTTTATGCGGCTTTCCACCCACTTGACTCACTTCCAGACAGATATCAATACATAGGTTTTAAGATTCTTAATAGTCACATATATTCTTGTGCGGGAAATAGGGGGTGTTGAGTCCAGTTCACTGAGCAAGGAGTAGGTCTTGTCTATTACATATTGGGTGTATGGAACGGTATCTGAGCGAAATTGAAACCCTTGTTTTATGCATCTCCCCACCTCACCTTTTCTGTTAAGCAGATATAGTGTGTTTTCTAAACGTGTGACTCTGTTCTGTTTTGTAATTCAGTTCAAGTGTAGCGGTTTTTACATTCCCTCTATAAGTGATAGCTTATGATAAGTGTCTTTTTCTGTGTGACTTATTTCACTTAGAATCGTCGTACCTAACTCCACTCATCTTGCTTCTACTAGCCTTATGAGACATTGATTTCATGTCTGAGTGATATTCCATTGTACATAAGGACCACAACTTCTTTATCCATTTTTCTCTTTCCTGGGATATTTAAGGTGTCATGAAGTGGAGGTTCTTGTCAACAGAGCAGCCCTAAACTTTCCGGTGCCTGTGTCTTGCTGATTTTTAGTTTTTCCAATTTATACGCCCATGAGTGGACGTGCCCTATGCTCCCTAAGCTGTTTTTTTTCCATGTTTCAGGACACAACGTACACTTCTCCAGAGTGGCTGTTGGCAATTTACATCCCGCCCATCAGTGTAGCAAGGCTGCCATTTCTCCATGGCCTGTCCTGCATTTCTGGATTTGACACTTTTTGCAGCATGGCCCTTTTGACCGATGGGAAGCGAGACTTCTTTGTAGCGCTGATTTGCCTTTCCAGGTTGCTTGGTTGGCCAAAAAGGGCGTATGCGTTTTTTCCTGAATATATTCAGGAAAAAACGCATACGCCCTTTTTGGCCAAGGGCATCATTGTCGACGTTTTGCCGCTTTTCATGTGCTTTAAAGGCGATTCGTATCTACCTCCTGAAATCTGTTTCCTGCAATTCTGCCTTGCTTTCAAATCCTCTTCGTTGCCTTCCCTCAATATATCTGTGGATGAGAGTTATCATTTATAACTCTGCGGGTTTGTGAATTGCAGTTTCCCTGAGCTCCATTTTTCAATTGTCTTTTTTGGGAGCTGGCCGCAAAAGCGCGGGATTGCCTCAGGCCCTAGTCTGCTTCTGGGCAGCAGGCTGAGCCTGTGGTTAATTCTTCTTCCTGTTGGGAAAATAGAGTGACTTGTGCCTGTCCCAACACCTAGATCTAGTCTCTCATTGGTTGCCCCTCTTCCCGTTCATCCTCAGGACAAATTGCAACCTGTAGGGAACAGGAGGTTAAAGGTGCTAATTCTCCAAGTAGGGAGATTGCTAGTAAAGTAGCTGGAATGGCGAAACCGAGCACAAGGAGATGAGAAATGAGGTGCGTTTTAGAAACCTTTCAAAATCACACGGTGTACCATCTTCTGGGTTTCTCATGCATGTTTTCAATGTAGGAAGATGCCCTTGAACCTGGAGATTTGGGACCCATGGGATGGGTACCACGCAGTATTAGTTTAAAGGGTCTGCGTTTGCTCACCCAACCTCACCCAACCTCTCAGCCCCAAGAGTGTCCACCCTTATGTCTCATCCAGGTGTGGGTCTGGATATGGTCAATCCAGGTTGCATCACAGCCTCTGAAAGAATTTTGTAAGAATTTCTCTCTCTTTCACTGTCTTTGTTTTACGGGTTTTTAAAAGTAATTTATTTTTATAATGGGGTTTAGCTGCTTTTCATGGCTGTGTTTATGCGGCTTTACACCCACTTGACTCACTTCCAGAGAGATATCAATACATAGGTTTTATGATTCTTACTAGTCACATATATTCTTGTGTGGTGAATAGGGGGTGTTGAGTCCAGTTCACTGAGCAAGGAGTAGGTCTTGTCTATTACATATTGGGTGTATGGAACGGTATCTGAGGGAATTTGAAACCCTTGTTTTATGCATCACCCCACCTCACCATTCCCGTTAAGCAGCCATAGTGTGTTTTCTAAACGTGTGACTCTGTTCTGTTTTGTAATTCAGTTCAAGTGTAGCGGTTTTTACATTCCCTCTGTAAGTGATAGCTTATGATAAGTGTCTTTTTCTGTGTGACTTATTTCACTTAGAATCGTCGTACCTAACTCCACTCATCTTGCTTCTACTAGCCTTATGAGACATTGATTTCATGTCTGAGTGATATTCCATTGTACATAAGGACCACAACTTCTTTATCCATTTTTCTCTTTCCTGGGATATTTAAGGTGTCATGAAGTGGAGGTTCTTGTCAACAGAGCAGCCCTAAACTTTCCGGTGCCTGTGTCTTGCTGATTTTTAGTTTTTCCAATTTATACGCCCATGAGTGGACGTGCCCTATGCTCCCTAAGCTGTTTTTTTTCGATGTTTCAGGACACAACGTACACTTCTCCAGAGTGGCTGTTGGCAATTTACATCCCGCCCATCAGTGTAGCAAGGCTGCCATTTCTCCATGGCCTGTCCTGCATTTCTGGTTTTGACACTTTTTGCAGCATGGCCCTTTTCACCGATGGGAAGCGAGACTTCTTTGTAGCGCTGATTTGCCTTTCCAGGTTGCTTGGTTGGCCAAAAAGGGCGTATGCGTTTTTTGCTGAATATATTCAGGAAAAAACGCATACGCCCTTTTTGGCCAAGGGCATCATTGTCGACGTTTTGCCGCTTTTCATGTGCTTTAAAGGCGATTCGTATCTACCTCCTGAAATCTGTTTCCTGCAATTCTGCCTTGCTTTCAAATCCTCTTCGTTGCCTTCCCTCAATATATTTGTGGACGAGAGTTATCATTTACAACTCTGAGGGTTTTTGAATTGCAGTTTCCCTGAGCTCCATTTTTCAACTGTCTTTTTTGGGAGCTGGCCGCAAAAGCGCGGGATTGCCTCAGGCCCTATTCTGCTTCTGGGCGGCAGGCTGAGCCTGTGGTTAATTCTTCTTCCTGATGGGAAAATAGAGTGACCTCTGCCTGTCCCAACACCTAGATCTAGTCTCTCATTGGTTGCCCCTCTTCCCGTTCATCCTCAGGACAAATTGCAACCTGTAGGGAACAGGAGGTTAAAGGTGCTGATTCTCCAAGTAGGGAGATTGCTAGTAAAGTAGCTGGAATGGCGAAACCGAGCACAAGGAGATGAGAAATGAGGTGCTTTTTAGAAACCTTTCGAAATCACACGGTGTACCATCTTCTGGGTTTCTCATGCATGTTTTCGATGTAGGAAGATGCCCTTGAACCTGGAGATTTGGGACCCATGGGATGAGTACCACGCAGTATTATTTTAAAGGGTCTGCGTTTGCTCACCCAACCTCACCCAACCTCTCAGCCCCAAGAGTGTCCACCCTTATGTCTCATCCAGCTGTGGGTCTAGATATGGTCAATCCAGGTTGCATCACAGCCTCTGAACGAATTTTGTAAGAATTTCTCTCTCTTTCACTGTCTTTGTTTTACGGGTTTTTAAAAGTAATTTATTTTTATAATGGGGTTTAGCTGCTTTTCATGGTTGTGTTTATGCGGCTTTCCACCCACTTGACTCACTTCCAGACAGATATCAATACATAGGTTTTAAGATTCTTAATAGTCACATATATTCTTGTGCGGGAAATAGGGGGTGTTGAGTCCAGTTCACTGAGCAAGGAGTAGGTCTTGTCTATTACATATTGGGTGTATGGAACGGTATCTGAGCGAAATTGAAACCCTTGTTTTATGCATCTCCCCACCTCACCATTCCCGTTAAGCAGCCATAGTGTGTTTTCTAAACGTGTGACTCTGTTCTGTTTTGTAATTCAGTTCAAGTGTAGCGGTTTTTACATTCCCTCTATAAGTGGTAGCTTATGATAAGTGTCTTTTTCTGTGTGACTTATTTCACTTAGAATCGTCGTACCTAACTCCACTCATCTTGCTTCTACTAGCATTATGAGACATTGATTTCATGTCTGAGTGATATTCCATTGTACATAAGGACCACAACTTCTTTATCCATTTTTCTCTTTCCTGGGATATTTAAGGTGTCATGAAGTGGAGGTTCTTGTCAACAGAGCAGCCCTAAACTTTCCGGTGCCTGTGTCTTGCTGATTTTTAGTTTTTCCAATTTATACGCCCATGAGTGGACGTGCCCTATGCTCCCTAAGCTGTTTTTTTTCCATGTTTCAGGACACAACGTACACTTCTCCAGAGTGGCTGTTGGCAATTTACATCCCGCCCATCAGTGTAGCAAGGCTGCCATTTCTCCATGGCCTGTCCTGCATTTCTGGATTTGACACTTTTTGCAGCATGGCCCTTTTGACCGATGGGAAGCGAGACTTCTTTGTAGCGCTGATTTGCCTTTCCAGGTTGCTTGGTTGGCCAAAAAGGGCGTATGCGTTTTTTCCTGAATATATTCAGGAAAAAACGCATACGCCCTTTTTGGCCAAGGGCATCATTGTCGACGTTTTGCCGCTTTTCATGTGCTTTAAAGGCGATTCGTATCTACCTCCTGAAATCTGTTTCCTGCAATTCTGCCTTGCTTTCAAATCCTCTTCGTTGCCTTCCCTCAATATATCTGTGGATGAGAGTTATCATTTATAACTCTGCGGGTTTGTGAATTGCAGTTTCCCTGAGCTCCATTTTTCAATTGTCTTTTTTGGGAGCTGGCCGCAAAAGCGCGGGATTGCCTCAGGCCCTAGTCTGCTTCTGGGCAGCAGGCTGAGCCTGTGGTTAATTCTTCTTCCTGTTGGGAAAATAGAGTGACTTGTGCCTGTCCCAACACCTAGATCTAGTCTCTCATTGGTTGCCCCTCTTCCCGTTCATCCTCAGGACAAATTGCAACCTGTAGGGAACAGGAGGTTAAAGGTGCTAATTCTCCAAGTAGGGAGATTGCTAGTAAAGTAGCTGGAATGGCGAAACCGAGCACAAGGAGATGAGAAATGAGGTGCGTTTTAGAAACCTTTCAAAATCACACGGTGTACCATCTTCTGGGTTTCTCATGCATGTTTTCAATGTAGGAAGATGCCCTTGAACCTGGAGATTTGGGACCCATGGGATGGGTACCACGCAGTATTAGTTTAAAGGGTCTGCGTTTGCTCACCCAACCTCACCCAACCTCTCAGCCCCAAGAGTGTCCACCCTTATGTCTCATCCAGGTGTGGGTCTGGATATGGTCAATCCAGGTTGCATCACAGCCTCTGAAAGAATTTTGTAAGAATTTCTCTCTCTTTCACTGTCTTTGTTTTACGGGTTTTTAAAAGTAATTTATTTTTATAATGGGGTTTAGCTGCTTTTCATGGCTGTGTTTATGCGGCTTTACACCCACTTGACTCACTTCCAGAGAGATATCAATACATAGGTTTTATGATTCTTACTAGTCACATATATTCTTGTGTGGTGAATAGGGGGTGTTGAGTCCAGTTCACTGAGCAAGGAGTAGGTCTTGTCTATTACATATTGGGTGTATGGAACGGTATCTGAGGGAATTTGAAACCCTTGTTTTATGCATCACCCCACCTCACCATTCCCGTTAAGCAGCCATAGTGTGTTTTCTAAACGTGTGACTCTGTTCTGTTTTGTAATTCAGTTCAAGTGTAGCGGTTTTTACATTCCCTCTGTAAGTGATAGCTTATGATAAGTGTCTTTTTCTGTGTGACTTATTTCACTTAGAATCGTCGTACCTAACTCCACTCATCTTGCTTCTACTAGCCTTATGAGACATTGATTTCATGTCTGAGTGATATTCCATTGTACATAAGGACCACAACTTCTTTATCCATTTTTCTCTTTCCTGGGATATTTAAGGTGTCATGAAGTGGAGGTTCTTGTCAACAGAGCAGCCCTAAACTTTCCGGTGCCTGTGTCTTGCTGATTTTTAGTTTTTCCAATTTATACGCCCATGAGTGGACGTGCCCTATGCTCCCTAAGCTGTTTTTTTTCGATGTTTCAGGACACAACGTACACTTCTCCAGAGTGGCTGTTGGCAATTTACATCCCGCCCATCAGTGTAGCAAGGCTGCCATTTCTCCATGGCCTGTCCTGCATTTCTGGTTTTGACACTTTTTGCAGCATGGCCCTTTTCACCGATGGGAAGCGAGACTTCTTTGTAGCGCTGATTTGCCTTTCCAGGTTGCTTGGTTGGCCAAAAAGGGCGTATGCGTTTTTTGCTGAATATATTCAGGAAAAAACGCATACGCCCTTTTTGGCCAAGGGCATCATTGTCGACGTTTTGCCGCTTTTCATGTGCTTTAAAGGCGATTCGTATCTACCTCCTGAAATCTGTTTCCTGCAATTCTGCCTTGCTTTCAAATCCTCTTCGTTGCCTTCCCTCAATATATTTGTGGACGAGAGTTATCATTTACAACTCTGAGGGTTTTTGAATTGCAGTTTCCCTGAGCTCCATTTTTCAACTGTCTTTTTTGGGAGCTGGCCGCAAAAGCGCGGGATTGCCTCAGGCCCTATTCTGCTTCTGGGCGGCAGGCTGAGCCTGTGGTTAATTCTTCTTCCTGATGGGAAAATAGAGTGACCTCTGCCTGTCCCAACACCTAGATCTAGTCTCTCATTGGTTGCCCCTCTTCCCGTTCATCCTCAGGACAAATTGCAACCTGTAGGGAACAGGAGGTTAAAGGTGCTGATTCTCCAAGTAGGGAGATTGCTAGTAAAGTAGCTGGAATGGCGAAACCGAGCACAAGGAGATGAGAAATGAGGTGCTTTTTAGAAACCTTTCGAAATCACACGGTGTACCATCTTCTGGGTTTCTCATGCATGTTTTCGATGTAGGAAGATGCCCTTGAACCTGGAGATTTGGGACCCATGGGATGAGTACCACGCAGTATTATTTTAAAGGGTCTGCGTTTGCTCACCCAACCTCACCCAACCTCTCAGCCCCAAGAGTGTCCACCCTTATGTCTCATCCAGCTGTGGGTCTAGATATGGTCAATCCAGGTTGCATCACAGCCTCTGAACGAATTTTGTAAGAATTTCTCTCTCTTTCACTGTCTTTGTTTTACGGGTTTTTAAAAGTAATTTATTTTTATAATGGGGTTTAGCTGCTTTTCATGGTTGTGTTTATGCGGCTTTCCACCCACTTGACTCACTTCCAGACAGATATCAATACATAGGTTTTAAGATTCTTAATAGTCACATATATTCTTGTGCGGGAAATAGGGGGTGTTGAGTCCAGTTCACTGAGCAAGGAGTAGGTCTTGTCTATTACATATTGGGTGTATGGAACGGTATCTGAGCGAAATTGAAACCCTTGTTTTATGCATCTCCCCACCTCACCATTCCCGTTAAGCAGCCATAGTGTGTTTTCTAAACGTGTGACTCTGTTCTGTTTTGTAATTCAGTTCAAGTGTAGCGGTTTTTACATTCCCTCTATAAGTGGTAGCTTATGATAAGTGTCTTTTTCTGTGTGACTTATTTCACTTAGAATCGTCGTACCTAACTCCACTCATCTTGCTTCTACTAGCATTATGAGACATTGATTTCATGTCTGAGTGATATTCCATTGTACATAAGGACCACAACTTCTTTATCCATTTTTCTCTTTCCTGGGATATTTAAGGTGTCATGAAGTGGAGGTTCTTGTCAACAGAGCAGCCCTAAACTTTCCGGTGCCTGTGTCTTGCTGATTTTTAGTTTTTCCAATTTATACGCCCATGAGTGGACGTGCCCTATGCTCCCTAAGCTGTTTTTTTTCCATGTTTCAGGACACAACGTACACTTCTCCAGAGTGGCTGTTGGCAATTTACATCCCGCCCATCAGTGTAGCAAGGCTGCCATTTCTCCATGGCCTGTCCTGCATTTCTGGATTTGACACTTTTTGCAGCATGGCCCTTTTGACCGATGGGAAGCGAGACTTCTTTGTAGCGCTGATTTGCCTTTCCAGGTTGCTTGGTTGGCCAAAAAGGGCGTATGCGTTTTTTCCTGAATATATTCAGGAAAAAACGCATACGCCCTTTTTGGCCAAGGGCATCATTGTCGACGTTTTGCCGCTTTTCATGTGCTTTAAAGGCGATTCGTATCTACCTCCTGAAATCTGTTTCCTGCAATTCTGCCTTGCTTTCAAATCCTCTTCGTTGCCTTCCCTCAATATATCTGTGGATGAGAGTTATCATTTATAACTCTGCGGGTTTGTGAATTGCAGTTTCCCTGAGCTCCATTTTTCAATTGTCTTTTTTGGGAGCTGGCCGCAAAAGCGCGGGATTGCCTCAGGCCCTAGTCTGCTTCTGGGCAGCAGGCTGAGCCTGTGGTTAATTCTTCTTCCTGTTGGGAAAATAGAGTGACTTGTGCCTGTCCCAACACCTAGATCTAGTCTCTCATTGGTTGCCCCTCTTCCCGTTCATCCTCAGGACAAATTGCAACCTGTAGGGAACAGGAGGTTAAAGGTGCTAATTCTCCAAGTAGGGAGATTGCTAGTAAAGTAGCTGGAATGGCGAAACCGAGCACAAGGAGATGAGAAATGAGGTGCGTTTTAGAAACCTTTCAAAATCACACGGTGTACCATCTTCTGGGTTTCTCATGCATGTTTTCAATGTAGGAAGATGCCCTTGAACCTGGAGATTTGGGACCCATGGGATGGGTACCACGCAGTATTAGTTTAAAGGGTCTGCGTTTGCTCACCCAACCTCACCCAACCTCTCAGCCCCAAGAGTGTCCACCCTTATGTCTCATCCAGGTGTGGGTCTGGATATGGTCAATCCAGGTTGCATCACAGCCTCTGAAAGAATTTTGTAAGAATTTCTCTCTCTTTCACTGTCTTTGTTTTACGGGTTTTTAAAAGTAATTTATTTTTATAATGGGGTTTAGCTGCTTTTCATGGCTGTGTTTATGCGGCTTTACACCCACTTGACTCACTTCCAGAGAGATATCAATACATAGGTTTTATGATTCTTACTAGTCACATATATTCTTGTGTGGTGAATAGGGGGTGTTGAGTCCAGTTCACTGAGCAAGGAGTAGGTCTTGTCTATTACATATTGGGTGTATGGAACGGTATCTGAGGGAATTTGAAACCCTTGTTTTATGCATCACCCCACCTCACCATTCCCGTTAAGCAGCCATAGTGTGTTTTCTAAACGTGTGACTCTGTTCTGTTTTGTAATTCAGTTCAAGTGTAGCGGTTTTTACATTCCCTCTGTAAGTGATAGCTTATGATAAGTGTCTTTTTCTGTGTGACTTATTTCACTTAGAATCGTCGTACCTAACTCCACTCATCTTGCTTCTACTAGCCTTATGAGACATTGATTTCATGTCTGAGTGATATTCCATTGTACATAAGGACCACAACTTCTTTATCCATTTTTCTCTTTCCTGGGATATTTAAGGTGTCATGAAGTGGAGGTTCTTGTCAACAGAGCAGCCCTAAACTTTCCGGTGCCTGTGTCTTGCTGATTTTTAGTTTTTCCAATTTATACGCCCATGAGTGGACGTGCCCTATGCTCCCTAAGCTGTTTTTTTTCGATGTTTCAGGACACAACGTACACTTCTCCAGAGTGGCTGTTGGCAATTTACATCCCGCCCATCAGTGTAGCAAGGCTGCCATTTCTCCATGGCCTGTCCTGCATTTCTGGTTTTGACACTTTTTGCAGCATGGCCCTTTTCACCGATGGGAAGCGAGACTTCTTTGTAGCGCTGATTTGCCTTTCCAGGTTGCTTGGTTGGCCAAAAAGGGCGTATGCGTTTTTTGCTGAATATATTCAGGAAAAAACGCATACGCCCTTTTTGGCCAAGGGCATCATTGTCGACGTTTTGCCGCTTTTCATGTGCTTTAAAGGCGATTCGTATCTACCTCCTGAAATCTGTTTCCTGCAATTCTGCCTTGCTTTCAAATCCTCTTCGTTGCCTTCCCTCAATATATTTGTGGACGAGAGTTATCATTTACAACTCTGAGGGTTTTTGAATTGCAGTTTCCCTGAGCTCCATTTTTCAACTGTCTTTTTTGGGAGCTGGCCGCAAAAGCGCGGGATTGCCTCAGGCCCTATTCTGCTTCTGGGCGGCAGGCTGAGCCTGTGGTTAATTCTTCTTCCTGATGGGAAAATAGAGTGACCTCTGCCTGTCCCAACACCTAGATCTAGTCTCTCATTGGTTGCCCCTCTTCCCGTTCATCCTCAGGACAAATTGCAACCTGTAGGGAACAGGAGGTTAAAGGTGCTGATTCTCCAAGTAGGGAGATTGCTAGTAAAGTAGCTGGAATGGCGAAACCGAGCACAAGGAGATGAGAAATGAGGTGCTTTTTAGAAACCTTTCGAAATCACACGGTGTACCATCTTCTGGGTTTCTCATGCATGTTTTCGATGTAGGAAGATGCCCTTGAACCTGGAGATTTGGGACCCATGGGATGAGTACCACGCAGTATTATTTTAAAGGGTCTGCGTTTGCTCACCCAACCTCACCCAACCTCTCAGCCCCAAGAGTGTCCACCCTTATGTCTCATCCAGCTGTGGGTCTAGATATGGTCAATCCAGGTTGCATCACAGCCTCTGAACGAATTTTGTAAGAATTTCTCTCTCTTTCACTGTCTTTGTTTTACGGGTTTTTAAAAGTAATTTATTTTTATAATGGGGTTTAGCTGCTTTTCATGGTTGTGTTTATGCGGCTTTCCACCCACTTGACTCACTTCCAGACAGATATCAATACATAGGTTTTAAGATTCTTAATAGTCACATATATTCTTGTGCGGGAAATAGGGGGTGTTGAGTCCAGTTCACTGAGCAAGGAGTAGGTCTTGTCTATTACATATTGGGTGTATGGAACGGTATCTGAGCGAAATTGAAACCCTTGTTTTATGCATCTCCCCACCTCACCTTTTCTGTTAAGCAGATATAGTGTGTTTTCTAAACGTGTGACTCTGTTCTGTTTTGTAATTCAGTTCAAGTGTAGCGGTTTTTACATTCCCTCTATAAGTGATAGCTTATGATAAGTGTCTTTTTCTGTGTGACTTATTTCACTTAGAATCGTCGTACCTAACTCCACTCATCTTGCTTCTACTAGCCTTATGAGACATTGATTTCATGTCTGAGTGATATTCCATTGTACATAAGGACCACAACTTCTTTATCCATTTTTCTCTTTCCTGGGATATTTAAGGTGTCATGAAGTGGAGGTTCTTGTCAACAGAGCAGCCCTAAACTTTCCGGTGCCTGTGTCTTGCTGATTTTTAGTTTTTCCAATTTATACGCCCATGAGTGGACGTGCCCTATGCTCCCTAAGCTGTTTTTTTTCCATGTTTCAGGACACAACGTACACTTCTCCAGAGTGGCTGTTGGCAATTTACATCCCGCCCATCAGTGTAGCAAGGCTGCCATTTCTCCATGGCCTGTCCTGCATTTCTGGTTTTGACACTTTTTGCAGCATGGCCCTTTTGACCGATGGGAAGCGAGACTTCTTTGTAGCGCTGATTTGCCTTTCCAGGTTGCTTGGTTGGCCAAAAAGGGCGTATGCGTTTTTTCCTGAATATATTCAGGAAAAAACGCATACGCCCTTTTTGGCCAAGGGCATCATTGTCGACGTTTTGCCGCTTTTCATGTGCTTTAAAGGCGATTCGTATCTACCTCCTGAAATCTGTTTCCTGCAATTCTGCCTTGCTTTCAAATCCTCTTCGTTGCCTTCCCTCAATATATCTGTGGATGAGAGTTATCATTTATAACTCTGCGGGTTTGTGAATTGCAGTTTCCCTGAGCTCCATTTTTCAATTGTCTTTTTTGGGAGCTGGCCGCAAAAGCGCGGGATTGCCTCAGGCCCTAGTCTGCTTCTGGGCAGCAGGCTGAGCCTGTGGTTAATTCTTCTTCCTGTTGGGAAAATAGAGTGACTTGTGCCTGTCCCAACACCTAGATCTAGTCTCTCATTGGTTGCCCCTCTTCCCGTTCATCCTCAGGACAAATTGCAACCTGTAGGGAACAGGAGGTTAAAGGTGCTGATTCTCAAAGTAGGGAGATTGCTAGTAAAGTAGCTGGAATGGCGAAACCGAGCACAAGGAGATGAGAAATGAGGTGCGTTTTAGAAACGTTTCAAAATCACACGGTGTACCATCTTCTGGGTTTCTCATGCATGTTTTCGATGTAGGAAGATGCCCTTGAACCTGGAGATTTGGGACCCATGGGATGGGTACCACGCAGTATTACTTTAAAGGGTCTGCGTTTGCTCACCCAACCTCACCCAACCTCTCAGCCCCAAGAGTGTCCACCCTTATGTCTCATCCAGGTGTGGGTCTGGATATGGTCAATCCAGGTTGCATCACAGCCTCTGAAAGAATTTTGTAAGAATTTCTCTCTCTTTCACTGTCTTTGTTTTACGGGTTTTTAAAAGTAATTTATTTTTATAATGGGGTTTAGCTGCTTTTCATGGCTGTGTTTATGCGGCTTTACACCCACTTGACTCACTTCCAGAGAGATATCAATACATAGGTTTTATGATTCTTACTAGTCACATATATTCTTGTGTGGTGAATAGGGGGTGTTGAGTCCAGTTCACTGAGCAAGGAGTAGGTCTTGTCTATTACATATTGGGTGTATGGAACGGTATCTGAGGGAATTTGAAACCCTTGTTTTATGCATCACCCCACCTCACCATTCCCGTTAAGCAGCCATAGTGTGTTTTCTAAACGTGTGACTCTGTTCTGTATTGTAATTCAGTTCAAGTGTAGCGGTTTTTACATTCCCTCTGTAAGTGATAGCTTATGATAAGTGTCTTTTTCTGTGTGACTTATTTCACTTAGAATCGTCGTACCTAACTCCACTCATCTTGCTTCTACTAGCCTTATGAGACATTGATTTCATGTCTGAGTGATATTCCATTGTACATAAGGACCACAACTTCTTTATCCATTTTTCTCTTTCCTGGGATATTTAAGGTGTCATGAAGTGGAGGTTCTTGTCAACAGAGCAGCCCTAAACTTTCCGGTGCCTGTGTCTTGCTGATTTTTAGTTTTTCCAATTTATACGCCCATGAGTGGACGTGCCCTATGCTCCCTAAGCTGTTTTTTTTCGATGTTTCAGGACACAACGTACACTTCTCCAGAGTGGCTGTTGGCAATTTACATCCCGCCCATCAGTGTAGCAAGGCTGCCATTTCTCCATGGCCTGTCCTGCATTTCTGGTTTTGACACTTTTTGCAGCATGGCCCTTTTCACCGATGGGAAGCGAGACTTCTTTGTAGCGCTGATTTGCCTTTCCAGGTTGCTTGGTTGGCCAAAAAGGGCGTATGCGTTTTTTGCTGAATATATTCAGGAAAAAACGCATACGCCCTTTTTGGCCAAGGGCATCATTGTCGACGTTTTGCCGCTTTTCATGTGCTTTAAAGGCGATTCGTATCTACCTCCTGAAATCTGTTTCCTGCAATTCTGCCTTGCTTTCAAATCCTCTTCGTTGCCTTCCCTCAATATATTTGTGGACGAGAGTTATCATTTACAACTCTGAGGGTTTTTGAATTGCAGTTTCCCTGAGCTCCATTTTTCAACTGTCTTTTTTGGGAGCTGGCCGCAAAAGCGCGGGATTGCCTCAGGCCCTATTCTGCTTCTGGGCGGCAGGCTGAGCCTGTGGTTAATTCTTCTTCCTGATGGGAAAATAGAGTGACCTCTGCCTGTCCCAACACCTAGATCTAGTCTCTCATTGGTTGCCCCTCTTCCCGTTCATCCTCAGGACAAATTGCAACCTGTAGGGAACAGGAGGTTAAAGGTGCTGATTCTCCAAGTAGGGAGATTGCTAGTAAAGTAGCGGGAATGGCGAAACCGAGCACAAGGAGATGACAAATGAGGTGCTTTTTAGAAACCTTTCGAAATCACACGGTGTACCATCTTCTGGGTTTCTCATGCATGTTTTCGATGTAGGAAGATGCCCTTGAACCTGGAGATTTGGGACCCATGGGATGAGTACCACGCAGTATTATTTTAAAGGGTCTGCGTTTGCTCACCCAACCTCACCCAACCTCTCAGCCCCAAGAGTGTCCACCCTTATGTCTCATCCAGCTGTGGGTCTAGATATGGTCAATCCAGGTTGCATCACAGCCTCTGAACGAATTTTGTAAGAATTTCTCTCTCTTTCACTGTCTTTGTTTTACGGGTTTTTAAAAGTAATTTATTTTTATAATGGGGTTTAGCTGCTTTTCATGGTTGTGTTTATGCGGCTTTCCACCCACTTGACTCACTTCCAGACAGATATCAATACATAGGTTTTAAGATTCTTAATAGTCACATATATTCTTGTGCGGGAAATAGGGGGTGTTGAGTCCAGTTCACTGAGCAAGGAGTAGGTCTTGTCTATTACATATTGGGTGTATGGAACGGTATCTGAGCGAAATTGAAACCCTTGTTTTATGCATCTCCCCACCTCACCTTTTCTGTTAAGCAGATATAGTGTGTTTTCTAAATGTGTGACTCTGTTCTGTTTTGTAATTCAGTTCAAGTGTAGCGGTTTTTACATTCCCTCTATAAGTGATAGCTTATGATAAGTGTCTTTTTCTGTGTGACTTATTTCACTTAGAATCGTCGTACCTAACTCCACTCATCTTGCTTCTACTAGCCTTATGAGACATTGATTTCATGTCTGAGTGATATTCCATTGTACATAAGGACCACAACTTCTTTATCCATTTTTCTCTTTCCTGGGATATTTAAGGTGTCATGAAGTGGAGGTTCTTGTCAACAGAGCAGCCCTAAACTTTCCGGTGCCTGTGTCTTGCTGATTTTTAGTTTTTCCAATTTATACGCCCATGAGTGGACGTGCCCTATGCTCCCTAAGCTGTTTTTTTTCCATGTTTCAGGACACAACGTACACTTCTCCAGAGTGGCTGTTGGCAATTTACATCCCGCCCATCAGTGTAGCAAGGCTGCCATTTCTCCATGGCCTGTCCTGCATTTCTGGTTTTGACACTTTTTGCAGCATGGCCCTTTTGACCGATGGGAAGCGAGACTTCTTTGTAGCGCTGATTTGCCTTTCCAGGTTGCTTGGTTGGCCAAAAAGGGCGTATGCGTTTTTTCCTGAATATATTCAGGAAAAAACGCATACGCCCTTTTTGGCCAAGGGCATCATTGTCGACGTTTTGCCGCTTTTCATGTGCTTTAAAGGCGATTCGTATCTACCTCCTGAAATCTGTTTCCTGCAATTCTGCCTTGCTTTCAAATCCTCTTCGTTGCCTTCCCTCAATATATCTGTGGATGAGAGTTATCATTTATAACTCTGCGGGTTTGTGAATTGCAGTTTCCCTGAACTCCATTTGTCAACTGTCTTTTGTGGGAGCTGGCCGCAAAAGCACGGGATTGCCTCAGGCCCTATTCTGCTTCTGGGTGGCAGGCTGAGCCTGTGGTTAATTCTTCTTCCTGTTGGGAAAATAGAGTGACCTGTGCCTGTCCCAACACCTAGATCTAGTCTCTCATTGGTTGCCCCTCTTCCCGTTCATCCTCAGGACAAATTGCAACCTGTAGGGAACAGGAGGTTAAAGGTGCTGATTCTCCAAGTAGGGAGATTGGTAGTAAAGTAGCTGGAATGGCGAAACCGAGCACAAGGAGATGAGAAATGAGGTGCGTTTTAGAAACCTTTCAAAATCACACGGTGTACCATCTTCTGGGTTTCTCATGCATGTTTTCGATGTAGGAAGTTGCCCTTGAACCTGGAGATTTGGGACCCATGGGATGGGTACCACGCAGTATTACTTTAAAGGGTCTGCGTTTGCTCACCCAACCTCACCCAACCTCTCAGCCCCAAGAGTGTCCACCCTTATGTCTCATCCAGCTGTGGGTCTGGATATGGTCAATCCAGGTTGCATCACAGCCTCTGAACGAATTTTGAAAGAATTTCTCTCTCTTTCACTGTCTTTGTTTTATGGGTTTTTAAAAGTAATTTATTTTTATTATGGGGTTTAGCTGCTTTTCATGGCTGTGTTTATGCGGCTTTACACCCACTTGACTCACTTCCAGAGAGATATCAATACATAGGTTTTAAGATTCTTACTAGTCACATATATTCTTGTGTGGTGAATAGGGGGTGTTGAGTCCAGTTCACTGAGCAAGGAGTAGGTCTTGTCTATTACATATTGGGTGTATGGAACGGTATCTGAGCGAATTTGAAACCCTTGTTTTATGCATCACCCCACCTCACCATTCCCGTTAAGCAGCCATAGTGTGTTTTCTAAACGTGTGACTCTGTTCTGTTTTGTAATTCAGTTCAAGTGTAGCGGTTTTTACATTCCCTCTATAAGTGATAGCTTATGATAAGTGTCTTTTTCTGTGTGACTTATTTCACTTAGAATCGTCGTACCTAACTCCACTCATCTTGCTTCTACTAGCCTTATGACATTGATTTCATGTCTGAGTGATATTCCATTGTACATAAGGACCACAACTTCTTTATCCATTTTTCTCTTTCCTGGGATATTTAAGGTGTCATGAAGTGGAGGTTCTTGTCAACAGAGCAGCCCTAAACTTCCAGTGCCTGTGTCTTGCTGATTTTTAGTTTTTCCAATTTATACGCCCATGAGTGGACGTGCCCTATGCTCCCTAAGCTGTTTTTTTTCCATGTTTCAGGACACAACGTACACTTCTCCAGAGTGGCTGTTGGCAATTTACATCCCGCCCATCAGTGTAGCAAGGCTGCCATTTCTCCATGGCCTGTCCTGCATTTCTGGTTTTGACACTTTTTGCAGCATGGCCCTTTTCACCGATGGGAAGCGAGATTTCTTTGTAGTGCTGATTTGCCTTTCCAGGTTGCTTGGTTGGCCAAAAAGGGCGTATGCGTTTTTTCCTGAATATATTCAGGAAAAAACGCATACGCCCTTTTTGGCCAAGGGCATCATTGTGGACGTTTTGCCGCTTTTCATGTGCTTTAAAGGCGATTCGTATCTACCTCCTGAAATCTGTTTCCTGCAATTCTGCCTTGCTTTCAAATCCTCTTCGTTGCTTCCCTCAATATATCTGTGGATGAGAGTTATCATTTATAACTCTGCGGGTTTGTGAATTGCAGTTTCCCTGAGCTCCATTTTTCAACTGTCTTTTTTGGGAGCTGGCCGCAAAAGCGCGGGATTGCCTCAGGCCCTATTCTGCTTCTGGGCGGCAGGCTGAGCCTGTGGTTAATTCTTCTTCCTGTTGGGAAAATAGAGTGACCTGTGCCTGTCCCAACACCTAGATCTAGTCTCTCATTGGTTGCCCCCTTCCCTTTCATCCTCAGGACAAATTGCAACCTGTACGGAACAGGAGGTTAAAGGTGCTGATTAGCCAAGTAGGGACATTACTAGTAAAGAAGCTGGAATGGCGAACCCGAGCACAAGGAGATGAGAAATGAGGTGCATTTTAGAAACCTTTTCCGATCACACGGTGTACCATCTTCTGGGTTTCTCATGCAAGTTTTCGATGTAGGAAGATGCCCTTGAACCTGGAGATTTGGGACCCATGGGATGGGTACCACGCAGTATTACTTTAAAGGGTCTGCGTTTGCTCACCCAACCTCACCAAAACTGTCAGCTCCAAGAGTGTCCACCCTTATGTCTCATCCAGGTGTGGGTCTAGATATGGTCAATCCAGGTTGCATCACAGCCCCTGAACGAATTTTGTAAGAATTTCTCTCTCTTTCACTGTCTTTGTTTTACGGGTTTTTAAAAGTAATTTATTTTTATAATGGGGTTTAGCTGCTTTTCACGGCTCTGTTTATGCAGCTTTACACCCACTTGACTTACTTCCAGAGAGATATCAATACATAGGTTTTAAGATTCTTACTAGTCAGATATATTCTTGTGCGGTGAATAGGGGGTGTTGAGTCCAGTTCACTGAGCAAGGAGTAGGTCTTGTCTATTACATATTGGGTGTATGGAACGGTATCTGAGCGAATTTGAAACCCTTGTTTTACGCATCACCCAACCTCAACTTTCCCGTTAAGCAGCCATAGTGTGTTTTCTAAACGTGTGACTCTGTTCTCTTTTGTAATTCAGTTCAAGTGTAGCGGTTTTTACATTCCCTCTATAAGTGATAGCTTATGATAAGTGTCTTTTTCTGTGTGACTTATTTCACTTAGAATCGTCGTTCCTAACTCCACTCATCTTGCTTCTACTCGCCTTATAACATTGATTACATGTCTGAGTGATATTCCATTGTACATAAGGACCACAACTTCTTTATCCATTTTTCTCTTTCCTGGGATATTTAAGGTGTCATGAAGTGGAGGTTCTTGTCAACAGAGCAGCCCTAAACTTTCGGGTGCCTGTGTCTTGCTGATTTTTAGTTTTTCCAATTTATACGCCCATGAGGGTACGTGCCCTATGCTCCCTAAGCTGTTTTTTTTCGATGTTTCAGGACACAACGTACACTTCTCCAGAGTGGCTGTTGGCAATTTACATCCCGCCCATCAGTGTAGCAAGGCTGCCATTTCTCCATGGCCTGTCCTGCATTTCTGGTTTTGACAAATTATGCAGCATGGCCCTATTCACCGATGGGAAGCGAGACTTCTTTGTAGCGCTGATTTGCCTTTCCAGGTTGCTTGGTTGGCCAAAAAGGGCGTATGCGTTTTTTCCTGAATATATTCAGGAAAAAACGCATACGCCCTTTTTTGCCAAGGGCATCATTGTCGACGTTTTGCCGCTTTTCATGTGCTTTAAAGGCGATTCGTATCTACCTCCTGAAATCTGTTTCCTGCAATTCTGCCTTGCTTTCAAATCCTCTTCGTTGCCTTCCCTCAATATATCTGTGGATGAGAGTTATCATTTATAACTCTGCGGGTTTGTGAATTGCAGTTTCCCTGAGCTCCATTTTTCAACGGTCTTTTTTGGGAGCTGGCCGCAAAAGCGCGGGATTGCCTCAGGCCCTATTCTGCTTCTGGGCGGCAGGCTGAGCCTGTGGTTAATTCTTCTTCCTGGTGGGAAAATAGGGTGACCTCTGCCTGTCCCAAAACCTAGATCTAGTCTCTCATTGGTTGCCCCATTTCCCGTTCATCCTCAGGACAAATTGCAACCTGTAGGGAACAGGAGGTTAAAGGTGCTGATTCTCCAAGTAGGGAGATTGCTAGTAAAGTAGCTGGAAAGGCAAACCCGAGCACAAGGAGATGAGAAATGAGGTGCGTTTTAGAAACCTTTCAAAATCACACGGTGTACCATCTTCTGGGTTTCTCATGCATGTTTTCGATGTAGGAAGATGCCCTTGAACCTGGAGATTTGGGACCCATGGGATGGGTACCACGCAGTATTACTTTAAAGGGTCTGCGTTTGCTCACCCAACCTCACCCAACCTCTCAGCCCCAAGAGTGTCCACCCTTATGTCTCATCCAGCTGTGGGTCTAGATATGGTCAATCCAGGTTGCATCACAGCCTCTGAACGAATTTTGTAAGAATTTCTCTCTCTTTCACTGTCTTTGTTTTATGGGTTTTTAAAAGTAATTTATTTTTATAATGGGGTTTAGCTGCTTTTCACGGCTGTGTTTATGCGGCTTTACACACACTTGACTCACTTCCAGACAGACATCAATACACACACACACACAGGTTTTAAGATTCTTACTAGTCACATATATTCTTGTGCGGTGAATAGGGGGTGTTGAGTCCAGTTCACTGAGCAAGGAGTAGGTCTTGTCTATTACATATTGGGTGTATGGGTCGGTATCTGAGCGAATTTGAAACCCTTGTTTTATGCATCACCCCACCTCACCTTTCACGTTAAGCAGCCATAGTGTGTTTTCTAAACGTGTGACTCTGTTCTGTTTTGTAATTCAGTTCAAGTGTAGCGGTTTTTACATTCCCTCTATAAGTGATAGCTTATGATAAGTGTCTTTTTCTGTGTGACTTATTTCACTTAGAATCGTTGTACCTAAATCCACTCATCTTGCTTCTACTAGCCTTATGACATTGATTTCATGTCTGAGTGATATTCCATTGTACATAAGGACCACAACTTCTTTATCCATTTTTCTCTTTCCTGGGATATTTAAGGTGTCATGAAGTGGAGGTTCTTGTCAACAGAGCAGCCCTAAACTTTTGGGTGCCTGTGTCTTGCTGATTTTTAGTTTTCCCAATTTATACTCCCATGAGTGGACGTGCCCTATGCTCCCTAAGCTGTGTTTTTTCGATGTTTGAGGACACAACATACACTTCTCCAGAGTGGCTGTTGGCAATTTACATCCCGCCCATCAGCGTAGCAAGGCTGCCATTTCTCCATGGCCTGTCCTGCATTTCTGGTTTTGACACTTTTTGCAGCATGGCCCTTTTGACCGATGGGAAGCGAGACTTCTTTGTAGCGCGGATTTGCCTTTCCAGGTTGCTTGGTTGGCCAAAAAGGGCGTATGCGTTTTTTCCTGAATATATTCATGAAAAAACGCATACGCCCTTTTTGGCCAAGGGCATCATTGTCGACGTTTTGCCACTTTTCATGTGCTTTAAAGGCGATTCGAATCTACCTCCTGAAACCTGTTTCCTGCAATTCTGCCTTGCTTTCAAATCCTCTTCGTTGCCTTCCCTCAATATATTTGTGGACGAGAGTTATCATTTATAACTCAGTAGGTTTGTGAATTGCAGTGCCCCTGAGCTCCATTTTTCAACTGTCTTTTTTGGGAGCTGGCCTCAAAATCACGGGATTGCCTCAGGCCCTATTCTTGTTCCGGGCGGCAGGCTGAGCCTGTGTTTAATTCTTCTTCCTGATGGGAAAATAGTGACCGGTGCCTGTCCCAACACCTAGATCTAGTCTCTCATTGGTTGCCCCTCTTCCCGTTCATCCTCAGGACAAATTGCAACCTGTAGGGAACAGGAAGTTAAAGGTGCTGATTCTCCAAGTAGGGAGATTGCTAGTAAAGTAGCTGGAAAGGCGAACCCGAGCACAAGGAGATGAGAAATGAGGTGCGTTTTAGAAACCTTTCAAAATCACACGGTGTACCATCTTCTGTGTTTCTCATGCATGTTTTCGATGTAGGAAGATGCCCTTGAACCTGGAGATTTGGGACCCATGGGATGGGTACCACTCAGTATTACTTTAAAGGGTCTGCGTTTGCTCACCCAACCTCTCAGCCCCAAGAGTGTCCACCCTTATGTCTCATCCAGCTGTGGGTCTAGATATGGTCAATCCAGGTTGCATCACAGCCTCTGAACGAATTTTGTAAGAATTTCTCTCTCTTTCACTGTCTTTGTTTTACGGGTTTTTAAAAGTAATTTATTTTCATAATGGGGTTTAGCTGCTTTTCATGGTTGTGTTTATGCGGCTTTACACCCATTTGACTCACTTCTAGACAGATATCAATACATAGGTTTTTAGATTCTTACTAGTCACATATATTCTTGTGCGGGAAATAGGGGGTGTTGAGTCCAGTTCACTGAGCAAGGAGTAGGTCTTGTCTATTACATATTGGGTGTATGGAACGGTATCTGAGCGAATTTGAAACCCTTGTTTTATGCATCTCCCCACCTCACCTTTCCTGTTAAGCAGATATAGTGTGTTTTCTAAACGTGTGACTCTGTTCTGTTTTTTAATTCAGTTCAAGTGTAGCGGTTTTTACATTCCCTCTATAAGTGATAGCTTATGATAAGTGTCTTTTTCTGTGTGACTTATTTCACTTAGAATCGTCGTACCTAACTCCACTCATCTTGCTTCTACTAGCCTTATAACATTGATTTCATGTCTGAGTGATATTCCATTGTACATAAGGACCACAACTTCTTTATCCATTTTTCTCTTTCCTGGGATATTTAAGGTGTCATGAAGTGGAGGTTCTTGTCAACAGAGCAGCCCTAAACTTTCCGGTGCCTGTGTCTTGCTGATTTTTAGTTTTTCCAATTTATACGCCCATGAGTGGACGTGCCCTATGCTCCCTAAGCTGTTTTTTTTCGATGTTTCAGGACACAACGTACACTTCTCCAGAGTGGCTGTTGGCAATTTACATCCCGCCCATCAGTGTAGCAAGGCTGCCATTTCTCCATGGCCTGTCCTGCATTTCTGGTTTTGACACTTTTTGCAGCATGGCCCTTTTCACCGATGGGAAGCGAGACTTCTTTGTAGCGCTGATTTGCCTTTCCAGGTTGCTTGGTTGGCCAAAAAGGGCGTATGCGTTTTTTCCTGAATATATTCAGGAAAAAACGCATACGCCCTTTTTGGCCAAGGGCATCATTGTCGACGTTTTGCCGCTTTTCATGTGCTTTAAAGGCGATTCGTATCTACCTCCTGAAATCTGTTTCCTGCAATTCTGCCTTGCTTTCAAATCCTCTTCGTTGCCTTCCCTCAATATATCTGTGGATGAGAGTTATCATTTATAACTCTGCGGGTTTGTGAATTGCAGTTTCCCTGAGCTCCATTTTTCAACTGTCTTTTTTGGGAGCTGGCCGCAAAAGCGCGGGATTGCCTCAGGCCCTATTCTGCTTCTGGGCGGCAGGCTGAGCCTGTGGTTAATTCTTCTTCCTGTTGGGAAAATAGAGTGACCTGTGCCTGTCCCAACACCTAGATCTAGTCTCTCATTGGTTGCCCCTCTTCCCGTTCATCCTCAGGACAAATTGCAACCTGTAGGGAACAGGAGGTTAAAGGTGCTGATTCTCCAAGTAGGGAGATTGCTAGTAAAGTAGCTGGAATGGCGAAACCGAGCACAAGGAGATGAGAAATGAGGTGCGTTTTAGAAACCTTTCAAAATCACACGGTGTACCATCTTCTGGGTTTCTCATGCATGTTTTCGATGTAGGAAGATGCCCTTGAACCTGGAGATTTGGGACCCATGGGATGGGTACCACGCAGTATTACTTTAAAGGGTCTGCGTTTGCTCACCCAACCTCACCCAACCTCTCAGCCCCAAGAGTGTCCACCCTTATGTCTCATCCAGCTGTGGGTCTTGATATGGTCAATCCAGGTTGCATCACAGCCTCTGAACGAATTTTGTAAGAATTTCTCTCTCTTTCACTGTCTTTGTTTTACGGGTTTTTAAAAGTAATTTATTTTTATAAAGGGGTTTAGCTGCTTTTCATGGTTGTGTTTATGCGGCTTTACACCCACTTGACTCACTTCCAGACAGATATCAATACATAGGTTTTAAGATTCTTACTAGTCACATATATTCTTGTGCGGGAAATAGGGGGTGTTGAGTCCAGTTCACTGAGCAAGGAGTAGGTCTTGTCTATTACATATTGGTTGTATGGAACGGTATCTGAGCGAATTTGAAACCCTTGTTTTATGCATCTCCCCACCTCACCTTTCCTGTTAAGCAGATATAGTGTGTTTTCTAAACGTGTGACTCTGTTCTGTTTTTTAATTCAGTTCAAGTGTAGCGGTTTTTACATTCCCTCTATAAGTGATAGCTTATGATAAGTGTCTTTTTCTGTGTGACTTATTTCACTTAGAATCGTCGTACCTAACTCCACTCATCTTGCTTCTACTAGCCTTATAACATTGATTTCATATCTGAGTGATATTCCATTGTACATAAGGACCACAACTTCTTTATCCATTTTTCTCTTTCCTGGGATATTTAAGGTGTCATGAAGTGGAGGTTCTTGTCAACAGAGCAGCCCTAAACTTTCCGGTGCCTGTGTCTTGCTGATTTTTAGTTTTTCCAATTTATACGCCCATGAGTGGACGTGCCCTATGCTCCCTAAGCTGTTTTTTTTCCATGTTTCAGGACACAACGTACACTTCTCCAGAGTGGCTGTTGGCAATTTACATCCCGCCCATCAGTGTAGCAAGGCTGCCATTTCTCCATGGCCTGTCCTGCATTTCTGGTTTTGACACTTTTTGCAGCATGGCCCTTTTGACCGATGGGAAGCGAGACTTCTTTGTAGCGCTGATTTGCCTTTCCAGGTTGCTTGGTTGGCCAAAAAGGGCGTATGCGTTTTTTCCTGAATATATTCAGGAAAAAACGCATACGCCCTTTTTGGCCAAGGGCATCATTGTCGACGTTTTGCCGCTTTTCATGTGCTTTAAAGGCGATTCGTATCTACCTCCTGAAATCTGTTTCCTGCAATTCTGCCTTGCTTTCAAATCCTCTTCGTTGCCTTCCCTCAATATATCTGTGGATGAGAGTTATCATTTATAACTCTGCGGGTTTGTGAATTGCAGTTTCCCTGAGCTCCATTTTTCAACTGTCTTTTTTGGGAGCTGGCCGCAAAAGCGCGGGATTGCCTCAGGCCCTATTCTGCTTCTGGGCGGCAGGCTGAGCCTGTGGTTAATTCTTCTTCCTGTTGGGAAAATAGAGTGACCTGTGCCTGTCCCAACACCTAGATCTAGTCTCTCATTGGTTGCCCCTCTTCCCGTTCATCCTCAGGACAAATTGCAACCTGTAGGGAACAGGAGGTTAAAGGTGCTGATTCTCCAAGTAGGGAGATTGCTAGTAAAGTAGCTGGAATGGCGAAACCGAGCACAAGGAGATGAGAAATGAGGTGCGTTTTAGAAACTTTTCAAAATCACACGGTGTACCATCTTCTGGGTTACTCATGCATGTTTTCGATGTAGGAAGATGCCATTGAACCTGGAGATTTGGGACCCATGGGATGGGTACCACGCAGTATTACTTTAAAGGGTCTGCGTTTGCTCACCCAACCTCACCCAACCTCTCAGCCCCAAGTGTGTCCACCCTTATGTCTCATCCAGGTGTGGGTCTAGATATGGTCAATCCAGTTTGCATCACAGCCTCTGAACGAATTTTGTAAGAATTTCTCTCTCTTTCACTGTCTTTGTTTTATGGGTTTTTAAAAGTAATTTATTTTTATAATGGGGTTTAGCTGCTTTTCATGGTTGTGTTTATGCGGCTTTACACCCACTTGACTCACTTCCAGACAGATATCAATACATAGGTTTTAAGATTCTTACTAGTCACATATATTCTTGTGCGGGAAATAGGGGGTGTTGAGTCCAGTTCACTGAGCAAGGAGTAGGTCTTGTCTATTACATATTGGGTGTATGGAACGGTATCTGATCGAATTTGAAACCCTTGTTTTATGCATCTCCCCACCTCACCATTCCCGTTAAGCAGCCATAGTGTGTTTTCTAAACGTGTGACTCTGTTCTGTTTTGTAATTCAGTTCAAGTGTAGCGGTTTTTACATTCCCTCTATAAGTGATAGCTTATGATAAGTGTCTTTTTCTGTGTGACTTATTTCACTTAGAATCGTCGTACCTAACTCCACTCATCTTGCTTCTACTAGCCTTATGAGACATTGATTTCATATCTGAGTGATATTCCATTGTACATAAGGACCACAACTTCTTTATCCATTTTTCTCTTTCCTGGGATATTTAAGGTGTCATGAAGTGGAGGTTCTTGTCAACAGAGCAGCCCTAAACGTCGGGGTGCCTGTGTCTTGCTGATTTTTAGTTTTCCCAATTTATACGCCCATGAGTGGAAGTGCCCTATGCTCCCTAGGCTGTGTTTTTTCGATGTTTAAGGCCACACCGTACACTTCTCCAGAGTGGCTGCTAGCAATTTACATCCCGCCCATCAGTGTAGCAAGGCTGCCATTTCTCCATGGCCTGTCCTGCATTTCTGGTTTTGACACTTTTTGCAGCATGGCCCTTTTCACCGATGGGAAGCGAGACTTCTTTGTAGCGCTGATTTGCCTTTCCAGGTTGCTTGGTTGGCCAAAAAGGGCGTATGCGTTTTTTCCTGAATATATTCAGGAAAAAACGCATACGCCCTTTTTATCCAAGGGCATCATTGTGGACGTTTTGCCGCTTTTCATGTGCTTTAAAGGCGATTCGTATCTACCTCCTGAAATCTGTTTCCTGCAATTCTGCCTTGCTTTCAAATCCTCTTCGTTGCCTTCCCTCAATATATCTGTGGATGAGAGTTATCATTTATAACTCTGCGGGTTTGTGAATTGCAGTTTCCCTGAGCTCCATTTTTCAACTGTCTTTTGTGGGAGCTGGCCGCAAAAGCGCGGGATTGCCTCAGGCCCTATTCTGCTTCTGGGTGGCAGGCTGAGCCTGTGGTTAATTCTTCTTCCTGTTGGGAAAATAGAGTGACGTGTGCCTGTCCCAACACCTAGATCTAGTCTCTCATTGGTTGTCCCTCTTCCCGTTCATCCTCAGGACAAATTGCAACCTGTAGGGAACCGGAGGTTAAAGGTGCTGATTCTCCAAGTAGGGAGATTGCTAGTAAAGTAGCTGGAATGGCGAAACCGAGCACAAGGAGATGAGAAATGAGGTGCGTTTTAGAAACCTTTCAAAATCACACGGTGTACCATCTTCTGGGTTTCTCATGCATGTTTTCGATGTAGGAAGATGCCCTTGAACCTGGAGATTTGGGACCCATGGGATGGGTACCACGCAGTATTACTTTAAAGGGTCTGCGTTTGCTCACCCAACCTCACCCAACCTCTCAGCCCCAAGAGTGTCCACCCTTATGTCTCATCCAGCTGTGGGTCTTGATATGGTCAATCCAGGTTGCATCACAGCCTCTGAACGAATTTTGTAAGAATTTCTCTCTCTTTCACTGTCTTTGTTTTATGGGTTTTTAAAAGTAATTTATTTTTATAATGGGGTTTAGCTGCTTTTCATGGCTGTGTTTATGCGGCTTTACACCCACTTGACTCACTTCCAGAGAGATATCAATACATAGGTTTTAAGATTCTTACTAGTCACATATATTCTTGTGTGGTGAATAGGGGGTGTTGAGTCCAGTTCACTGAGCAAGGAGTAGGTCTTGTCTATTACATATTGGGTGTATGGAACGGTATCTGAGCGAATTTGAAACCCTTGTTTTATGCATCACCCCACCTCACCATTCCCGTTATGCAGCCATAGTGTGTTTTCTAAATGTGTGACTCTGTTCTGTTTTGTAATTCAGTTCAAGTGTAGCGGTTTTTACATTCCCTCTATAAGTGATAGCTTATGATAAGTGTCTTTTTCTGTGTGACTTATTTCACTTAGAATCGTCGTACCTAACTCCACTCATCTTGCTTCTACTAGCCTTATGACATTGATTTCATGTCTGAGTGATATTCCATTGTACATAAGGACCACAACTTCTTTATCCATTTTTCTCTTTCCTGGGATATTTAAGGTGTCATGAAGTGGAGGTTCTTGTCAACAGAGCAGCCCTAAACTTTCCGGTGCCTGTGTCTTGCTGATTTTTAGTTTTTCCAATTTATACGCCCATGAGTGGACGTGCCCTATGCTCCCTAAGCTGTTTTTTTTCGATGTTTCAGGACACAACGTACACTTCTCCAGAGTGGCTGTTGGCAATTTACATCCCGCCCATCAGTGTAGCAAGGCTGCCATTTCTCCATGGCCTGTCCTGCATTTCTGGTTTTGACACTTTTTGCAGCATGGCCCTTTTGACCGATGGGAAGCGAGACTTCTTTGTAGCGCTGATTTGCCTTTCCAGGTTGCTTGGTTGGCCAAAAAGGGCGTATGCGGTTTTTCCTGAATATATTCAGGAAAAAACGCATACGCCCTTTTTGGCCAAGGGCATCATTGTCGACGTTTTGCCGCTTTTCATGTGCTTTAAAGGCGATTCGTATCTACCTCCTGAAATCTGTTTCCTGCAATTCTGCCTTGCTTTCAAATCCTCTTCGTTGCCTTCCCTCAATATATTTGTGGACAAGAGTTATCATTTACAACTCTGAGGGTTTTTGAATTGCAGTTTCCCTGAGCTCCATTTTTCAACTGTCTTTTTTGGGAGCTGGCCGCAAAAGCGCAGGATTGCCTCAGGCCCTATTCTGCTTCTGGGCGGCAGGCTGAGCCTGTGGTTAATTCTTCTTCCTGATGGGAAAATAGAGTGACCTCTGCCTGTCCCAACACCTAGATCTAGTCTCTCATTGGTTGCCCCTCTTCCCGTTCATCCTCAGGACAAATTGCAACCTGTAGGGAACAGGAGGTTAAAGGTGCTGATTCTCCAAGTAGGGAGATTGCTAGTAAAGTAGCTGGAATGGCGAAACCGAGCACAAGGAGATGAGAAATGAGGTGCTTTTTAGAAACCTTTCGAAATCACACGGTGTACCATCTTCTGGGTTTCTCATGCATGTTTTCGATGTAGGAAGATGCCCTTGAACCTGGAGATTTGGGACCCATGGGATGAGTACCACGCAGTATTATTTTAAAGGGTCTGCGTTTGCTCACCCAACCTCACCCAACCTCTCAGCCCCAAGAGTGTCCACCCTTATGTCTCATCCAGCTGTGGGTCTAGATATGGTCAATCCAGGTTGCATCACAGCCTCTGAACGAATTTTGTAAGAATTTCTCTCTCTTTCACTGTCTTTGTTTTACGGGTTTTTAAAAGTAATTTATTTTTATAATGGGGTTTAGCTGCTTTTCATGGTTGTGTTTATGCGGCTTTCCACCCACTTGACTCACTTCCAGACAGATATCAATACATAGGTTTTAAGATTCTTACTAGTCACATATATTCTTGTGCGGGAAATAGGGGGTGTTGAGTCCAGTTCACTGAGCAAGGAGTAGGTCTTGTCTATTACATATTGGGTGTATGGAGCGGTATCTGAGCGAAATTGAAACCCTTGTTTTATGCATCTCCCCACCTCACCTTTTCTGTTAAGCAGATATAGTGTGTTTTCTAAACGTGTGACTCTGTTCTGTTTTGTAATTCAGTTCAAGTGTAGCGGTTTTTACATTCCCTCTATAAGTGATAGCTTATGATAAGTGTCTTTTTCTGTGTGACTTATTTCACTTAGAATCGTCGTACCTAACTCCACTCATCTTGCTTCTACTAGCCTTATGAGACATTGATTTCATGTCTGAGTGATATTCCATTGTACATAAGGACCACAACTTCTTTATCCATTTTTCTCTTTCCTGGGATATTTAAGGTGTCATGAAGTGGAGGTTCTTGTCAACAGAGCAGCCCTAAACTTTCCGGTGCCTGTGTCTTGCTGATTTTTAGTTTTTCCAATTTATACGCCCATGAGTGGATGTGCCCTATGCTCCCTAAGCTGTATTTTTTCCATGTTTCAGGACACAACGTACACTTCTCCAGAGTGGCTGTTGGCAATTTACATCCCGCCCATCAGTGTAGCAAGGCTGCCATTTCTCCATGGCCTGTCCTGCATTTCTGGTTTTGACACTTTTTGCAGCATGGCCCTTTTGACCGATGGGAAGCGAGACTTCTTTGTAGCGCTGATTTGCCTTTCCAGGTTGCTTGGTTGGCCAAAAAGGGCGTATGCGTTTTTTCCTGAATATATTCAGGAAAAAACGCATACGCCCTTTTTGGCCAAGGGCATCATTGTCGACGTTTTGCTGCTTTTCATGTGCTTTAAAGGCGATTCGTATCTACCTCCTGAAATCTGTTTCCTGCAATTCTGCCTTGCTTTCAAATCCTCTTTGTTGCCTTCCCTCAATATATCTGTGGATGAGAGTTATCATTTATAACTCTGCGGGTTTGTGAATTGCAGTTTCCCTGAGCTCCATTTTTCAACTGTCTTTTTTGGGAGCTGGCCGCAAAAGCGCGGGATTGCCTCAGGCCCTATTCTGCTTCTGGGCAGCAGGCTGAGCCTGTGGTTAATTCTTCTTCCTGTTGGGAAAATAGAGTGACTTGTGCCTGTCCCAACACCTAGATCTAGTCTCTCATTGGTTGCCCCTCTTCCCGTTCATCCTCAGGACAAATTGCAACCTGTAGGGAACAGGAGGTTAAAGGTGCTGATTCTCCAAGTAGGGAGATTGCTAGTAAAGTAGCTGGAATGGCGAAACCGAGCACAAGGAGATGAGAAATGAGGTGCGTTTTAGAAACCTTTCAAAATCACACGGTGTACCATCTTCTGGGTTTCTCATGCATGTTTTCGATGTAGGAAGATGCCCTTGAACCTGGAGATTTGGGACCCATGGGATGGGTACCACGCAGTATTACTTTAAAGGGTCTGCGTTTGCTCACCCAACCTCACCCAACCTCTCAGCCCCAAGAGTGTCCACCCTTATGTCTCATCCAGGTGTGGGTCTGGATATGGTCAATCCAGGTTGCATCACAGCCTCTGAACGAATTTTGTAAGAATTTCTCTCTCTTTCACTGTCTTTGTTTTACGGGTTTTTAAAAGTAATTTATTTTTATAATGGGGTTTAGCTGCTTTTCATGGCTGTGTTTATGCGGCTGTACACCCACTTGACTCACTTCCAGAGAGATATCAATACATAGGTTTTAAGATTCTTACTAGACACATATATTCTTGTGTGGTGAATAGGGGGTGTTGAGTCCAGTTCACTGAGCAAGGAGTAGGTCTTGTCTATTACATATTGGGTGTATGGAACGGTATCTGAGCGAATTTGAAACCCTTGTTTTATGCATCACCCCACCTCACCATTCCCGTTAAGCAGCCATAGTGTGTTTTCTAAACGTGTGACTCTGTTCTGTTTTGTAATTCAGTTCAAGTGTAGCGGTTTTTACATTCCCTCTATAAGTGATAGCTTATGATAAGTGTCTTTTTCTGTGTGACTTATTTCACTTAGAATCGTCGTACCTAACTCCACTCATCTTGCTTCTACTAGCCTTATGAGACATTGATTTCATATCTGAGTGATATTCCATTGTACATAAGGACCACAACTTCTTTATCCATTTTTCTCTTTCCTGGGATATTTAAGGTGTCATGAAGTGGAGGTTCTTGTCAACAGAGCAGCCCTAAACTTTCCGGTGCCTGTGTCTTGCTGATTTTTAGTTTTTCCAATTTATACGCCCATGAGTGGACGTGCCCTATGCTCCCTAAGCTGTTTTTTTTCCATGTTTCAGGACACAACGTACACTTCTCCAGAGTGGCTGTTGGCAATTTACATCCCGCCCATCAGTGTAGCAAGGCTGCCATTTCTCCATGGCCTGTCCTGCATTTCTGGTTTTGACACTTTTTGCAGCATGGCCCTTTTGACCGATGGGAAGCGAGACTTCTTTGTAGCGCTGATTTGCCTTTCCAGGTTGCTTGGTTGGCCAAAAAGGGCGTATGCGTTTTTTCCTGAATATATTCAGGAAAAAACGCATACGCCCTTTTTGGCCAAGGGCATCATTGTCGACGTTTTGCCGCTTTTCATGTGCTTTAAAGGCGATTCGTATCTACCTCCTGAAATCTGTTTCCTGCAATTCTGCCTTGCTTTCAAATCCTCTTCGTTGCCTTCCCTCAATATATCTGTGGATGAGAGTTATCATTTATAACTCTGCGGGTTTGTGAATTGCAGTTTCCCTGAGCTCCATTTTTCAACTGTCTTTTGTGGGAGCTGGCCGCAAAAGCGCGGGATTGCCTCAGGCCCTATTCTGCTTCTGCGTGGCAGGCTGAGCCTGTGGTTAATTCTTCTTCCTGTTGGGAAAATAGAGTGACCTGTGCCTGTCCCAACACCTAGATCTAGTCTCTCATTGGTTGTCCCTCTTCCCGTTCATCCTCAGGACAAATTGCAACCTGTAGGGAACAGGAGGTTAAAGGTGCTGATTCTCCAAGTAGGGAGATTGCTAGTAAAGTAGCTGGAATGGCGAAACCGAGCACAAGGAGATGAGAAATGAGGTGCGTTTTAGAAACCTTTCAAAATCACACGGTGTACCATCTTCTGGGTTTCTCATGCATGTTTTCGATGTAGGAAGATGCCCTTGAACCTGGAGATTTGGGACCCATGGGATGGGTACCACGCAGTATTACTTTAAAGGGTCTGCGTTTGCTCACCCAAACTCACCCAACCTCTCAGCCCCAAGAGTGTCCACCCTTATGTCTCATCCAGCTGTGGGTCTTGATATGGTCAATCCAGGTTGCATCACAGCCTCTGAACGAATTTTGTAAGAATTTCTCTCTCTTTCACTGTCTTTGTTTTATGGGTTTTTAAAAGTAATTTATTTTTATAATGGGGTTTAGCTGCTTTTCATGGCTGTGTTTATGCGGCTTTACACCCACTTGACTCACTTCCAGAGAGATATCAATACATAGGTTTTAAGATTCTTACTAGTCAGATATATTCTTGTGTGGTGAATAGGGGGTGTTGAGTCCAGTTCACTGAGCAAGGAGTAGGTCTTGTCTATTACATATTGGGTGTATGGAACGGTATCTGAGCGAATTTGAAACCCTTGTTTTATGCATCACCCCACCTCACCATTCCCGTTATGCAGCCATAGTGTGTTTTCTAAACGTGTGACTCTGTTCTGTTTTGTAATTCAGTTCAAGTGTAGCGGTTTTTACATTCCCTCTATAAGTGATAGCTTATGATAAGTGTCTTTTTCTGTGTGACTTATTTCACTTAGAATCGTCGTACCTAACTCCACTCATCTTGCTTCTACTAGCCTTATGACATTGATTTCATGTCTGAGTGATATTCCATTGTACATAAGGACCACAACTTCTTTATCCATTTTTCTCTTTCCTGGGATATTTAAGGTGTCATGAAGTGGAGGTTCTTGTCAACAGAGCAGCCCTAAACTTTCCGGTGCCTGTGTCTTGCTGATTTTTAGTTTTTCCAATTTATACGCCCATGAGTGGACGTGCCCTATGCTCCCTAAGCTGTTTTTTTTCCATGTTGCATGACACAACGTGCACTTCTCCAGAGTGGCTGTTGGCAATTTATATCCTGCCCATCAGTGTAGCAAGGCTGCCATTTCTCCATGGCCTGTCCTGCATTTCTGGTTTTGACACTTTTTGCAGCATGGCCCTTTTCACCGATGGGAAGCGAGACTTCTTTGTAGCGCTGATTTGCCTTTCCAGGTTGCTTGGTTGGCCAAAAAGGGCGTATGCGTTTTTTCCTGAATATATTCAGGAAAAAACGCATACGCCCTTTTTGGCCAAGGGCATCATTGTGGACGTTTTGCCGCTTTTCATGTGCTTTAAAGGCGATTCGTGTCTACCTCCTGAAATCTGTTTCCTGCAATTCTGCCTTGCTTTCAAATCCTCTTCGTTGCCTTCCCTCAATATATCTGTGGATGAGAGTTATCATTTATAACTCTGCGGGTTTGTGAATTGCAGTTTCCCTGAGCTCCATTTTTCAACTGTCTTTTTTGGGAGCTGGCCGCAAAAGCGCGGGATTGCCTCAGGCCCTATTCTGCTTCTGGGCGGCAGGCTGAGCCTGTGGTTAATTCTTCTTCCTGTTGGGAAAATAGAGTGAACTGTGCCTGTCCCAACACCTAGATCTAGTCTCTCATTGGTTGCCCCTCTTCCCGTTCATCCTCAGGACAAATTGCAACCTGTAGGGAACAGGAGGTTAAAGGTGCTGATTCTCCAAGTAGGGAGATTGCTAGTAAAGTAGCTGGAATGGCGAAACCGAGCACAAGGAGATGAGAAATGAGGTGCGTTTTAGAAACCTTTCAAAATCACACGGTGTACCATCTTCTGGGTTTCTCATGCATGTTTTCGATGTAGGAAGATGCCCTTGAACCTGGAGATTTGGGACCCATGGGATGGGTACCACGCAGTATTACTTTAAAGGGTCTGCGTTTGCTCACCCAACCTCACCCAACCTCTCAGCCCCAAGAGTGTCCACCCTTATGTCTCATCCAGCTGTGGGTCTAGATATGGTCAATCCAGGTTGCATCACAGCCTCTGAACGAATTTTGAAAGAATTTCTCTCTCTTTCACTGTCTTTGTTTTATGGGTTTTTAAAAGTAATTTATTTTTATAATGGGGTTTAGCTGCTTTTCATGGCTGTGTTTATGCGGCTTTACACCCACTTGACTCACTTCCAGAGAGATATCAATACATAGGTTTTAAGATTCTTACTAGTCACATATATTCTTGTGTGGTGAATAGGGGGTGTTGAGTCCAGTTCACTGAGCAAGGAGTAGGTCTTGTCTATTACATATTGGGTGTATGGAACGGTATCTGATCGAATTTGAAACCCTTGTTTTATGCATCACCCCACCTCACCATTCCCGTTAAGCAGCCATAGTGTGTTTTCTAAACGTGTGACTCTGTTCTGTTTTGTAATTCAGTTCAAGTGTAGCGGTTTTTACATTCCCTCTGTAAGTGATAGCTTATGATAAGTGTCTTTTTCTGTGTGACTTATTTCACTTAGAATCGTCGTACCTAACTCCACTCATCTTGCTTCTACTAGCCTTATGAGACATTGATTTCATGTCTGAGTGATATTCCATTGTACATAAGGACCACAACTTCTTTATCCATTTTTCTCTTTCCTGGGATATTTAAGGTGTCATGAAGTGGAGGTTCTTGTCAACAGAGCAGCCCTAAACTTTCCGGTGCCTGTGTCTTGCTGATTTTTAGTTTTTCCAATTTATACGCCCATGAGTGGACGTGCCCTATGCTCCCTAAACTGTTTTTTTTCGATGTTTCAGGACACAACGTACACTTCTCCAGAGTGGCTGTTGGCAATTTACATCCCGCCCATCAGTGTAGCAAGGCTGCCATTTCTCCATGGCCTGTCCTGCATTTCTGGTTTTGACACTTTTTGCAGCATGGCCCTTTTCACCGATGGGAAGCGAGACTTCTTTGTAGCGCTGATTTGCCTTTCCAGGTTGCTTGGTTGGCCAAAAAGGGCGTATGCGTTTTTTGCTGAATATATTCAGGAAAAAACGCATACGCCCTTTTTGGCCAAGGGCATCATTGTCGACGTTTTGCCGCTTTTCATGTGCTTTAAAGGCGATTCGTATCTACCTCCTGAAATCTGTTTCCTGCAATTCTGCCTTGCTTTCAAATCCTCTTCGTTGCCTTCCCTCAATATATTTGTGGACGAGAGTTATCATTTACAACTCTGAGGGTTTTTGAATTGCAGTTTCCCTGAGCTCCATTTTTCAACTGTCTTTTTTGGGAGCTGGCCGCAAAAGCGCGGGATTGCCTCAGGCCCTAATCTGCTTCTGGGCGGCAGGCTGAGCCTGTGGTTAATTCTTCTTCCTGATGGGAAAATAGAGTGACCTCTGCCTGTCCCAACACCTAGATCTAGTCTCTCATTGGTTGCCCCTCTTCCCGTTCATCCTCAGGACAAATTGCAACCTGTAAGGAACAGGAGGTTAAAGGTGCTGATTCTCCAAGTAGGGAGATTGCTAGTAAAGTAGCTGGAATGGCGAAACCGAGCACAAGGAGATGAGAAATGAGGTGCTTTTTAGAAACCTTTCGAAATCACACGGTGTACCATCTTCTGGGTTTCTCATGCATGTTTTCGATGTAGGAAGATGCCCTTGAACCTGGAGATTTGGGACCCATGGGATGAGTACCACGCAGTATTATTTTAAAGGGTCTGCGTTTGCTCACCCAACCTCACCCAACCTCTCAGCCCCAAGAGTGTCCACCCTTATGTCTCATCCAGCAGTGGGTCTAGATATGGTCAATCCAGGTTGCATCACAGCCTCTGAACGAATTTTGTAAGAATTTCTCTCTCTTTCACTGTCTTTGTTTTACGGGTTTTTAAAAGTAATTTATTTTTATAATGGGGTTTAGCTGCTTTTCATGGTTGTGTTTATGCGGCTTTCCACTCACTTGACTCACTTCCAGACAGATATCAATACATAGGTTTTAAGATTCTTAATAGTCACATATATTCTTGTGCGGGAAATAGGGGGTGTTGAGTCCAGTTCACTGAGCAAGGAGTAGGTCTTGTCTATTACATATTGGGTGTATGGAACGGTATCTGAGCGAAATTGAAACCCTTGTTTTATGCATCTCCCCACCTCACCTTTTCTGTTAAGCAGATATAGTGTGTTTTCTAAACGTGTGACTCTGTTCTGTTTTGTAATTCAGTTCAAGTGTAGCGGTTTTTACATTCCCTCTATAAGTGATAGCTTATGATAAGTGTCTTTTTCTGTGTGACTTATTTCACTTAGAATCGTCGTACCTAACTCCACTCATCTTGCTTCTACTAGCCTTATGAGACATTGATTTCATGTCTGAGTGATATTCCATTGTACATAAGGACCACAACTTCTTTATCCATTTTTCTCTTTCCTGGGATATTTAAGGTGTCATGAAGTGGAGGTTCTTGTCAACAGAGCAGCCCTAAACTTTCCGGTGCCTGTGTCTTGCTGATTTTTAGTTTTTCCAATTTATACGCCCATGAGTGGACGTGCCCTATGCTCCCTAAGCTGTTTTTTTTCCATGTTTCAGGACACAACGTACACTTCTCCAGAGTGGCTGTTGGCAATTTACATCCCGCCCATCAGTGTAGCAAGGCTGCCATTTCTCCATGGCCTGTCCTGCATTTCTGGTTTTGACACTTTTTGCAGCATGGCCCTTTTGACCGATGGGAAGCGAGACTTCTTTGTAGCGCTGATTTGCCTTTCCAGGTTGCTTGGTTGGCCAAAAAGGGCGTATGCGTTTTTTCCTGAATATATTCAGGAAAAAACGCATACGCCCTTTTTGGCCAAGGGCATCATTGTCGACGTTTTGCCGCTTTTCATGTGCTTTAAAGGCGATTCGTATCTACCTCCTGAAATCTGTTTCCTGCAATTCTGCCTTGCTTTCAAATCCTCTTCGTTGCCTTCCCTCAATATATCTGTGGATGAGAGTTATCATTTATAACTCTGCGGGTTTGTGAATTGCAGTTTCCCTGAGCTCCATTTTTCAATTGTCTTTTTTGGGAGCTGGCCGCAAAAGCGCGGGATTGCCTCAGGCCCTATTCTGCTTCTGGGCAGCAGGCTGAGCCTGTGGTTAATTCTTCTTCCTGTTGGGAAAATAGAGTGACTTGTGCCTGTCCCAACACCTAGATCTAGTCTCTCATTGGTTGCCCCTCTTCCCGTTCATCCTCAGGACAAATTGCAACCTGTAGGGAACAGGAGGTTAAAGGTGCTGATTCTCCAAGTAGGGAGATTGCTAGTAAAGTAGCTGGAATGGCGAAACCGAGCACAAGGAGATGAGAAATGAGGTGCGTTTTAGAAACCTTTCAAAATCACACGGTGTACCATCTTCTGGGTTTCTCATGCATGTTTTCGATGTAGGAAGATGCCCTTGAACCTGGAGATTTGGGACCCATGGGATGGGTACCACGCAGTATTACTTTAAAGGGTCTGCGTTTGCTCACCCAACCTCACCCAACCTCTCAGCCCCAAGAGTGTCCACCCTTATGTCTCATCCAGGTGTGGGTCTGGATATGGTCAATCCAGGTTGCATCACAGCCTCTGAAAGAATTTTGTAAGAATTTCTCTCTCTTTCACTGTCTTTGTTTTACGGGTTTTTAAAGTAATTTATTTTTATAATGGGGTTTAGCTGCTTTTCATGGTTGTGTTTATGCGGCTTTCCACCCACTTGACTCACTTCCAGACAGATATCAATACATAGGTTTTAAGATTCTTACTAGTCACATATATTCTTGTGCGGGAAATAGGGGGTGTTGAGTCCAGTTCACTGAGCAAGGAGTAGGTCTTGTCTATTACATATTGGGTGTATGGAACGGTATCTGAGCGAAATTGAAACCCTTGTTTTATGCATCTCCCCACCTCACCTTTTCTGTTAAGCAGATATAGTGTGTTTTCTAAACGTGTGACTCTGTTCTGTTTTGTAATTCAGTTCAAGTGTAGCGGTTTTTACATTCCCTCTATAAGTGATAGCTTATGATAAGTGTCTTTTTCTGTGTGACTTATTTCACTTAGAATCGTCGTACCTAACTCCACTCATCTTGCTTCTACTAGCCTTATGAGACATTGATTTCATGTCTGAGTGATATTCCATTGTACATAAGGACCACAACTTCTTTATCCATTTTTCTCTTTCCTGGGATATTTAAGGTGTCATGAAGTGGAGGTTCTTGTCAACAGAGCAGCCCTAAACTTTCCGGTGCCTGTGTCTTGCTGATTTTTAGTTTTTCCAATTTATACGCCCATGAGTGGACGTGCCCTATGCTCCCTAATCTGTTTTTTTTCCATGTTTCAGGACACAACGTACACTTCTCCAGAGTGGCTGTTGGCAATTTACATCCCGCCCATCAGTGTAGCAAGGCTGCCATTTCTCCATGGCCTGTCCTGCATTTCTGGTTTTGACACTTTTTGCAGCATGGCCCTTTTGACCGATGGGAAGCGAGACTTCTTTGTAGCGCTGATTTGCCTTTCCAGGTTGCTTGGTTGGCCAAAAAGGGCGTATGCGTTTTTTCCTGAATATATTCAGGAAAAAACGCATACGCCCTTTTTGGCCAAGGGCATCATTGTCGACGTTTTGCTGCTTTTCATGTGCTTTAAAGGCGATTCGTATCTACCTCCTGAAATCTGTTTCCTGCAATTCTGCCTTGCTTTCAAATCCTCTTTGTTGCCTTCCCTCAATATATCTGTGGATGAGAGTTATCATTTATAACTCTGCGGGTTTGTGAATTGCAGTTTCCCTGAGCTCCATTTTTCAACTGTCTTTTTTGGGAGCTGGCCGCAAAAGCGCGGGATTGCCTCAGGCCCTATTCTGCTTCTGGGCAGCAGGCTGAGCCTGTGGTTAATTCTTCTTCCTGTTGGGAAAATAGAGTGACTTGTGCCTGTCCCAACACCTAGATCTAGTCTCTCATTGGTTGCCCCTCTTCCCGTTCATCCTCAGGACAAATTGCAACCTGTAGGGAACAGGAGGTTAAAGGTGCTGATTCTCCAAGTAGGGAGATTGCTAGTAAAGTAGCTGGAATGGCGAAACCGAGCACAAGGAGATGAGAAATGAGGTGCGTTTTAGAAACCTTTCAAAATCACACGGTGTACCATCTTCTGGGTTTCTCATGCATGTTTTCGATGTAGGAAGATGCCCTTGAACCTGGAGATTTGGGACCCATGGGATGGGTACCACGCAGTATTACTTTAAAGGGTCTGCGTTTGCTCACCCAACCTCACCCAACCTCTCAGCCCCAAGAGTGTCCACCCTTATGTCTCATCCAGGTGTGGGTCTGGATATGGTCAATCCAGGTTGCATCACAGCCTCTGAACGAATTTTGTAAGAATTTCTCTCTCTTTCACTGTCTTTGTTTTACGGGTTTTTAAAAGTAATTTATTTTTATAATGGGGTTTAGCTGCTTTTCATGGCTGTGTTTATGCGGCTGTACACCCACTTGACTCACTTCCAGAGAGATATCAATACATAGGTTTTAAGATTCTTACTAGACACATATATTCTTGTGTGGTGAATAGGGGGTGTTGAGTCCAGTTCACTGAGCAAGGAGTAGGTCTTGTCTATTACATATTGGGTGTATGGAACGGTATCTGAGCGAATTTGAAACCCTTGTTTTATGCATCACCCCACCTCACCATTCCCGTTAAGCAGCCATAGTTTGTTTTCTAAACGTGTGACTCTGTTCTGTTTTGTAATTCAGTTCAAGTGTAGCGGTTTTTACATTCCCTCTATAAGTGATAGCTTATGATAAGTGTCTTTTTCTGTGTGACTTATTTCACTTAGAATCGTCGTACCTAACTCCACTCATCTTGCTTCTACTAGCCTTATGAGACATTGATTTCATATCTGAGTGATATTCCATTGTACATAAGGACCACAACTTCTTTATCCATTTTTCTCTTTCCTGGGATATTTAAGGTGTCATGAAGTGGAGGTTCTTGTCAACAGAGCAGCCCTAAACTTTCCGGTGCCTGTGTCTTGCTGATTTTTAGTTTTTCCAATTTATACGCCCATGAGTGGACGTGCCCTATGCTCCCTAAGCTGTTTTTTTTCCATGTTTCAGGACACAACGTACACTTCTCCAGAGTGGCTGTTGGCAATTTACATCCCGCCCATCAGTGTAGCAAGGCTGCCATTTCTCCATGGCCTGTCCTGCATTTCTGGTTTTGACACTTTTTGCAGCATGGCCCTTTTGACCGATGGGAAGCGAGACTTCTTTGTAGCGCTGATTTGCCTTTCCAGGTTGCTTGGTTGGCCAAAAAGGGCGTATGCGTTTTTTCCTGAATATATTCAGGAAAAAACGCATACGCCCTTTTTGGCCAAGGGCATCAGTGTCGACGTTTTGCCGCTTTTCATGTGCTTTAAACGCGATTCGTATCTACCTCCTGAAATCTGTTTCCTGCAATTCTGCCTTGCTTTCAAATCCTCTTCGTTGCCTTCCCTCAATATATCTGTGGATGAGAGTTATCATTTATAACTCTGCGGGTTTGTGAATTGCAGTTTCCCTGAGCTCCATTTTTCAACTGTCTTTTGTGGGAGCTGGCCGCAAAAGCGCGGGATTGCCTCAGGCCCTATTCTGCTTCTGCGTGGCAGGCTGAGCCTGTGGTTAATTCTTCTTCCTGTTGGGAAAATAGAGTGACCTGTGCCTGTCCCAACACCTAGATCTAGTCTCTCATTGGTTGTCCCTCTTCCCGTTCATCCTCAGGACAAATTGCAACCTGTAGGGAACAGGAGGTTAAAGGTGCTGATTCTCCAAGTAGGGAGATTGCTAGTAAAGTAGCTGGAATGGCGAAACCGAGCACAAGGAGATGAGAAATGAGGTGCGTTTTAGAAACCTTTCAAAATCACACGGTGTACCATCTTCTGGGTTTCTCATGCATGTTTTCGATGTAGGAAGATGCCCTTGAACCTGGAGATTTGGGACCCATGGGATGGGTACCACGCAGTATTACTTTAAAGGGTATGCGTTTGCTCACCCAACCTCACCCAACCTCTCAGCCCCAAGAGTGTCCACCCTTATGTCTCATCCAGCTGTGGGTCTTGATATGGTCAATCCAGGTTGCATCACAGCCTCTGAACGAATTTTGTAAGAATTTCTCTCTCTTTCACTGTCTTTGTTTTATGGGTTTTTAAAAGTAATTTATTTTTATAATGGGGTTTAGCTGCTTTTCATGGCTGTGTTTATGCGGCTTTACACCCACTTGACTCACTTCCAGAGAGATATCAATACATAGGTTTTAAGATTCTTACTAGTCACATATATTCTTGTGTGGTGAATAGGGGGTGTTGAGTCCAGTTCACTGAGCAAGGAGTAGGTCTTGTCTATTACATATTGGGTGTATGGAACGGTATCTGAGCGAATTTGAAACCCTTGTTTTATGCATCACCCCACCTCACCATTCCCGTTATGCAGCCATAGTGTGTTTTCTAAACGTGTGACTCTGTTCTGTTTTGTAATTCAGTTCAAGTGTAGCGGTTTTTACATTCCCTCTATAAGTGATAGCTTATGATAAGTGTCTTTTTCTGTGTGACTTATTTCACTTAGAATCGTCGTACCTAACTCCACTCATCTTGCTTCTACTAGCCTTATGACATTGATTTCATGTCTGAGTGATATTCCATTGTACATAAGGACCACAACTTCTTTATCCATTTTTCTCTTTCCTGGGATATTTAAGGTGTCATGAAGTGGAGGTTCTTGTCAACAGAGCAGCCCTAAACTTTCCGGTGCCTGTGTCTTGCTGATTTTTAGTTTTTCCGATTTATACGCCCATGAGTGGACGTGCCCTATTCTCCCTAAGCTGTTTTTTTTCCATGTTGCATGACACAACGTGCACTTCTCCAGAGTGGCTGTTGGCAATTTACATCCCGCCCATCAGCGTAGCAAGGCTGCCATTTCTCCATGGCCTGTCCTGCATTTCTGGTTTTGACACTTTTTGCAGCATGGCCCTTTTGACCGATGGGAAGCGAGACTTCTTTGTAGCGCTGATTTGCCTTTCCAGGTTGCTTGGTTGGCCAAAAAGGGCGTATGCGTTTTTTCCTGAATATATTCAGGAAAAAACGCATACGCCCTTTTTGGCCAAGGGCATCATTGTCGACGTTTTGCCACTTTTCATGTGCTTTAAAGGCGATTCGAATCTACCTCCTGAAATCTGTTTCCTGCAATTCTGCCTTGCTTTCAAATCCTCTTCGTTGCCTTCCCTCAATATATCTGTGGATGAGAGTTATCATTTATAACTCTGCGGGTTTGTGAATTGCAGTTTCCCTGAGCTCCATTTTTCAACTGTCTTTTGTGGGAGCTGGCCGCAAAAGCGCGGGATTGCCTCAGGCCCTATTCTGCTTCTGGGTGGCAGGCTGAGCCTGTGGTTAATTCTTCTTCCTGTTGGGAAAATAGAGTGACCTGTGCCTGTCCCAACACCTAGATCTAGTCTCTCATTGGTTGTCCCTCTTCCCGTTCATCCTCAGGACAAATTGCAACCTGTAAGGAACAGGAGGTTAAAGGTGCTGATTCTCCAAGTAGGGAGATTGCTAGTAAAGTAGCTGGAATGGCGAAACCGAGCACAAGGAGATGAGAAATGAGGTGCGTTTTAGAAACCTTTCAAAATCACACGGTGTACCATCTTCTGGGTTTCTCATGCATGTTTTCGATGTAGGAAGATGCCCTTGAACCTGGAGATTTGGGACCCATGGGATGGGTACCACGCAGTATTACTTTAAAGGGTCTGCGTTTGCTCACCCAACCTCACCCAACCTCTCAGCCCCAAGTGTGTCCACCCTTATGTCTCATCCAGGTGTGGGTCTAGATATGGTCAATCCAGGTTGCATCACAGCCTCTGAACGAATTTTGTAAGAATTCCTCTCTCTTTCACTGTCTTTGTTTTATGGGCTTTTAAAAGTAATTTATTTTTATAATGGGGTTTAGCTGCTTTTCATGGTTGTGTTTATGCGGCTTTACACCCACTTGACTCACTTCCAGACAGATATCAATACATAGGTTTTAAGATTCTTACTAGTCACATATATTCTTGTGCGGGAAATAGGGGGTGTTGAGTCCAGTTCACTGAGCAAGGAGTAGGTCTTGTCTATTACATATTGGGTGTATGGAACGGTATCTGAGCGAATTTGAAACCCTTGTTTTATGCATCTCCCCACCTCACCATTCCCGTTAAGCAGCCATAGTGTGTTTTCTAAACGTGTGACTCTGTTCTGTTTTGTAATTCAGTTCAAGTGTAGCGGTTTTTACATTCCCTCTATAAGTGATAGCTTATGATAAGTGTCTTTTTCTGTGTGACTTATTTCACTTAGAATCGTCGTACCTAACTCCACTCATCTTGCTTCTACTAGCCTTATAAGACATTGATTTCATATCTGAGTGATATTCCATTGTACATAAGGACCACAACTTCTTTATCCATTTTTCTCTTTCCTGGGATATTTAAGGTGTCATGAAGTGGAGGTTCTTGTCAACAGAGCAGCCCTAAACTTTCCGGTGCCTGTGTCTTGCTGATTTTTAGTTTTTCCAATTTATACGCCCATGAGTGGACGTGCCCTATGCTCCCTAAGCTGTTTTTTTTCCATGTTTCAGGACACAACGTACACTTCTCCAGAGTGGCTGTTGGCAATTTACATCCCGCCCATCAGTGTAGCAAGGCTGCCATTTCTCCATGGCCTGTCCTGCATTTCTGGTTTTGACACTTTTTGCAGCATGGCCCTTTTGACCGATGGGAAGCGAGACTTCTTTGTAGCGCTGATTTGCCTTTCCAGGTTGCTTGGTTGGCCAAAAAGGGCGTATGCGTTTTTTCCTGAATATATTCAGGAAAAAACGCATACGCCCTTTTTATCCAAGGGCATCATTGTGGACGTTTTGCCGCTTTTCATGTGCTTTAAAGGCGATTCTTATCTACCTCCTGAAATCTGTTTCCTGCAATTCTGCCTTGCTTTCAAATCCTCTTCGTTGCCTTCCCTCAATATATCTGTGGATGAGAGTTATCATTTATAACTCTGCGGGTTTGTGAATTGCAGTTTCCCTGAGCTCCATTTTTCAACTGTCTTTTTTGGGAGCTGGCCGCAAAAGCGCGGGATTGCCTCAGGCCCTATTCTGCTTCTGGGCGGCAGGCTGAGCCTGTGGTTAATTCTTCTTCCTGTTGGGAAAATAGAGTGACCTGTGCCTGTCCCAACACCTAGATCTAGTCTCTCATTGGTTGCCCCTCTTCCCGTTCATCCTCAGGACAAATTGCAACCTGTAGGGAACAGGAGGTTAAAGGTGCTGATTCTCCAAGTAGGGAGATTGCTAGTAAAGTAGCTGGAATGGCGAAACCGAGCACAAGGAGATGAGAAATGAGGTGCGTTTTAGAAACGTTTCAAAATCACACGGTGTACCATCTTCTGGGTTTCTCATGCATGTTTTCGATGTAGGAAGATGCCCTTGAACCTGGAGATTTGGGACCCATGGGATGGGTACCACGCAGTATTACTTTAAAGGGTCTGCGTTTGCTCACCCAACCTCACCCAACCTCTCAGCCCCAAGAGTGTCCACCCTTATGTCTCATCCAGCTGTGGGTCTAGATATGGTCAATCCAGGTTGCATCACAGCCTCTGAACGAATTTTGAAAGAATTTCTCTCTCTTTCACTGTCTTTGTTTTATGGGTTTTTAAAAGTAATTTATTTTTATAATGGGGTTTAGCTGCTTTTCATGGCTGTGTTTATGCGGCTTTACACCCACTTGACTCACTTCCAGAGAGATATCAATACATAGGTTTTAAGATTCTTACTAGTCACATATATTCTTGTGTGGTGAATAGGGGGTGTTGAGTCCAGTTCACTGAGCAAGGAGTAGGTCTTGTCTATTACATATTGGGTGTATGGAACGGTATCTGATCGAATTTGAAACCCTTGTTTTATGCATCACCCCACCTCACCATTCCCGTTAAGCAGCCATAGTGTGTTTTCTAAACGTGTGACTCTGTTCTGTTTTGTAATTCAGTTCAAGTGTAGCGGTTTTTACATTCCCTCTGTAAGTGATAGCTTATGATAAGTGTCTTTTTCTGTGTGACTTATTTCACTTAGAATCGTCGTACCTAACTCCACTCATCTTGCTTCTACTAGCCTTATGAGACATTGATTTCATGTCTGAGTGATATTCCATTGTACATAAGGACCACAACTTCTTTATCCATTTTTCTCTTTCCTGGGATATTTAAGGTGTCATGAAGTGGAGGTTCTTGTCAACAGAGCAGCCCTAAACTTTCCGGTGCCTGTGTCTTGCTGATTTTTAGTTTTTCCAATTTATACGCCCATGAGTGGACGTGCCCTATGCTCCCTAAGCTGTTTTTTTTTGATGTTTCAGGACACAACGTACACTTCTCCAGAGTGGCTGTTGGCAATTTACATCCCGCCCATCAGTGTAGCAAGGCTGCCATTTCTCCATGGCCTGTCCTGCATTTCTGGTTTTGACACTTTTTGCAGCATGGCCCTTTTGACCGATGGGAAGCGAGACTTCTTTGTAGCGCTGATTTGCCTTTCCAGGTTGCTTGGTTGGCCAAAAAGGGCGTATGCGGTTTTTCCTGAATATATTCAGGAAAAAACGCATACGCCCTTTTTGGCCAAGGGCATCATTGTCGACGTTTTGCCGCTTTTCATGTGCTTTAAAGGCGATTCGTATCTACCTCCTGAAATCTGTTTCCTGCAATTCTGCCTTGCTTTCAAATCCTCTTCGTTGCCTTCCCTCAATATATTTGTGGACAAGAGTTATCATTTACAACTCTGAGGGTTTTTGAATTGCAGTTTCCCTGAGCTCCATTTTTCAACTGTCTTTTTTGGGAGCTGGCCGCAAAAGCGCAGGATTGCCTCAGGCCCTATTCTGCTTCTGGGCGGCAGGCTGAGCCTGTGGTTAATTCTTCTTCCTGATGGGAAAATAGAGTGACCTCTGCCTGTCCCAACACCTAGATCTAGTCTCTCATTGGTTGCCCCTCTTCCCGTTCATCCTCAGGACAAATTGCAACCTGTAGGGAACAGGAGGTTAAAGGTGCTGATTCTCCAAGTAGGGAGATTGCTACTAAAGTAGCTGGAATGGCGAAACCGAGCACAAGGAGATGAGAAATGAGGTGCTTTTTAGAAACCTTTCGAAATCACACGGTGTACCATCTTCTGGGTTTCTCATGCATGTTTTCGATGTAGGAAGATGCCCTTGAACCTGGAGATTTGGGACCCATGGGATGAGTACCACGCAGTATTATTTTAAAGGGTCTGCGTTTGCTCACCCAACCTCACCCAACCTCTCAGCCCCAAGAGTGTCCACCCTTATGTCTCATCCAGCTGTGTGTCTAGATATGGTCAATCCAGGTTGCATCACAGCCTCTGAATGAATTTTGTAAGAATTTCTCTCTCTTTCACTGTCTTTGTTTTACGGGTTTTTAAAAGTAATTTATTTTTATAATGGGGTTTAGCTGCTTTTCATGGTTGTGTTTATGCGGCTTTCCACCCACTTGACTCACTTCCAGACAGATATCAATACATAGGTTTTAAGATTCTTACTAGTCACATATATTCTTGTGCGGGAAATAGGGGGTGTTGAGTCCAGTTCACTGAGCAAGGAGTAGGTCTTGTCTATTACATATTGGGTGTATGGAACGGTATCTGAGCGAAATTGAAACCCTTGTTTTATGCATCTCCCCACCTCACCTTTTCTGTTAAGCAGATATAGTGTGTTTTCTAAACGTGTGACTCTGTTCTGTTTTGTAATTCAGTTCAAGTGTAGCGGTTTTTACATTCCCTCTATAAGTGATAGCTTATGATAAGTGTCTTTTTCTGTGTGACTTATTTCACTTAGAATTGTCGTACCTAACTCCACTCATCTTGCTTCTACTAGCCTTATGACATTGATTTCATGTCTGAGTGATATTCCATTGTACATAAGGACCACAACTTCTTTATCCATTTTTCTCTTTCCTGGGATATTTAAGGTGTCATGAAGTGGAGGTTCTTGTCAACAGAGCAGCCCTAAACTTTCCGGTGCCTGTGTCTTGCTGATTTTTAGTTTTTCCAATTTATACGCCCATGAGTGGACGTGCCCTATGCTCCCTAAGCTGTTTTTTTTCCATGTTGCATGACACAACGTGCACTTCTCCAGAGTGGCTGTTGGCAATTTATATCCTGCCCATCAGTGTAGCAAGGCTGCCATTTCTCCATGGCCTGTCCTGCATTTCTGGTTTTGACACTTTTTGCAGCATGGCCCTTTTCACCGATGGGAAGCGAGACTTCTTTGTAGCGCTGATTTGCCTTTCCAGGTTGCTTGGTTGGCCAAAAAGGGCGTATGCGTTTTTTCCTGAATATATTCAGGAAAAAACGCATACGCCCTTTTTGGCCAAGGGCATCATTGTGGACGTTTTGCCGCTTTTCATGTGCTTTAAAGGCGATTCGTGTCTACCTCCTGAAATCTGTTTCCTGCAATTCTGCCTTGCTTTCAAATCCTCTTCGTTGCCTTCCCTCAATATATCTGTGGATGAGAGTTATCATTTATAACTCTGCGGGTTTGTGAATTGCAGTTTCCCTGAGCTCCATTTTTCAACTGTCTTTTTTGGGAGCTGGCCGCAAAAGCGCGGGATTGCCTCAGGCCCTATTCTGCTTCTGGGCGGCAGGCTGAGCCTGTGGTTAATTCTTCTTCCTGTTGGGAAAATAGAGTGAACTGTGCCTGTCCCAACACCTAGATCTAGTCTCTCATTGGTTGCCCCTCTTCCCGTTCATCCTCAGGACAAATTGCAACCTGTAGGGAACAGGAGGTTAAAGGTGCTGATTCTCCAAGTAGGGAGATTGCTAGTAAAGTAGCTGGAATGGCGAAACCGAGCACAAGGAGATGAGAAATGAGGTGCGTTTTAGAAACCTTTCAAAATCACACGGTGTACCATCTTCTGGGTTTCTCATGCATGTTTTCGATGTAGGAAGATGCCCTTGAACCTGGAGATTTGGGACCCATGGGATGGGTACCACGCAGTATTACTTTAAAGGGTCTGCGTTTGCTCACCCAACCTCACCCAACCTCTCAGCCCCAAGAGTGTCCACCCTTATGTCTCATCCAGCTGTGGGTCTAGATATGGTCAATCCAGGTTGCATCACAGCCTCTGAACGAATTTTGAAAGAATTTCTCTCTCTTTCACTGTCTTTGTTTTATGGGTTTTTAAAAGTAATTTACTTTTATAATGGGGTTTAGCTGCTTTTCATGGCTGTGTTTATGCGGCTTTACACCCACTTGACTCACTTCCAGAGAGATATCAATACATAGGTTTTAAGATTCTTACTAGTCACATATATTCTTGTGTGGTGAATAGGGGGTGTTGAGTCCAGTTCACTGAGCAAGGAGTAGGTCTTGTCTATTACATATTGGGTGTATGGAACGGTATCTGATCGAATTTGAAACCCTTGTTTTATGCATCACCCCACCTCACCATTCCCGTTAAGCAGCCATAGTGTGTTTTCTAAACGTGTGACTCTGTTCTGTTTTGTAATTCAGTTCAAGTGTAGCGGTTTTTACATTCCCTCTGTAAGTGATAGCTTATGATAAGTGTCTTTTTCTGTGTGACTTATTTCACTTAGAATCGTCGTACCTAACTCCACTCATCTTGCTTCTACTAGCCTTATGAGACATTGATTTCATGTCTGAGTGATATTCCATTGTACATAAGGACCACAACTTCTTTATCCATTTTTCTCTTTCCTGGGATATTTAAGGTGTCATGAAGTGGAGGTTCTTGTCAACAGAGCAGCCCTAAACTTTCCGGTGCCTGTGTCTTGCTGATTTTTAGTTTTTCCAATTTATACGCCCATGAGTGGACGTGCCCTATGCTCCCTAAGCTGTTTTTTTTCGATGTTTCAGGACACAACGTACACTTCTCCAGAGTGGCTGTTGGCAATTTACATCCCGCCCATCAGTGTAGCAAGGCTGCCATTTCTCCATGGCCTGTCCTGCATTTCTGGTTTTGACACTTTTTGCAGCATGGCCCTTTTGACTGATGGGAAGCGAGACTTCTTTGTAGCGCTGATTTGCCTTTCCAGGTTGCTTGGTTGGCCAAAAAGGGCGTATGCGTTTTTTCCTGAATATATTCAGGAAAAAACGCATACGCCCTTTTTGGCCAAGGGCATCATTGTCGACGTTTTGCCGCTTTTCATGTGCTTTAAAGGCGATTCGTATCTACCTCCTGAAATCTGTTTCCTGCAATTCTGCCTTGCTTTCAAATCCTCTTCGTTGCCTTCCCTCAATATATCTGTGGATGAGAGTTATCATTTATAACTCTGCGGGTTTGTGAATTGCAGTTTCCCTGAGCTCCATTTTTCAACTGTCTTTTGTGGGAGCTGGCCGCAAAAGCGCGGGATTGCCTCAGGCCCTATTCTGCTTCTGCGTGGCAGGCTGAGCCTGTGGTTAATTCTTCTTCCTGTTGGGAAAATAGAGTGACCTGTGCCTGTCCCAACACCTAGATCTAGTCTCTCATTGGTTGTCCCTCTTCCCGTTCATCCTCAGGACAAATTGCAACCTGTAGGGAACAGGAGGTTAAAGGTGCTGATTCTCCAAGTAGGGAGATTGCTAGTAAAGTAGCTGGAATGGCGAAACCGAGCACAAGGAGATGAGAAATGAGGTGCGTTTTAGAAACCTTTCAAAATCACACGGTGTACCATCTTCTGGGTTTCTCATGCATGTTTTCGATGTAGGAAGATGCCCTTGAACCTGGAGATTTGGGACCCATGGGATGGGTACCACGCAGTATTACTTTAAAGGGTCTGCGTTTGCTCACCCAAACTCACCCAACCTCTCAGCCCCAAGAGTGTCCACCCTTATGTCTCATCCAGCTGTGGGTCTTGATATGGTCAATCCAGGTTGCATCACAGCCTCTGAACGAATTTTGTAAGAATTTCTCTCTCTTTCACTGTCTTTGTTTTATGGGTTTTTAAAAGTAATTTATTTTTATAATGGGGTTTAGCTGCTTTTCATGGCTGTGTTTATGCGGCTTTACACCCACTTGACTCACTTCCAGAGAGATATCAATACATAGGTTTTAAGATTCTTACTAGTCACATATATTCTTGTGTGGTGAATAGGGGGTGTTGAGTCCAGTTCACTGAGCAAGGAGTAGGTCTTGTCTATTACATATTGGGTGTATGGAACGGTATCTGAGCGAATTTGAAACCCTTGTTTTATGCATCACCCCACCTCACCATTCCCGTTATGCAGCCATAGTGTGTTTTCTAAACGTGTGACTCTGTTCTGTTTTGTAATTCAGTTCAAGTGTAGCGGTTTTTACATTCCCTCTATAAGTGATAGCTTATGATAAGTGTCTTTTTCTGTGTGACTTATTTCACTTAGAATCGTCGTACCTAACTCCACTCATCTTGCTTCTACTAGCCTTATGACATTGATTTCATGTCTGAGTGATATTCCATTGTACATAAGGACCACAACTTCTTTATCCATTTTTCTCTTTCCTGGGATATTTAAGGTGTCATGAAGTGGAGGTTCTTGTCAACAGAGCAGCCCTAAACTTTCCGGTGCCTGTGTCTTGCTGATTTTTAGTTTTTCCAATTTATACGCCCATGAGTGGACGTGCCCTATGCTCCCTAAGCTGTTTTTTTTCCATGTTGCATGACACAACGTGCACTTCTCCAGAGTGGCTGTTGGCAATTTATATCCTGCCCATCAGTGTAGCAAGGCTGCCATTTCTCCATGGCCTGTCCTGCATTTCTGGTTTTGACACTTTTTGCAGCATGGCCCTTTTCACCGATGGGAAGCGAGACTTCTTTGTAGCGCTGATTTGCCTTTCCAGGTTGCTTGGTTGGCCAAAAAGGGCGTATGCGTTTTTTCCTGAATATATTCAGGAAAAAACGCATACGCCCTTTTTGGCCAAGGGCATCATTGTGGACGTTTTGCCGCTTTTCATGTGCTTTAAAGGCGATTCGTGTCTACCTCCTGAAATCTGTTTCCTGCAATTCTGCCTTGCTTTCAAATCCTCTTCGTTGCCTTCCCTCAATATATCTGTGGATGAGAGTTATCACTTATAACTCTGCGGGTTTGTGAATTGCAGTTTCCCTGAGCTCCATTTTTCAACTGTCTTTTTTGGGAGCTGGCCGCAAAAGCGCGGGATTGCCTCAGGCCCTATTCTGCTTCTGGGCGGCAGGCTGAGCCTGTGGTTAATTCTTCTTCCTGTTGGGAAAATAGAGTGAACTGTGCCTGTCCCAACACCTAGATCTAGTCTCTCATTGGTTGCCCCTCTTCCCGTTCATCCTCAGGACAAATTGCAACCTGTAGGGAACAGGAGGTTAAAGGTGCTGATTCTCCAAGTAGGGAGATTGCTAGTAAAGTAGCTGGAATGGCGAAACCGAGCACAAGGAGATGAGAAATGAGGTGCGTTTTAGAAACCTTTCAAAATCACACGGTGTACCATCTTCTGGGTTTCTCATGCATGTTTTCGATGTAGGAAGATGCCCTTGAACCTGGAGATTTGGGACCCATGGGATGGGTACCACGCAGTATTACTTTAAAGGGTCTGCGTTTGCTCACCCAAACTCACCCAACCTCTCAGCCCCAAGAGTGTCCACCCTTATGTCTCATCCAGCTGTGGGTCTTGATATGGTCAATCCAGGTTGCATCACAGCCTCTGAACGAATTTTGTAAGAATTTCTCTCTCTTTCACTGTCTTTGTTTTATGGGTTTTTAAAAGTAATTTATTTTTATAATGGGGTTTAGCTGCTTTTCATGGCTGTGTTTATGCGGCTTTACACCCACTTGACTCACTTCCAGAGAGATATCAATACATAGGTTTTAAGATTCTTACTAGTCACATATATTCTTGTGTGGTGAATAGGGGGTGTTGAGTCCAGTTCACTGAGCAAGGAGTAGGTCTTGTCTATTACATATTGGGTGTATGGAACGGTATCTGAGCGAATTTGAAACCCTTGGTTTATGCATCACCCCAACTCACCATTCCCGTTATGCAGCCATAGTGTGTTTTCTAAACGTGTGACTCTGTTCTGTTTTGTAATTCAGTTCAAGTGTAGCGGTTTTTACATTCCCTCTATAAGTGATAGCTTATGATAAGTGTCTTTTTCTGTGTGACTTATTTCACTTAGAATCGTCGTACCTAACTCCACTCATCTTGCTTATACTAGCCTTATGACATTGATTTCATGTCTGAGTGATATTCCATTGTACATAAGGACCACAACTTCTTTATCCATTTTTCTCTTTCCTGGGATATTTAAGGTGTCATGAAGTGGAGGTTCTTGTCAACAGAGCAGCCCTAAACTTTCCGGTGCCTGTGTCTTGCTGATTTTTAGTTTTTCCAATTTATACGCCCATGAGTGGACGTGCCCTATGCTCCCTAAGCTGTTTTTTTTCCATGTTGCATGACACAACGTGCACTTCTCCAGAGTGGCTGTTGGCAATTTATATCCTGCCCATCAGTGTAGCAAGGCTGCCATTTCTCCATGGCCTGTCCTGCATTTCTGGTTTTGACACTTTTTGCAGCATGGCCCTTTTCACCGATGGGAAGCGAGACTTCTTTGTAGCGCTGATTTGCCTTTCCAGGTTGCTTGGTTGGCCAAAAAGGGCGTATGCGTTTTTTCCTGAATATATTCAGGAAAAAACGCATACGCCCTTTTTGGCCAAGGGCATCATTGTGGACGTTTTGCCGCTTTTCATGTGCTTTAAAGGCGATTCGTGTCTACCTCCTGAAATCTGTTTCCTGCAATTCTGCCTTGCTTTCAAATCCTCTTCGTTGCCTTCCCTCAATATATCTGTGGATGAGAGTTATCACTTATAACTCTGCGGGTTTGTGAATTGCAGTTTCCCTGAGCTCCATTTTTCAACTGTCTTTTTTGGGAGCTGGCCGCAAAAGCGCGGGATTGCCTCAGGCCCTATTCTGCTTCTGGGCGGCAGGCTGAGCCTGTGGTTAATTCTTCTTCCTGTTGGGAAAATAGAGTGAACTGTGCCTGTCCCAACACCTAGATCTAGTCTCTCATTGGTTGCCCCTCTTCCCGTTCATCCTCAGGACAAATTGCAACCTGTAGGGAACAGGAGGTTAAAGGTGCTGATTCTCCAAGTAGGGAGATTGCTAGTAAAGTAGCTGGAATGGCGAAACCGAGCACAAGGAGATGAGAAATGAGGTGCGTTTTAGAAACCTTTCAAAATCACACGGTGTACCATCTTCTGGGTTTCTCATGCATGTTTTCGATGTAGGAAGATGCCCTTGAACCTGGAGATTTGGGACCCATGGGATGGGTACCACGCAGTATTACTTTAAAGGGTCTGCGTTTGCTCACCCAACCTCACCCAACCTCTCAGCCCCAAGAGTGTCCACCCTTATGTCTCATCCAGCTGTGGGTCTAGATATGGTCAATCCAGGTTGCATCACAGCCTCTGAACGAATTTTGAAAGAATTTCTCTCTCTTTCACTGTCTTTGTTTTATGGGTTTTTAAAAGTAATTTATTTTTATAATGGGGTTTAGCTGCTTTTCATGGCTGTGTTTATGCGGCTTTACACCCACTTGACTCACTTCCAGAGAGATATCAATACATAGGTTTTAAGATTCTTACTAGTCACATATATTCTTGTGTGGTGAATAGGGGGTGTTGAGTCCAGTTCACTGAGCAAGGAGTAGGTCTTGTCTATTACATATTGGGTGTATGGAACGGTATCTGATCGAATTTGAAACCCTTGTTTTATGCATCACCCCACCTCACCATTCCCGTTAAGCAGCCATAGTGTGTTTTCTAAACGTGTGACTCTGTTCTGTTTTGTAATTCAGTTCAAGTGTAGCGGTTTTTACATTCCCTCTGTAAGTGATAGCTTATGATAAGTGTCTTTTTCTGTGTGACTTATTTCACTTAGAATCGTCGTACCTAACTCCACTCATCTTGCTTCTACTAGCCTTATGAGACATTGATTTCATGTCTGAGTGATATTCCATTGTACATAAGGACCACAACTTCTTTATCCATTTTTCTCTTTCCTGGGATATTTAAGGTGTCATGAAGTGGAGGTTCTTGTCAACAGAGCAGCCCTAAACTTTCCGGTGCCTGTGTCTTGCTGATTTTTAGTTTTTCCAATTTATACGCCCATGAGTGGACGTGCCCTATGCTCCCTAAGCTGTTTTTTTTCGATGTTTCAGGACACAACGTACACTTCTCCAGAGTGGCTGTTGGCAATTTACATCCCGCCCATCAGTGTAGCAAGGCTGCCATTTCTCCATGGCCTGTCCTGCATTTCTGGTTTTGACACTTTTTGCAGCATGGCCCTTTTCACCGATGGGAAGCGAGACTTCTTTGTAGCGCTGATTTGCCTTTCCAGGTTGCTTGGTTGGCCAAAAAGGGCGTATGCGGTTTTTCCTGAATATATTCAGGAAAAAACGCATACGCCCTTTTTGGCCAAGGGCATCATTGTCGACGTTTTGCCGCTTTTCATGTGCTTTAAAGGCGATTCGTATCTACCTCCTGAAATCTGTTTCCTGCAATTCTGCCTTGCTTTCAAATCCTCTTCGTTGCCTTCCCTCAATATATTTGTGGACAAGAGTTATCATTTACAACTCTGAGGGTTTTTGAATTGCAGTTTCCCTGAGCTCCATTTTTCAACTGTCTTTTTTGGGAGCTGGCCGCAAAAGCGCAGGATTGCCTCAGGCCCTATTCTGCTTCTGGGCGGCAGGCTGAGCCTGTGGTTAATTCTTCTTCCTGATGGGAAAATAGAGTGACCTCTGCCTGTCCCAACACCTAGATCTAGTCTCTCATTGGTTGCCCCTCTTCCCGTTCATCCTCAGGACAAATTGCAACCTGTAGGGAACAGGAGGTTAAAGGTGCTGATTCTCCAAGTAGGGAGATTGCTACTAAAGTAGCTGGAATGGCGAAACCGAGCACAAGGAGATGAGAAATGAGGTGCTTTTTAGAAACCTTTCGAAATCACACGGTGTACCATCTTCTGGGTTTCTCATGCATGTTTTCGATGTAGGAAGATGCCCTTGAACCTGGAGATTTGGGACCCATGGGATGAGTACCACGCAGTATTATTTTAAAGGGTCTGCGTTTGCTCACCCAACCTCACCCAACCTCTCAGCCCCAAGAGTGTCCACCCTTATGTCTCATCCAGCTGTGGGTCTAGATATGGTCAATCCAGGTTGCATCACAGCCTCTGAATGAATTCTGTAAGAATTTCTCTCTCTTTCACTGTCTTTGTTTTACGGGTTTTTAAAAGTAATTTATTTTTATAATGGGGTTTAGCTGCTTTTCATGGTTGTGTTTATGCGGCTTTCCACCCACTTGACTCACTTCCAGACAGATATCAATACATAGGTTTTAAGATTCTTACTAGTCACATATATTCTTGTGCGGGAAATAGGGGGTGTTGAGTCCAGTTCACTGAGCAAGGAGTAGGTCTTGTCTATTACATATTGGGTGTATGGAACGGTATCTGAGCGAAATTGAAACCCTTGTTTTATGCATCTCCCCACCTCACCTTTTCTGTTAAGCAGATATAGTGTGTTTTCTAAACGTGTGACTCTGTTCTGTTTTGTAATTCAGTTCAAGTGTAGCGGTTTTTACATTCCCTCTATAAGTGATAGCTTATGATAAGTGTCTTTTTCTGTGTGACTTATTTCACTTAGAATCGTCGTACCTAACTCCACTCATCTTGCTTCTACTAGCCTTATGAGACATTGATTTCATGTCTGAGTGATATTCCATTGTACATAAGGACCACAACTTCTTTATCCATTTTTCTCTTTCCTGGGATATTTAAGGTGTCATGAAGTGGAGGTTCTTGTCAACAGAGCAGCCCTAAACTTTCCGGTGCCTGTGTCTTGCTGATTTTTAGTTTTTCCAATTTATACGCCCATGAGTGGACGTGCCCTATGCTCCCTAAGCTGTTTTTTTTCGATGTTTCAGGACACAACGTACACTTCTCCAGAGTGGCTGTTGGCAATTTACATCCCGCCCATCAGTGTAGCAAGGCTGCCATTTCTCCATGGCCTGTCCTGCATTTCTGGTTTTGACACTTTTTGCAGCATGGCCCTTTTGACCGATGGGAAGCGAGACTTCTTTGTAGCGCTGATTTCCCTTTCCAGGTTGCTTGGTTGGCCAAAAAGGGCGTATGCGTTTTTTCCTGAATATATTCAGGAAAAAACGCATACGCCCTTTTTGGCCAAGGGCATCATTGTCGACGTTTTGCTGCTTTTCATGTGCTTTAAAGGCGATTCGTATCTACCTCCTGAAATCTGTTTCCTGCAATTCTGCCTTGCTTTCAAATCCTCTTTGTTGCCTTCCCTCAATATATCTGTGGATGAGAGTTATCATTTATAACTCTGCGGGTTTGTGAATTGCAGTTTCCCTGAGCTCCATTTTTCAACTGTCTTTTTTGGGAGCTGGCCGCAAAAGCGCGGGATTGCCTCAGGCCCTATTCTGCTTCTGGGCAGCAGGCTGAGCCTGTGGTTAATTCTTCTTCCTGTTGGGAAAATAGAGTGACTTGTGCCTGTCCCAACACCTAGATCTAGTCTCTCATTGGTTGCCCCTCTTCCCGTTCATCCTCAGGACAAATTGCAACCTGTAGGGAACAGGAGGTTAAAGGTGCTGATTCTCCAAGTAGGGAGATTACTAGTAAAGTAGCTGGAATGGCGAAACCGAGCACAAGGAGATGAGAAATGAGGTGCGTTTTAGAAACCTTTCAAAATCACACGGTGTACCATCTTCTGGGTTTCTCATGCATGTTTTCGATGTAGGAAGATGCCCTTGAACCTGGAGATTTGGGACCCATGGGATGGGTACCACGCAGTATTACTTTAAAGGGTCTGCGTTTGCTCACCCAACCTCACCCAACCTCTCAGCCCCAAGAGTGTCCACCCTTATGTCTCATCCAGGTGTGGGTCTGGATATGGTCAATCCAGGTTGCATCACAGCCTCTGAACGAATTTTGTAAGAATTTCTCTCTCTTTCACTGTCTTTGTTTTACGGGTTTTTAAAAGTAATTTATTTTTATAATGGGGTTTAGCTGCTTTTCATGGCTGTGTTTATGCGGCTGTACACCCACTTGACTCACTTCCAGAGAGATATCAATACATAGGTTTTAAGATTCTTACTAGACACATATATTCTTGTGTGGTGAATAGGGGGTGTTGAGTCCAGTTCACTGAGCAAGGAGTAGGTCTTGTCTATTACATATTGGGTGTATGGAACGGTATCTGAGCGAATTTGAAACCCTTGTTTTATGCATCACCCCACCTCACCATTCCCGTTAAGCAGCCATAGTGTGTTTTCTAAATGTGTGACTATGTTCTGTTTTGTAATTCAGTTCAAGTGTAGCGGTTTTTACATTCCCTCTATAAGTGATAGCTTATGATAAGTGTCTTTTTCTGTGTGACTTATTTCACTTAGAATCGTCGTACCTAACTCCACTCATCTTGCTTCTACTAGCCTTATGAGACATTGATTTCATATCTGAGTGATATTCCATTGTACATAAGGACCACAACTTCTTTATCCATTTTTCTCTTTCCTGGGATATTTAAGGTGTCATGAAGTGGAGGTTCTTGTCAACAGAGCAGCCCTAAACTTTCCGGTGCCTGTGTCTTGCTGATTTTTAGTTTTTCCAATTTATACGCCCATGAGTGGACGTGCCCTATGCTCCCTAAGCTGTTTTTTTTCCATGTTTCAGGACACAACGTACACTTCTCCAGAGTGGCTGTTGGCAATTTACATCCCGCCCATCAGTGTAGCAAGGCTGCCATTTCTCCATGGCCTGTCCTGCATTTCTGGTTTTGACACTTTTTGCAGCATGGCCCTTTTGACCGATGGGAAGCGAGACTTCTTTGTAGCGCTGATTTGCCTTTCCAGGTTGCTTGGTTGGCCAAAAAGGGCGTATGCGTTTTTTCCTGAATATATTCAGGAAAAAACGCATACGCCCTTTTTGGCCAAGGGCATCATTGTGGACGTTTTGCCGCTTTTCATGTGCTTTAAAGGCGATTCGTATCTACCTCCTGAAATCTGTTTCCTGCAATTCTGCCTTGCTTTCAAATCCTCTTCGTTGCCTTCCCTCAATATATCTGTGGATGAGAGTTATCATTTATAACTCTGCGGGTTTGTGAATTGCAGTTTCCCTGAGCTCCATTTTTCAACTGTCTTTTGTGGGAGCTGGCCGCAAAAGCGCGGGATTGCCTCAGGCCCTATTCTGCTTCTGCGTGGCAGGCTGTGCCTGTGGTTAATTCTTCTTCCTGTTGGGAAAATAGAGTGACCTGTGCCTGTCCCAACACCTAGATCTAGTCTCTCATTGGTTGTCCCTCTTCCCGTTCATCCTCAGGACAAATTGCAACCTGTAGGGAACAGGAGGTTAAAGGTGCTGATTCTCCAAGTAGGGAGATTGCTAGTAAAGTAGCTGGAATGGCGAAACCGAGCACAAGGAGATGAGAAATGAGGTGCGTTTTAGAAACCTTTCAAAATCACACGGTGTACCATCTTCTGGGTTTCTCATGCATGTTTTCGATGTAGGAAGATGCCCTTGAACCTGGAGATTTGGGACCCATGGGATGGGTACCACGCAGTATTACTTTAAAGGGTCTGCGTTTGCTCACCCAAACTCACCCAACCTCTCAGCCCCAAGAGTGTCCACCCTTATGTCTCATCCAGCTGTGGGTCTTGATATGGTCAATCCAGGTTGCATCACAGCCTCTGAACGAATTTTGTAAGAATTTCTCTCTCTTTCACTGTCTTTGTTTTATGGGTTTTTAAAAGTAATTTATTTTTATAATGGGGTTTAGCTGCTTTTCATGGCTGTGTTTATGCGGCTTTACACCCACTTGACTCACTTCCAGAGAGATATCAATACATAGGTTTTAAGATTCTTACTAGTCACATATATTCTTGTGTGGTGAATAGGGGGTGTTGAGTCCAGTTCACTGAGCAAGGAGTAGGTCTTGTCTATTACATATTGGGTGTATGGAACGGTATCTGAGCGAATTTGAAACCCTTGTTTTATGCATCACCCCACCTCACCATTCCCGTTATGCAGCCATAGTGTGTTTTCTAAACGTGTGACTCTGTTCTGTTTTGTAATTCAGTTCAAGTGTAGCGGTTTTTACATTCCCTCTATAAGTGATAGCTTATGATAAGTGTCTTTTTCTGTGTGACTTATTTCACTTAGAATCGTCGTACCTAACTCCACTCATCTTGCTTCTACTAGCCTTATGACATTGATTTCATGTCTGAGTGATATTCCATTGTACATAAGGACCACAACTTCTTTATCCATTTTTCTCTTTCCTGGGATATTTAAGGTGTCATGAAGTGGAGGTTCTTGTCAACAGAGCAGCCCTAAACTTTCCGGTGCCTGTGTCTTGCTGATTTTTAGTTTTTCCAATTTATACGCCCATGAGTGGACGTGCCCTATGCTCCCTAAGCTGTTTTTTTTCCATGTTGCATGACACAACGTGCACTTCTCCAGAGTGGCTGTTGGCAATTTATATCCTGCCCATCAGTGTAGCAAGGCTGCCATTTCTCCATGGCCTGTCCTGCATTTCTGGTTTTGACACTTTTTGCAGCATGGCCCTTTTCACCGATGGGAAGCGAGACTTCTTTGTAGCGCTGATTTGCCTTTCCAGGTTGCTTGGTTGGCCAAAAAGGGCGTATGCGTTTTTTCCTGAATATATTCAGGAAAAAACGCATACGCCCTTTTTGGCCAAGGGCATCATTGTGGACGTTTTGCCGCTTTTCATGTGCTTTAAAGGCGATTCGTGTCTACCTCCTGAAATCTGTTTCCTGCAATTCTGCCTTGCTTTCAAATCCTCTTCGTTGCCTTCCCTCAATATATCTGTGGATGAGAGTTATCACTTATAACTCTGCGGGTTTGTGAATTGCAGTTTCCCTGAGCTCCATTTTTCAACTGTCTTTTTTGGGAGCTGGCCGCAAAAGCGCGGGATTGCCTCAGGCCCTATTCTGCTTCTGGGCGGCAGGCTGAGCCTGTGGTTAATTCTTCTTCCTGTTGGGAAAATAGAGTGAACTGTGCCTGTCCCAACACCTAGATCTAGTCTCTCATTGGTTGCCCCTCTTCCCGTTCATCCTCAGGACAAATTGCAACCTGTAGGGAACAGGAGGTTAAAGGTGCTGATTCTCCAAGTAGGGAGATTGCTAGTAAAGTAGCTGGAATGGCGAAACCGAGCACAAGGAGATGAGAAATGAGGTGCGTTTTAGAAACCTTTCAAAATCACACGGTGTACCATCTTCTGGGTTTCTCATGCATGTTTTCGATGTAGGAAGATGCCCTTGAACCTGGAGATTTGGGACCCATGGGATGGGTACCACGCAGTATTACTTTAAAGGGTCTGCGTTTGCTCACCCAAACTCACCCAACCTCTCAGCCCCAAGAGTGTCCACCCTTATGTCTCATCCAGCTGTGGGTCTTGATATGGTCAATCCAGGTTGCATCACAGCCTCTGAACGAATTTTGTAAGAATTTCTCTCTCTTTCACTGTCTTTGTTTTATGGGTTTTTAAAAGTAATTTATTTTTATAATGGGGTTTAGCTGCTTTTCATGGCTGTGTTTATGCGGCTTTACACCCACTTGACTCACTTCCAGAGAGATATCAATACATAGGTTTTAAGATTCTTACTAGTCACATATATTCTTGTGTGGTGAATAGGGGGTGTTGAGTCCAGTTCACTGAGCAAGGAGTAGGTCTTGTCTATTACATATTGGGTGTATGGAACGGTATCTGAGCGAATTTGAAACCCTTGGTTTATGCATCACCCCAACTCACCATTCCCGTTATGCAGCCATAGTGTGTTTTCTAAACGTGTGACTCTGTTCTGTTTTGTAATTCAGTTCAAGTGTAGCGGTTTTTACATTCCCTCTATAAGTGATAGCTTATGATAAGTGTCTTTTTCTGTGTGACTTATTTCACTTAGAATCGTCGTACCTAACTCCACTCATCTTGCTTCTACTAGCCTTATGACATTGATTTCATGTCTGAGTGATATTCCATTGTACATAAGGACCACAACTTCTTTATCCATTTTTCTCTTTCCTGGGATATTTAAGGTGTCATGAAGTGGAGGTTCTTGTCAACAGAGCAGCCCTAAACTTTCCGGTGCCTCTGTCTTGCTGATTTTTAGTTTTTCCAATTTATACGCCCATGAGTGGACGTGCCCTATGCTCCCTAAGCTGTTTTTTTTCCATGTTGCATGACACAACGTGCACTTCTCCAGAGTGGCTGTTGGCAATTTATATCCTGCCCATCAGTGTAGCAAGGCTGCCATTTCTCCATGGCCTGTCCTGCATTTCTGGTTTTGACACTTTTTGCAGCATGGCCCTTTTCACCGATGGGAAGCGAGACTTCTTTGTAGCGCTGATTTGCCTTTCCAGGTTGCTTGGTTGGCCAAAAAGGGCGTATGCGTTTTTTCCTGAATATATTCAGGAAAAAACGCATACGCCCTTTTTGGCCAAGGGCATCATTGTGGACGTTTTGCCGCTTTTCATGTGCTTTAAAGGCGATTCGTGTCTACCTCCTGAAATCTGTTTCCTGCAATTCTGCCTTGCTTTCAAATCCTCTTCGTTGCCTTCCCTCAATATATCTGTGGATGAGAGTTATCATTTATAACTCTGCGGGTTTGTGAATTGCAGTTTCCCTGAGCTCCATTTTTCAACTGTCTTTTTTGGGAGCTGGCCGCAAAAGCGCGGGATTGCCTCAGGCCCTATTCTGCTTCTGGGCGGCAGGCTGAGCCTGTGGTTAATTCTTCTTCCTGTTGGGAAAATAGAGTGAACTGTGCCTGTCCCAACACCTAGATCTAGTCTCTCATTGGTTGCCCCTCTTCCCGTTCATCCTCAGGACAAATTGCAACCTGTAGGGAACAGGAGGTTAAAGGTGCTGATTCTCCAAGTAGGGAGATTGCTAGTAAAGTAGCTGGAATGGCGAAACCGAGCACAAGGAGATGAGAAATGAGGTGCGTTTTAGAAACCTTTCAAAATCACACGGTGTACCATCTTCTGGGTTTCTCATGCATGTTTTCGATGTAGGAAGATGCCCTTGAACCTGGAGATTTGGGACCCATGGGATGGGTACCACGCAGTATTACTTTAAAGGGTCTGCGTTTGCTCACCCAACCTCACCCAACCTCTCAGCCCCAAGAGTGTCCACCCTTATGTCTCATCCAGCTGTGGGTCTAGATATGGTCAATCCAGGTTGCATCACAGCCTCTGAACGAATTTTGAAAGAATTTCTCTCTCTTTCACTGTCTTTGTTTTATGGGTTTTTAAAAGTAATTTATTTTTATAATGGGGTTTAGCTGCTTTTCATGGCTGTGTTTATGCGGCTTTACACCCACTTGACTCACTTCCAGAGAGATATCAATACATAGGTTTTAAGATTCTTACTAGTCACATATATTCTTGTGTGGTGAATAGGGGGTGTTGAGTCCAGTTCACTGAGCAAGGAGTAGGTCTTGTCTATTACATATTGGGTGTATGGAACGGTATCTGATCGAATTTGAAACCCTTGTTTTATGCATCACCCCACCTCACCATTCCCGTTAAGCAGCCATAGTGTGTTTTCTAAACGTGTGACTCTGTTCTGTTTTGTAATTCAGTTCAAGTGTAGCGGTTTTTACATTCCCTCTGTAAGTGATAGCTTATGATAAGTGTCTTTTTCTGTGTGACTTATTTCACTTAGAATCGTCGTACCTAACTCCACTCATCTTGCTTCTACTAGCCTTATGAGACATTGATTTCATGTCTGAGTGATATTCCATTGTACATAAGGACCACAACATCTTTATCCATTTTTCTCTTTCCTGGGATATTTAAGGTGTCATGAAGTGGAGGTTCTTGTCAACAGAGCAGCCCTAAACTTTCCGGTGCCTGTGTCTTGCTGATTTTTAGTTTTTCCAATTTATACGCCCATGAGTGGACGTGCCCTATGCTCCCTAAGCTGTTTTTTTTCCATGTTTCAGGACACAACGTACACTTCTCCAGAGTGGCTGTTGGCAATTTACATCCCGCCCATCAGTGTAGCAAGGCTGCCATTTCTCCATGGCCTGTCCTGCATTTCTGGTTTTGACACTTTTTGCAGCATGGCCCTTTTCACCGATGGGAAGCGAGACTTCTTTGTAGCGCTGATTTGCCTTTCCAGGTTGCTTGGTTGGCCAAAAAGGGCGTATGCGTTTTTTGCTGAATATATTCAGGAAAAAACGCATACGCCCTTTTTGGCCAAGGGCATCATTGTCGACGTTTTGCCGCTTTTCATGTGCTTTAAAGGCGATTCGTATCTACCTCCTGAAATCTGTTTCCTGCAATTCTGCCTTGCTTTCAAATCCTCTTCGTTGCCTTCCCTCAATATATTTGTGGACGAGAGTTATCATTTACAACTCTGAGGGTTTTTGAATTGCAGTTTCCCTGAGCTCCATTTTTCAACTGTCTTTTTTGGGAGCTGGCCGCAAAAGCGCGGGATTGCCTCAGGCCCTATTCTGCTTCTGGGCGGCAGGCTGAGCCTGTGGTTAATTCTTCTTCCTGATGGGAAAATAGAGTGACCTCTGCCTGTCCCAACACCTAGATCTAGTCTCTCATTGGTTGCCCCTCTTCCCGTTCATCCTCAGGACAAATTGCAACCTGTAGGGAACAGGAGGTTAAAGGTGCTGATTCTCCAAGTAGGGAGATTGCTAGTAAAGTAGCTGGAATGGCGAAACCGAGCACAAGGAGATGAGAAATGAGGTGCTTTTTAGAAACCTTTCGAAATCACACGGTGTACCATCTTCTGGGTTTCTCATGCATGTTTTCGATGTAGGAAGATGCCCTTGAACCTGGAGATTTGGGACCCATGGGATGAGTACCACGCAGTATTATTTTAAAGGGTCTGCGTTTGCTCACCCAACCTCACCCAACCTCTCAGCCCCAAGAGTGTCCACCCTTATGTCTCATCCAGCTGTGGGTCTAGATATGGTCAATCCAGGTTGCATCACAGCCTCTGAACGAATTTTGTAAGAATTTCTCTCTCTTTCACTGTCTTTGTTTTACGGGTTTTTAAAAGTAATTTATTTTTATAATGGGGTTTAGCTGCTTTTCATGGTTGTGTTTATGCGGCTTTCCACCCACTTGACTCACTTCCAGACAGATATCAATACATAGGTTTTAAGATTCTTAATAGTCACATATATTCTTGTGCGGGAAATAGGGGGTGTTGAGTCCAGTTCACTGAGCAAGGAGTAGGTCTTGTCTATTACATATTGGGTGTATGGAACGGTATCTGAGCGAAATTGAAACCCTTGTTTTATGCATCTCCCCACCTCACCTTTTCTGTTAAGCAGATATAGTGTGTTTTCTAAACGTGTGACTCTGTTCTGTTTTGTAATTCAGTTCAAGTGTAGCGGTTTTTACATTCCCTCTATAAGTGATAGCTTATGATAAGTGTCTTTTTCTGTGTGACTTATTTCACTTAGAATCGTCGTACCTAACTCCACTCATCTTGCTTCTACTAGCCTTATGAGACATTGATTTCATGTCTGAGTGATATTCCATTGTACATAAGGACCACAACTTCTTTATCCATTTTTCTCTTTCCTGGGATATTTAAGGTGTCATGAAGTGGAGGTTCTTGTCAACAGAGCAGCCCTAAACTTTCCGGTGCCTGTGTCTTGCTGATTTTTAGTTTTTCCAATTTATACGCCCATGAGTGGACGTGCCCTATGCTCCCTAAGCTGTTTTTTTTCCATGTTTCAGGACACAACGTACACTTCTCCAGAGTGGCTGTTGGCAATTTACATCCCGCCCATCAGTGTAGCAAGGCTGCCATTTCTCCATGGCCTGTCCTGCATTTCTGGTTTTGACACTTTTTGCAGCATGGCCCTTTTGACCGATGGGAAGCGAGACTTCTTTGTAGCGCTGATTTGCCTTTCCAGGTTGCTTGGTTGGCCAAAAAGGGCGTATGCGTTTTTTCCTGAATATATTCAGGAAAAAACGCATACGCCCTTTTTGGCCAAGGGCATCATTGTCGACGTTTTGCCGCTTTTCATGTGCTTTAAAGGCGATTCGTATCTACCTCCTGAAATCTGTTTCCTGCAATTCTGCCTTGCTTTCAAATCCTCTTCGTTGCCTTCCCTCAATATATCTGTGGATGAGAGTTATCATTTATAACTCTGCGGGTTTGTGAATTGCAGTTTCCCTGAGCTCCATTTTTCAATTGTCTTTTTTGGGAGCTGGCCGCAAAAGCGCGGGATTGCCTCAGGCCCTATTCTGCTTCTGGGCAGCAGGCTGAGCCTGTGGTTAATTCTTCTTCCTGTTGGGAAAATAGAGTGACTTGTGCCTGTCCCAACACCTAGATCTAGTCTCTCATTGGTTGCCCCTCTTCCCGTTCATCCTCAGGACAAATTGCAACCTGTAGGGAACAGGAGGTTAAAGGTGCTGATTCTCCAAGTAGGGAGATTGCTAGTAAAGTAGCTGGAATGGCGAAACCGAGCACAAGGAGATGAGAAATGAGGTGCGTTTTAGAAACCTTTCAAAATCACACGGTGTACCATCTTCTGGGTTTCTCATGCATGTTTTCGATGTAGGAAGATGCCCTTGAACCTGGAGATTTGGGACCCATGGGATGGGTACCACGCAGTATTACTTTAAAGGGTCTGCATTTGCTCACCCAACCTCACCCAACCTCTCAGCCCCAAGAGTGTCCACCCTTATGTCTCATCCAGGTGTGGGTCTGGATATGGTCAATCCAGGTTGCATCACAGCCTCTGAAAGAATTTTGTAAGAATTTCTCTCTCTTTCACTGTCTTTGTTTTACGGGTTTTTAAAAGTAATTTATTTTTATAATGGGGTTTAGCTACTTTTCATGGCTGTGTTTATGCGGCTTTACACCCACTTGACTCACTTCCAGAGAGATATCAATACATAGGTTTTATGATTCTTACTAGTCACATATATTCTTGTGTGGTGAATAGGGGGTGTTGAGTCTAGTTCACTGAGCAAGGAGTAGGTCTTGTCTATTACATATTGGGTGTATGGAACGGTATCTGAGGGAATTTGAAACCCTTGTTTTATGCATCACCCCACCTCACCATTCCCGTTAAGCAGCCATAGTGTGTTTTCTAAACGTGTGACTCTGTTCTGTTGTGTAATTCAGTTCAAGTGTAGCGGTTTTTACATTCCCTCTGTAAGTGATAGCTTATGATAAGTGTCTTTTTCTGTGTGACTTATTTCACTTAGAATCGTCGTACCTAACTCCACTCATCTTGCTTCTACTAGCCTTATGAGACATTGATTTCATATCTGAGTGATATTCCATTGTACATAAGGACCACAACTTCTTTATCCATTTTTCTCTTTCCTGGGATATTTAAGGTGTCATGAAGTGGAGGTTCTTGTCAACAGAGCAGCCCTAAACTTTCCGGTGCCTGTGTCTTGCTGATTTTTAGTTTTTCCAATTTATACGCCCATGAGTGGACGTGCCCTATGCTCCCTAAGCTGTTTTTTTTCCATGTTTCAGGACACAACGTACACTTCTCCAGAGTGGCTGTTGGCAATTTACATCCCGCCCATCAGTGTAGCAAGGCTGCCATTTCTCCATGGCCTGTCCTGCATTTCTGGTTTTGACACTTTTTGCAGCATGGCCCTTTTGACCGATGGGAAGCGAGACTTCTTTGTAGCGCTGATTTGCCTTTCCAGGTTGCTTGGTTGGCCAAAAAGGGCGTATGCGTTTTTTCCTGAATATATTCAGGAAAAAACGCATACGCCCTTTTTGGCCAAGGGCATCATTGTGGACGTTTTGCCGCTTTTCATGTGCTTTACAGGCGATTCGTATCTACCTCCTGAAATCTGTTTCCTGCAATTCTGCCTTGCTTTCAAATCCTCTTCGTTGCCTTCCCTCAATATATCTGTGGATGAGAGTTATCATTTATAACTCTGCGGGTTTGTGAATTGCAGTTTCCCTGAGCTCCATTTTTCAACTGTCTTTTGTGGGAGCTGGCCGCAAAAGCGCGGGATTGCCTCAGGCCCTATTCTGCTTCTGGGTGGCAGGCTGAGCCTGTGGTTAATTCTTCTTCCTGTTGGGAAAATAAAGTGACCTGTGCCTGTCCCAACACCTAGATCTAGTCTCTCATTGGTTGTCCCTCTTCCCGTTCATCCTCAGGACAAATTGCAACCTGTAGGGAACAGGAGGTTAAAGGTGCTGATTCTCCAAGTAGGGAGATTGCTAGTAAAGTAGCTGGAATGGCGAAACCGAGCACAAGGAGATGAGAAATGAGGTGCGTTTTAGAAACCTTTCAAAATCACACGGTGTACCATCTTCTGGGTTTCTCATGCATGTTTTCGATGTAGGAAGATGCCCTTGAACCTGGAGATTTGGGACCCATGGGATGGGTACCACGCAGTATTACTTTAAAGGGTCTGCGTTTGCTCACCCAACCTCACCCAACCTCTCAGCCCCAAGAGTGTCCACCCTTATGTCTCATCCAGGTGTGGGTCTAGATATGGTCAATCCAGGTTGCATCACAGCCTCTGAACGAATTTTGTAAGAATTTCTCTCTCTTTCACTGTCTTTGTTTTACGGGTTTTTAAAAGTAATTTATTTTTATAATGGGGTTTAGCTGCTTTTCATGGTTGTGTTTATGCGGCTTTACACCCACTTGACTCACTTCCAGACAGATATCAATACATAGGTTTTAAGATTCTTACTAGCCACATATATTCTTGTGCGGGAAATAGGGGGTGTTGAGTCCAGTTCACTGAGCAAGGAGTAGGTCTTGTCTATTACATATTGGGTGTATGGAACGGTATCTGAGCGAATTTGAAACCCTTGTTTTATGCATCTCCCCACCTCACCTTTCCTTTTAAGCAGATATAGTGTGTTTTCTAAACGTGTGACTCTGTTCTGTTTTGTAATTCAGTTCAAGTGTAGCGGTTTTTACATTCCCTCTATAAGTGATAGCTTATGATAAGTGTCTTTTTCTGTGTGACTTATTTCACTTAGAATCGTCGTACCTAACTCCACTCATCTTGCTTCTACTAGCCTTATGACATTGATTTCATGTCTGAGTGATATTCCATTGTACATAAGGACCACAACTTCTTTATCCATTTTTCTCTTTCCTGGGATATTTAAGGTGTCATGAAGTGGAGGTTCTTGTCAACAGAGCAGCCCTAAACTTTCCGGTGCCTGTGTCTTGCTGATTTTTAGTTTTTCCAATTTATACGCCCATGAGTGGACGTGCCCTATGCTCCCTAAGCTGTTTTTTTTCCATGTTTCAGGACACAACGTACACTTCTCCAGAGTGGCTGTTGGCAATTTACATCCCGCCCATCAGTGTAGCAAGGCTGCCATTTCTCCATGGCCTGTCCTGCATTTCTGGTTTTGACACTTTTTGCAGCATGGCCCTTTTGACCGATGGGAAGCGAGACTTCTTTGTAGCGCTGATTTGCCTTTCCAGGTTGCTTGGTTGGCCAAAAAGGGCGTATGCGTTTTTTCCTGAATATATTCAGGAAAAAACGCATACGCCCTTTTTGGCCAAGGGCATCATTGTCGACATTTTGCCACTTTTCATGTGCTTTAAAGGCGATTCGAATCTACCTCCTGAAACCTGTTTCCTGCAATTCTGCCTTGCTTTCAAATCCTCTTCGTTGCCTTCCCTCAATATATCTGTGGATGAGAGTTATCATTTATAACTCTGCGGGTTTGTGAATTGCAGTTTCCCTGAGCTCCATTTTTCAACTGTCTTTTTTGGGAGCTGGCCGCAAAAGCGCGGGATTGCCTCAGGCCCTATTCTGCTTCTGGGCGGCAGGCTGAGCCTGTGGTTAATTCTTCTTCCTGTTGGGAAAATAGAGTGACCTGTGCCTGTCCCAACACCTAGATCTAGTCTCTCATTGGTTGGCCCTCTTCCCGTTCATCCTCAGGACAAATTGCAACCTGTAGGGAACAGGAGGTTAAAGGTGCTGATTCTCCAAGTAGGGAGATTGCTAGTAAAGTAGCTGGAATGGGGAAACCGAGCACAAGGAGATGAGAAATGAGGTGCGTTTTAGAAACCTTTCAAAATCACACGGTGTACCATCTTCTGGGTTTCTCATGCATGTTTTCGATGTAGGAAGATGCCCTTGAACCTGGAGATTTGGGACCCATGGGATGGGTACCACGCAGTATTACTTTAAAGGGTCTGCGTTTGCTCACCCAACCTCACCCAAACTCTCAGCCCCAAGAGTGTCCACCCTTATGTCTCATCCAGGTGTGGGTCTGGATATGGTCAATCCAGGTTGCATCACAGCCTCTGAACGAATTTTGTAAGAATTTCTCTCTCTTTCACTGTCTTTGTTTTACGGGTTTTTAAAAGTAATTTATTTTTATAATGGGGTTTAGCTGCTTTTCATGGTTGTGTTTATGCGGCTTTACACCCACTTGACTCACTTCCAGACAGATATCAATACATAGGTTTTAAGATTCTTACTAGTCACATATATTCTTGTGCGGGGAATAGGGGGTGTTGAGTCCAGTTCACTGAGCAAGGAGTAGGTCTTGTCTATTACATATTGGGTGTATGGAACGGTATCTGAGCGAATTTGAAACCCTTGTTTTATGCATCACCCCACCTCACCATTCCCGTTAAGCAGCCATAGTGTGTTTTCTAAACGTGTGACTCTGTTCTGTTTTGTAATTCAGTTCAAGTGTAGCGGTTTTTACATTCCCTCTATAAGTGATAGCTTATGATAAGTGTCTTTTTCTGTGTAACTTATTTCACTTAGAATCGTCGTACCTAACTCCACTCATCTTGCTTCTACTAGCCTTATGAGACATTGATTTCATGTCTGAGTGATATTCCATTGTACATAAGGACCACAACTTCTTTATCCATTTTTCTCTTTCCTGGGATATTTAAGGTGTCATGAAGTGGAGGTTCTTGTCAACAGAGCAGCCCTAAACTTTCCGGTGCCTGTGTCTTGCTGATTTTTAGTTTTTCCAATTTATACGCCCATGAGTGGACGTGCCCTATGCTCCCTAAGCTGTTTTTTTTCCATGTTTCAGGACACAACGTACACTTCTCCAGAGTGGCTGTTGGCAATTTACATCCCGCCCATCAGTGTAGCAAGGCTGCCATTTCTCCATGGCCTGTCCTGCATTTCTGGTTTTGACACTTTTTGCAGCATGGCCCTTTTCACCGATGGGAAGCGAGACTTCTTTGTAGCGCTGATTTGCCTTTCCAGGTTGCTTGGTTGGCCAAAAAGGGCGTATGCGTTTTTTCCTGAATACGCCCTTTTTGGCCAAGGGCATCATTGTCGACGTTTTGCCGCTTTTCATGTGCTTTAAAGGCGATTCGTATCTACCTCCTGAAATCTGTTTCCTGCAATTCTGCCTTGCTTTCAAATCCTCTTCGTTGCCTTCCCTCAATATATCTGTGGATGAGAGTTATCATTTATAACTCTGCGGGTTTGTGAATTGCAGTTCCCCTGAGCTCCATTTTTCAACTGTCTTTTGTGGGAGCTGGCCGCAAATGCGCGGGATTGCCTCAGGCCCTATTCTGCTTCTGGGTGGCAGGCTGAGCCTGTGGTTAATTCTTCTTCCTGTTGGGAAAATAGAGTGACCTGTGCCTGTCCCAACACCTAGATCTAGTCTCTCATTGGTTGCCCCTCTTCCCGTTCATCCTCAGGACAAATTGCAACCTGTAGGGAACAGGAGGTTAAAGGTGCTGATTCTCCAAGTAGGGAGATTGCTAGTAAAGTAGCTGGAATGGCGAAACCGAGCACAAGGAGATGAGAAATGAGGTGCGTTTTAGAAACCTTTCAAAATCATACGGTGTACCATCTTCTGGGTTTCTCATGCATGTTTTCGATGTAGGAAGATGCCCTTGAACCTGGAGATTTGGGAGCCATGGGATGGGTACCACGCAGTATTACTTTAAAGGGTCTGCGTTTGCTCACCCAACCTCACCCAACCTCTCAGCCCCAAGAGTGTCCACCCTTATGTCTCATCCAGCTGTGGGTCTTGATATGGTCAATCCAGGTTGCATAACAGCCTCTGAACGAATTTTGTAAGAATTTCTCTCTCTTTCACTGTCTTTGTTTTATGGGTTTTTAAAAGTAATTTATTTTTATAATGGGGTTTAGCTGCTTTTCATGGCTGTGTTTATGCGGCTTTACACCCACTTGACTCACTTCCAGAGAGATATCAATACATAGGTTTTAAGATTCTTACTAGTCACATATATTCTTGTGTGGTGAATAGGGGGTGTTGAGTCCAGTTCACTGAGCAAGGAGTAGGTCTTGTCTATTACATATTGGGTGTATGGAACGGTATCTGAGCGAATTTGAAACCCTTGTTTTATGCATCACCCCACCTCACCATTCCCGTTAAGCAGCCATAGTGTGTTTTCTAAACGTGTGACTCTGTTCTGTTTTGTAATTCAGTTCAAGTGTAGCGGTTTTTACATTCCCTCTATAAGTGATAGCTTATGATAAGTGTCTTTTTCTGTGTGACTTATTTCACTTAGAATCGTCGTACCTAACTGCACTCATCTTGCTTCTACTAGCATTATAACATTGATTTCATGTCTGAGTGATATTCCATTGTACATAAGGACCACAACTTCTTTATCCATTTTTCTCTTTCCTGGGATATTTAAGGTGTCATGAAGTGGAGGTTCTTGTCAACAGAGCAGCCCTAAACTTTCCGGTGCCTGTGTCTTGCTGATTTTTAGTTTTTCCAATTTATACGCCCATGAGTGGACGTGCCCTATGCTCCCTAAGCTGTTTTTTTTCCATGTTTCAGGACACAACGTACACTTCTCCAGAGTGGCTGTTGGCAATTTACATCCCGCCCATCAGTGTAGCAAGGCTGCCATTTCTCCATGGCCTGTCCTGCATTTCTGGTTTTGACACTTTTTGCAGCATGGCCCTTTTGACGGATGGGAAGCGAGACTTCTTTGTAGCGCTGATTTGCCTTTCCAGGTTGCTTGGTTGGCCAAAAAGGGCGTATGCGTTTTTTCCTGAATATATTCAGGAAAAAACGCATACGCCCTTTTTGGCCAAGGGCATCATTGTCGACGTTTTGCCGCTTTTCATGTGCTTTAAAGGCGATTCGTATCTACCTCCTGAAATCTGTTTCCTGCAATTCTGCCTTGCTTTCAAATCCTCTTCGTTGCCTTCCCTCAATATATCTGTGGATGAGAGTTATCATTTATAACTCTGCGGGTTTGTGAATTGCAGTTTCCCTGAGCTCCATTTTTCAACTGTCTTTTTTGGGAGCTGGCCGCAAAAGCGCGGGATTGCCTCAGGCCCTATTCTGCTTCTGGGCGGCAGGCTGAGCCTGTGGTTAATTCTTCTTCCTGTTGGGAAAATAGAGTGACCTGTGCCTGTCCCAACACCTAGATCTAGTCTCTCATTGGTTGCCCCTCTTCCCGTTCATCCTCAGGACAAATTGCAACCTGTAGGGAACAGGAGGTTAAAGGTGCTGATTCTCCAAGTAGGGAGATTGCTAGTAAAGTAGCTGGAATGGCGAAACCGAGCACAAGGAGATGAGAAATGAGGTGCGTTTTAGAAACCTTTCAAAATCACACGGTGTACCAACTTCTGGGTTTCTCATGCATGTTTTCGATGTAGGAAGATGCCCTTGAAACTGGAGATTTGGGACCCATGGGATGGGTACCACGCAGTATTATTTTAAAGGGTCTGCGTTTGCTCACCCAACCTCACCCAACCTCTCAGCCCCAAGAGTGTCCACCCTTATGTCTCATCCAGGTGTGGGTCTAGATATGGTCAATCCAGGTTGCATCACAGCCTCTGAACGAATTTTGTAAGAATTTCTCTCTCTTTCACTGTCTTTGTTTTACGGGTTTTTAAAAGTAATTTATTTTTATAATGGGGTTTAGCTGCTTTTCATGGTTGTGTTTATGCGGCTTAACACCCACTTGACTCACTTCCAGACAGATATCAATACATAGGTTTTAAGATTCTTACTAGTCACATATATTCTTGTGCGGGGAATAGGGGGTGTTGAGTCCAGTTCACTGAGCAAGGAGTAGGTCTTGTCTATTACATATTGGGTGTATGGAACGGTATCTGAGCGAATTTGAAACCCTTGTTTTATGCATCACCCCACCTCACCATTCCCGTTAAGCAGCCATAGTGTGTTTTCCTAAACGTGTGACTCTGTTCTGTTTTGTAATTCAGTTCAAGTGTAGCGGTTTTTACATTCCCTCTATAAGTGATAGCTTATGATAAGTGTCTTTTTCTGTGTGACTTATTTCACTTAGAATCGTCGTACCTAACTCCACTCATCTTGCTTCTACTAGCCTTATGAGACATTGATTTCATGTCTGAGTGATATTCCATTGTACATAAGGACCACAACTTCTTTATCCATTTTTCTCTTTCCTGGGATATTTAAGGTGTCATGAAGTGGAGGTTCTTGTCAACAGAGCAGCCCTAAACTTTCCGGTGCCTGTGTCTTGCTGATTTTTTAGTTTTTCCAATTTATACGCCCATGAGTGGACGTGCCCTATGCTCCCTAAGCTGTTTTTTTTCCATGTTTCAGGACACAACGTACACTTCTCCAGAGTGGCTGTTGGCAATTTACATCCCGCCCATCAGTGTAGCAAGGCTGCCATTTCTCCATGGCCTGTCCTGCATTTCTGGTTTTGACACTTTTTGCAGCATGGCCCTTTTGACCGATGGGAAGCGAGACTTCTTTGTAGCGCTGATTTGCCTTTCCAGGTTGCTTGGTTGGCCAAAAAGGGCGTATGCGTTTTTTCCTGAATATATTCAGGAAAAAACGCATACGCCCTTTTTGGCCAAGGGCATCATTGTCGACGTTTTGCCGCTTTTCATGTGCTTTAAAGGCGATTCGTATCTACCTGCTGAAATCTGTTTCCTGCAATTCTGCCTTGCTTTCAAATCCTCTTCGTTGCCTTCCCTCAATATATCTGTGGATGAGAGTTATCATTTATAACTCTGCGGGTTTGTGAATTGCAGTTTCCCTGAGCTCCATTTTTCAACTGTCTTTTTTGGGAGCTGGCCGCAAAAGCGCGGGATTGCCTCAGGCCCTATTCTGCTTCTGGGCGGCAGGCTGAGCCTGTGGTTAATTCTTCTTCCTGTTGGGAAAATAGAGTGACCTGTGCCTGTCCCAACACCTAGATCTAGTCTCTCATTGGTTGCCCCTCTTCCCGTTCATCCTCAGGACAAATTGCAACCTGTAGGGAACAGGAGGTTAAAGGTGCTGATTCTCCAAGTAGGGAGATTGCTAGTAAAGTAGCTGGAATGGCGAAACCGAGCACAAGGAGATGAGAAATGAGGTGCGTTTTAGAAACCTTTCAAAATCACACGGTGTACCAACTTCTGGGTTTCTCATGCATGTTTTCGATGTAGGAAGATGCCCTTGAAACTGGAGATTTGGGACCCATGGGATGGGTACCACGCAGTATTATTTTAAAGGGTCTGCGTTTGCTCACCCAACCTCACCCAACCTCTCAGCCCCAAGAGTGTCCACCCTTATGTCTCATCCAGGTGTGGGTCTAGATATGGTCAATCCAGGTTGCATCACAGCCTCTGAACGAATTTTGTAAGAATTTCTCTCTCTTTCACTGTCTTTGTTTTACGGGTTTTTAAAAGTAATTTATTTTTATAATGGGGTTTAGCTGCTTTTCATGGTTGTGTTTATGCGGCTTAACACCCACTTGACTCACTTCCAGACAGATATCAATACATAGGTTTTAAGATTCTTACTAGTCACATATATTCTTGTGCGGGGAATAGGGGGTGTTGAGTCCAGTTCACTGAGCAAGGAGTAGGTCTTGTCTATTACATATTGGGTGTATGGAACGGTATCTGAGCGAATTTGAAACCCTTGTTTTATGCATCACCCCACCTCACCATTCCCGTTAAGCAGCCATAGTGTGTTTTCTAAACGTGTGACTCTGTTCTGTTTTGTAATTCAGTTCAAGTGTAGCGGTTTTTACATTCCCTCTATAAGTGATAGCTTATGATAAGTGTCTTTTTCTGTGTGACTTTTTTCACTTAGAATCGTCGTACCTAACTCCACTCATCTTGCTTCTACTAGCCTTATGAGACATTGATTTCATGTGTGAGTGATATTCCATTGTACATAAGGACCACAACTTCTTTATCCATTTTTCTCTTTCCAGGGATATTTAAGGTGTCATGAAGTGGAGGTTCTTGTCAACAGAGCCGCCCTAAACTTTCCGGTGCCTGTGTCTTGCTGATTTTTAGTTTTTCCAATTTATACGCCCATGAGTGGACGTGCCCTATGCTCCCTAAGCTGTTTTTTTTTCCATGTTTCAGGACACAACTTACACTTCTCCAGAGTGGCTGTTGGCAATTTACATCCCGCCCATCAGTGTAGCAAGGCTGCCATTTCTCCATGGCCTGTCCTGCATTTCTGGTTTTGACACTTTTTGCAGCATGGCCCTTTTGACCGATGGGAAGCGAGACTTCTTTGTAGCGCTGATTTGCCTTTCCAGGTTGCTTGGTTGGCAAAAAAGGGCGTATGCGTTTTTTCCTGAATATATTCAGGAAAAAACGCATACGCCCTTTTTGGCCAAGGGCATCATTGTCGACGTTTTGCCGCTTTTCATGTGCTTTAAAGGCGATTCGTATCTACCTCCTGAAATCTGTTTCCTGCAATTCTGCCTTGCTTTCAAATCCTCTTCGTTGCCTTCCCTCAATATATCTGTGGATGAGAGTTATCATTTATAACTCTGCGGGTTTGTGAATTGCAGTTTCCCTGAGCTCCATTTTTCAACTGTCTTTTTTGGGAGCTGGCCGCAAAAGCGCGGGATTGCCTCAGGCCCTATTCTGCTTCTGGGCGGCAGGCTGAGCCTGTGGTTAATTCTTCTTCCTGTTGGGAAAATAGAGTGACCTGTGCCTGTCCCAACACCTAGATCTAGTCTCTCATTGGTTGCCCCTCTTCCCGTTCATCCCCAGGACAAATTGAAACCTGTAGGGAACAGGAGGTTAAGGGTGCTGATTCTCCAAGTAGGGAGATTGCTAGTAAAGTAGCTGGAATGGCGAAACCGAGCACAAGGAGATGAGAAATGAGGTGCGTTTTAGAAACCTTTCAAAATCACACGGTGTACCATCTTCTGGGTTTCTCATGCATGTTTTCGATGTAGGAAGATGCCCTTGAACCTGGAGATTTGGGACCCATGGGATGGGTACCACGCAGTATTACTTTAAAGGGTCTGCGTTTGCTCACCCAACCTCACCCAAACTCTCAGCCCCAAGAGTGTCCACCCTTATGTCTCATCCAGCTGTGGGTCTAGATATGGTCAATCCAGGTTGGATCACAGCCTCTGAACGAATTTTGTAAGAATTTCTCTCTCTTTCACTGTCTTTGTTTTATGGGTTTTTAAAAGTAATTTATTTTTATAATGGGGTTTAGCTGCTTTTCATGGCTGTGTTTATGCGGCTTTACACCCACTTGACTCACTTCCAGAGAGATATCAATACATAGGTTTTAAGATTCTTACTAGTCACATATATTCTTGTGTGGTGAATAGGGGGTGTTGAGTCCAGTTCACTAAGCAAGGAGTAGGTCTTGTCTATTACATATTGGGTGTATGGAACGGTATCTGAGCGAATTTGAAACCCTTGTTTTATGCATCACCCCACCTCACCATTCCCGTTAAGCAGCCATAGTGTGTTTTCTAAACGTGTGACTCTGTTCTGTTTTGTAATTCAGTTCAAGTGTAGCGGTTTTTACATTCCCTCTATAAGTGATAGCTTATGATAAGTGTCTTTTTCTGTGTGACTTATTTCACTTAGAATCGTCGTACCTAACTCCACTCATCTTGCTTCTACTAGCCTTATGAGACATTGATTTCATGTCTGAGTGATATTCCATTGTACATAAGGACCACAACTTCTTTATCCATTTTTCTCTTTCCTGGGATATTTAAGGTGTCATGAAGTGGAGGTTCTTGTCAACAGAGCAGCCCTAAACTTTCCGGTGCCTGTGTCTTGCTGATTTTTAGTTTTTCCAATTTATACGCCCATGAGTGGACGTGCCCTATGCTCCCTAAGCTGTTTTTTTTCCATGTTTCAGGACACAACGTACACTTCTCCAGAGTGGCTGTTGGCAATTTACATCCCGCCCATCAGTGTAGCAAGGCTGCCATTTCTCCATGGCCTGTCCTGCATTTCTGGTTTTGACACTTTTTGCAGCATGGCCCTTTTCACCGATGGGAAGCGAGACTTCTTTGTAGCGCTGATTTGCCTTTCCAGGTTGCTTGGTTGGCCAAAAAGGGCGTATGCGGTTTTTCCTGAATATATTCAGGAAAAAACGCATACGCCCTTTTTGGCCAAGGGCATCATTGTCGACGTTTTGCCGCTTTTCATGTGCTTTAAAGGCGATTCGTATCTACCTGCTGAAATCTGTTTCCTGCAATTCTGCCTTGCTTTCAAATCCTCTTCGTTGCCTTCCCTCAATATATCTGTGGATGAGAGTTATCATTTATAACTCTGCGGGTTTGTGAATTGCAGTTTCCCTGAGCTCCATTTTTCAACTGTCTTTTTTGGGAGCTGGCCGCAAAAGCGCGGGATTGCCTCAGGCCCTATTCTGCTTCTGGGCGGCAGGCTGAGCCTGTGGTTAATTCTTCTTCCTGTTGGGAAAATAGAGTGACCTGTGCCTGTCCCAACACCTAGATCTAGTCTCTCATTGGTTGCCCCTCTTCCCGTTCATCCTCAGGACAAATTGCAACCTGTAGGGAACAGGAGGTTAAAGGTGCTGATTCTCCAAGTAGGGAGATTGCTAGTAAAGTAGCTGGAATGGCGAAACCGAGCACAAGGAGATGAGAAATGAGGTGCGTTTTAGAAACCTTTCAAAATCACACGGTGTACCATCTTCTGGGTTTCTCATGCATGTTTTCGATGTAGGAAGATGCCCTTGAACCTGGAGATTTGGGACCCATGGGATGGGTACCACGCAGTATTACTTTAAAGGGTCTGCGTTTGCTCACCCAACCTCACCCAACCTCTCAGCCCCAAGAGTGTCCACCCTTATGTCTCATCCAGGTGTGGGTCTAGATATGGTCAATCCAGGTTGCATCACAGCCTCTGAACGAATTTTGTAAGAATTTCTCTCTCTTTCACTGTCTTTGTTTTATGGGTTTTTAAAAGTAATTTATTTTTATAATGGGGTTTAGCTGCTTTTCATGGCTGTGTTTATGCGGCTTTACACCCACTTGACTCACTTCCAGAGAGATATCAATACATAGGTTTTAAGATTCTTACTAGTCACATATATTCTTGTGTGGTGAATAGGGGGTGTTGAGTCCAGTTCACTAAGCAAGGAGTAGGTCTTGTCTATTACATATTGGGTGTATGGAACGGTATCTGAGCGAATTTGAAACCCTTGTTTTATGCATCACCCCACCTCACCATTCCCGTTAAGCAGCCATAGTGTGTTTTCTAAACGTGTGACTCTGTTCTGTTTTGTAATTCAGTTCAAGTGTAGCGGTTTTTACATTCCCTCTATAAGTGATAGCTTATGATAAGTGTCTTTTTCTGTGTGACTTATTTCACTTAGAATCGTCGTACCTAACTCCACTCATCTTGCTTCTACTAGCCTTATGAGACATTGATTTCATGTCTGAGTGATATTCCATTGTACATAAGGACCACAACTTCTTTATCCATTTTTCTCTTTCCTGGGATATTTAAGGTGTCATGAAGTGGAGGTTCTTGTCAACAGAGCAGCCCTAAACTTTCCGGTGCCTGTGTCTTGCTGATTTTTAGTTTTTCCAATTTATACGCCCATGAGTGGACGTGCCCTATGCTCCCTAAGCTGTTTTTTTTCCATGTTTCAGGACACAACGTACACTTCTCCAGAGTGGCTGTTGGCAATTTACATCCCGCCCATCAGTGTAGCAAGGCTGCCATTTCTCTATGGCCTGTCCTGCATTTCTGGTTTTGACACTTTTTGCAGCATGGCCCTTTTCACCGATGGGAAGCGAGACTTCTTTGTAGCGCTGATTTGCCTTTCCAGGTTGCTTGGTTGGCCAAAAAGGGCGTATGCGGTTTTTCCTGAATATATTCAGGAAAAAACGCATACGCCCTTTTTGGCCAAGGGCATCATTGTCGACGTTTTGCCGCTTTTCATGTGCTTTAAAGGCGATTCGTATCTACCTGCTGAAATCTGTTTCCTGCAATTCTGCCTTGCTTTCAAATCCTCTTCGTTGCCTTCCCTCAATATATCTGTGGATGAGAGTTATCATTTATAACTCTGCGGGTTTGTGAATTGCAGTTTCCCTGAGCTCCATTTTTCAACTGTCTTTTTTGGGAGCTGGCCGCAAAAGCGCGGGATTGCCTCAGGCCCTATTCTGCTTCTGGGCGGCAGGCTGAGCCTGTGGTTAATTCTTCTTCCTGTTGGGAAAATAGAGTGACCTGTGCCTGTCCCAACACCTAGATCTAGTCTCTCATTGGTTGCCCCTCTTCCCGTTCATCCTCAGGACAAATTGCAACCTGTAGGGAACAGGAGGTTAAAGGTGCTGATTCTCCAAGTAGGGAGATTGCTAGTAAAGTAGCTGGAATGGCGAAACCGAGCACAAGGAGATGAGAAATGAGGTGCGTTTTAGAAACCTTTCAAAATCACACGGTGTACCATCTTCTGGGTTTCTCATGCATGTTTTCGATGTAGGAAGATGCCCTTGAACCTGGAGATTTGGGACCCATGGGATGGGTACCACGCAGTATTACTTTAAAGGGTCTGCGTTTGCTCACCCAACCTCACCCAACCTCTCAGCCCCAAGAGTGTCCACCCTTATGTCTCATCCAGGTGTGGGTCTAGATATGGTCAATCCAGGTTGCATCACAGCCTCTGAACGAATTTTGTAAGAATTTCTCTCTCTTTCACTGTCTTTGTTTTACGGGTTTTTAAAAGTAATTTATTTTCATAATGTGGTTTAGCTGCTTTTCATGGTTGTGTTTATGCGGCTTTACACCCACTTGACTCACTTCCAGACAGATATCAATACATAGGTTTTAAGATTCTTACTAGTCACATATATTCTTGTGCGGGGAATAGGGGGTGTTGAGTCCAGTTCACTGAGCAAGGAGTAGGTCTTGTCTATTACATATTGGGTGTATGGAACGGTATCTGAGCGAATTTGAAACCCTTGTTTTATGCATCACCCCACCTCACCATTCCCGTTAAGCAGCCATAGTGTGTTTTCTAAACGTGTGACTCTGTTCTGTTTTGTAATTCAGTTCAAGTGTAGCGGTTTTTACATTCCCTCTATAAGTGATAGCTTATGATAAGTGTCTTTTTCTGTGTGACTTATTTCACTTAGAATCGTCGTACCTAACTCCACTCATCTTGCTTCTACTAGCCTTATGAGACATTGATTTCATGTCTGAGTGATATTCCATTGTACATAAGGACCACAACTTCTTTATCCATTTTTCTCTTTCCTGGGATATTTAAGGTGTCATGAAGTGGAGGTTCTTGTCAACAGAGCAGCCCTAAACTTTCCGGTGCCTGTGTCTTGCTGATTTTTAGTTTTTCCAATTTATACGCCCATGAGTGGACGTGCCCTATGCTCCCTAAGCTGTTTTTTTTCCATGTTTCAGGACACAACGTACACTTCTCCAGAGTGGCTGTTGGCAATTTACATCCCGCCCATCAGTGTAGCAAGGCTGCCATTTCTCCATGGCCTGTCCTGCATTTCTGGTTTTGACACTTTTTGCAGCATGGCCCTTTTGACCGATGGGAAGCGAGACTTCTTTTTAGCGCTGATTTGCCTTTCCAGGTTGCTTGGTTGGCCAAAAAGGGCGTATGCGTTTTTTCCTGAATATATTCAGGAAAAAACGCATACGCCCTTTTTGGCCAAGGGCATCATTGTCGACGTTTTGCCGCTTTTCATGTGCTTTAAAGGCGATTCGTATCTACCTCCTGAAATCTGTTTCCTGCAATTCTGCCTTGCTTTCAAATCCTCTTCGTTGCCTTCCCTCAATATATCTGTGGATGAGAGTTATCATTTATAACTCTGCGGGTTTGTGAATTGCAGTTTCCCTGAGCTCCATTTTTCAACTGTCTTTTTTGGGAGCTGGCCGCAAAAGCGCGGGATTGCCTCAGGCCCTATTCTGCTTCTGGGCGGCAGGCTGAGCCTGTGGTTAATTCTTCTTCCTGTTGGGAAAATAGAGTGACCTGTGCCTGTCCCAACACCTAGATCTAGTCTCTCATTGGTTGCCCCTCTTCCCGTTCATCCTCAGGACAAATTGCAACCTGTAGGTAACAGGAGGTTAAAGGTGCTGATTCTCCAAGTAGGGAGATTGCTAGTAAAGTAGCTGGAATGGCGAAACCGAGCACAAGGAGATGAGAAATGAGGTGCGTTTTAGAAACCTTTCAAAATCACACGGTGTACCATCTTCTGGGTTTCTCATGCATGTTTTCGATGTAGGAAGATGCCCTTGAACCTGGAGATTTGGGACCCATGGGATGGGTACCACGCAGTATTATTTTAAAGGGTCTGCGTTTGCTCACACAACCTCACCCAACCTCTCAGCCCCAAGAGTGTCCACCCTTATGTCTCATCCAGGTGTGGGTCTAGATATGGTCAATCCAGGTTGCATCACAGCCTCTGAACGAATTTTGTAAGAATTTCTCTCTCTTTCACTGTCTTTGTTTTACGGGTTTTTAAAAGTAATTTATTTTTATAATGGGGTTTAGCTGCTTTTCATGGTTGTGTTTATGCGGCTTTACACCCACTTGACTCACTTCCAGACAGATATCAATACATAGGTTTTAAGATTCTTACTAGTCACATATATTCTTGTGCGGGGAATAGGGGGTGTTGAGTCCAGTTCACTGAGCAAGGAGTAGGTCTTGTCTATTACATATTGGGTGTATGGAACGGTATCTTAACGAATTTGAAACCCTTGTTTTATGCATCACCCCACCTCACCATTCCCGTTAAGCAGCCATAGTGTGTTTTCTAAACGTGTGACTCTGTTCTGTTTTGTAATTCAGTTCAAGTGTAGCGGTTTTTACATTCCCTCTATAAGTGATAGCTTATGATAAGTGTCTTTTTCTGTGTGACTTTTTTCACTTAGAATCGTCGTACCTAACTCCACTCATCTTGCTTCTACTAGCCTTATGAGACATTGATTTCATGTGTGAGTGATATTCCATTGTACATAAGGACCACAACTTCTTTATCCATTTTTCTCTTTCCAGGGATATTTAAGGTGTCATGAAGTGGAGGTTCTTGTCAACAGAGCCGCCCTAAACTTTCCGGTGCCTGTGTCTTGCTGATTTTTAGTTTTTCCAATTTATACGCCCATGAGTGGACGTGCCCTATGCTCCCTAAGCTGTTTTTTTTTCCATGTTTCAGGACACAACTTACACTTCTCCAGAGTGGCTGTTGGCAATTTACATCCCGCCCATCAGTGTAGCAAGGCTGCCATTTCTCCATGGCCTGTCCTGCATTTCTGGTTTTGACACTTTTTGCAGCATGGCCCTTTTGACCGATGGGAAGCGAGACTTCTTTGTAGCGCTGATTTGCCTTTCCAGGTTGCTTGGTTGGCAAAAAAGGGCGTATGCGTTTTTTCCTGAATATATTCAGGAAAAAACGCATACGCCCTTTTTGGCCAAGGGCATCATTGTCGACGTTTTGCCGCTTTTCATGTGCTTTAAAGGCGATTCGTATCTACCTCCTGAAATCTGTTTCCTGCAATTCTGCCTTGCTTTCAAATCCTCTTCGTTGCCTTCCCTCAATATATCTGTGGATGAGAGTTATCATTTATAACTCTGCGGGTTTGTGAATTGCAGTTTCCCTGAGCTCCATTTTTCAACTGTCTTTTTTGGGAGCTGGCCGCAAAAGCGCGGGATTGCCTCAGGCCCTATTCTGCTTCTGGGCGGCAGGCTGAGCCTGTGGTTAATTCTTCTTCCTGTTGGGAAAATAGAGTGACCTGTGCCTGTCCCAACACCTAGATCTAGTCTCTCATTGGTTGCCCCTCTTCCCGTTCATCCTCAGGACAAATTGAAACCTGTAGGGAAGAGGAGGTTAAGGGTGCTGATTCTCCAAGTAGGGAGATTGCTAGTAAAGTAGCTGGAATGGCGAAACCGAGCACAAGGAGATGAGAAATGAGGTGCGTTTTAGAAACCTTTCAAAATCACACGGTGTACCATCTTCTGGGTTTCTCATGCATGTTTTCGATGTAGGAAGATGCCCTTGAACCTGGAGATTTGGGACCCATGGGATGGGTACCACGCAGTATTACTTTAAAGGGTCTGCGTTTGCTCACCCAACCTCACCCAACCTCTCAGCCCCAAGAGTGTCCACCCTTATGTCTCATCCAGCTGTGGGTCTAGATATGGTCAATCCAGGTTGCATCACAGCCTCTGAACGAATTTTGTAAGAATTTCTCTCTCTTTCACTGTCTTTGTTTTATGGGTTTTTAAAAGTAATTTATTTTTATAATGGGGTTTAGCTGCTTTTCATGGCTGTGTTTATGCGGCTTTACACCCACTTGACTCACTTCCAGAGAGATATCAATACATAGGTTTTAAGATTCTTACTAGTCACAAATATTCTTGTGTGGTGTATAGGGGGTGTTGAGTCCAGTTCACTAAGCAAGGAGTAGGTCTTGTCTATTACATATTGGGTGTATGGAACGGTATCTGAGCGAATTTGAAACCCTTGTTTTATGCATCACCCCACCTCACCATTCCCGTTAAGCAGCCATAGTGTGTTTTCTAAACGTGTGACTCTGTTCTGTTTTGTAATTCAGTTCAAGTGTAGCGGTTTTTACATTCCCTCTATAAGTGATAGCTTATGATAAGTGTCTTTTTCTGTGTGACTTATTTCACTTAGAATCGTCGTACCTAACTCCACTCATCTTGCTTCTACTAGCCTTATGAGACATTGATTTCATGTCTGAGTGATATTCCATTGTACATAAGGACCACAACTTCTTTATCCATTTTTCTCTTTCCTGGGATATTTAAGGTGTCATGAAGTGGAGGTTCTTGTCAACAGAGCAGCCCTAAACTTTCCGGTGCCTGTGTCTTGCTGATTTTTAGTTTTTCCAATTTATACGCCCATGAGTGGACGTGCCCTATGCTCCCTAAGCTGTTTTTTTTCCATGTTTCAGGACACAACGTACACTTCTCCAGAGTGGCTGTTGGCAATTTACATCCCGCCCATCAGTGTAGCAAGGCTGCCATTTCTCCATGGCCTGTCCTGCATTTCTGGTTTTGACACTTTTTGCAGCATGGCCCTTTTCACCGATGGGAAGCGAGACTTCTTTGTAGCGCTGATTTGCCTTTCCAGGTTGCTTGGTTGGCCAAAAAGGGCGTATGCGGTTTTTCCTGAATATATTCAGGAAAAAACGCATACGCCCTTTTTGGCCAAGGGCATCATTGTCGACGTTTTGCCGCTTTTCATGTGCTTTAAAGGCGATTCGTATCTACCTGCTGAAATTTGTTTCCTGCAATTCTGCCTTGCTTTCAAATCCTCTTCGTTGCCTTCCCTCAATATATCTGTGGATGAGAGTTATCATTTATAACTCTGCGGGTTTGTGAATTGCAGTTTCCCTGAGCTCCATTTTTCAACTGTCTTTTTTGGGAGCTGGCCGCAAAAGCGCGGGATTGCCTCAGGCCCTATTCTGCTTCTGGGCGGCAGGCTGAGCCTGTGGTTAATTCTTCTTCCTGTTGGGAAAATAGAGTGACCTGTGCCTGTCCCAACACCTAGATCTAGTCTCTCATTGGTTGCCCCTCTTCCCGTTCATCCTCAGGACAAATTGCAACCTGTAGGGAACAGGAGGTTAAAGGTGCTGATTCTCCAAGTAGGGAGATTGCTAGTAAAGTAGCTGGAATGGCGAAACCGAGCACAAGGAGATGAGAAATGAGGTGCGTTTTAGAAACCTTTCAAAATCACACGGTGTACCATCTTCTGGGTTTCTCATGCATGTGTTCGATGTAGGAAGATGCCCTTGAACCTGGAGATTTGGGACCCATGGGATGGGTACCACGCAGTATTACTTTAAAGGGTCTGCGTTTGCTCACCCAACCTCACCCAACCTCTCAGCCCCAAGAGTGTCCACCCTTATGTCTCATCCAGCTGTGGGTCTAGATATGGTCAATCCAGGTTGCATCACAGCCTCTGAACGAATTTTGTAAGAATTTCTCTCTCTTTCACTGTCTTTGTTTTATGGGTTTTTAAAAGTAATTTATTTTTATAATGGGGTTTAGCTGCTTTTCATGGCTGTGTTTATGCGGCTTTACACCCACTTGACTCACTTCCAGAGAGATATCAATACATAGGTTTTAAGATTCTTACTAGTCACATATATTCTTGTGTGGTGAATAGGGGGTTTTGAGTCCAGTTCACTAAGCAAGGAGTAGGTCTTGTCTATTACATATTGGGTGTATGGAACGGTATCTGAGCGAATTTGAAACCCTTGTTTTATGCATCACCCCACCTCACCATTCCCGTTAAGCAGCCATAGTGTGTTTTCTAAACGTGTGACTCTGTTCTGTTTTGTAATTCAGTTCAAGTGTAGCGGTTTTTACATTCCCTCTATAAGTGATAGCTTATGATAAGTGTCTTTTTCTGTGTGACTTATTTCACTTAGAATCGTCGTACCTAACTCCACTCATCTTGCTTCTACTAGCCTTATGAGACATTGATTTCATGTCTGAGTGATATTCCATTGTACATAAGGACCACAACTTCTTTACCCATTTTTCTCTTTCCTGGGATATTTAAGGTGTCATGAAGTGGAGGTTCTTGTCAACAGAGCAGCCCTAAACTTTCCGGTGCCTGTGTCTTGCTGATTTTTAGTTTTTCCAATTTATACGCCCATGAGTGGACGTGCCCTATGCTCCCTAAGCTGTTTTTTTTCCATGTTTCAGGACACAACGTACACTTCTCCAGAGTGGCTGTTGGCAATTTACATCCCGCCCATCAGTGTAGCAAGGCTGCCATTTCTCCATGGCCTGTCCTGCATTTTTGGTTTTGACACTTTTTGCAGCATGGCCCTTTTCACCGATGGGAAGCGAGACTTCTTTGTAGCGCTGATTTGCCTTTCCAGGTTGCTTGGTTGGCCAAAAAGGGCGTATGCGGTTTTTCCTGAATATATTCAGGAAAAAACGCATATGCCCTTTTTGGCCAAGGGCATCATTGTCGACGTTTTGCCGCTTTTCATGTGCTTTAAAGGTGATTCGTATCTACCTGCTGAAATCTGTTTCCTGCAATTCTGCCTTGCTTTCAAATCCTCTTCGTTGCCTTCCCTCAATATATCTGTGGATGAGAGTTATCATTTATAACTCTGCGGGTTTGTGAATTGCAGTTTCCCTGAGCTCCATTTTTCAACTGTCTTTTTTGGGAGCTGGCCGCAAAAGCGCGGGATTGCCTCAGGCCCTATTCTGCTTCTGGGCGGCAGGCTGAGCCTGTGGTTAATTCTTCTTCCTGTTGGGAAAATAGAGTGACCTGTGCCTGTCCCAACACCTAGATCTAGTCTCTCATTGGTTGCCCCTCTTCCCGTTCATCCTCAGGACAAATTGCAACCTGTAGGGAACAGGAGGTTAAAGGTGCTGATTCTCCAAGTAGGGAGATTGCTAGTAAAGTAGCTGGAATGGCGAAACCGAGCACAAGGAGATGAGAAATGAGGTGCGTTTTAGAAACCTTTCAAAATCACACGGTGTACCATCTTCTGGGTTTCTCATGCATGTGTTCGATGTAGGAAGATGCCCTTGAACCTGGAGATTTGGGACCCATGGGATGGGTACCACGCAGTATTACTTTAAAGGGTCTGCGTTTGCTCACCCAACCTCACCCAACCTCTCAGCCCCAAGAGTGTCCACCCTTATGTCTCTTCCAGGTGTGGGTCTAGATATGGTCAATCCAGGTTGCATCACAGCCTCTGAACGAATTATGTAAGAATTTCTCTCTCTTTCACTCTCTTTGTTTTATGGGTTTTTAAAAGTAATTTATTTTTATAATGGGGTTTAGCTGCTTTTCATGGCTGTGTTTATGCGGCTTTACACCCACTTGACTCACTTCCAGAGAGATATCAATACATAGGTTTTAAGATTCTTACTAGTCACATATATTCTTGTGTGGTGAATAGGGGGTGTTGAGTCCAGTTCACTGAGCAAGGAGTAGGTCTTGTCTATTTCATATTGGGTGTATGGAACGGTATCTGAGCGAATTTGAAACCCTTGTTTTATGCATCACCCCACCTCACCATTCCCGTTAAGCAGCCATGGTGTGTTTTCTAAACGTGTGACTCTGTTCTGTTTTGTAATTCAGTTCAAGTGTAGCGGTTTTTACATTCCCTCTATAAGTGATAGCTTATGATAAGTGTCTTTTTCTGTGTGACTTATTTCACTTAGAATCGTCGTACCTAACTCCACTCATCTTGCTTCTACTAGCCTTATGAGACATTGATTTCATGTCTGAGTGATATTCCATTGTACATAAGGACCACAACTTCTTTATCCATTTTTCTCTTTCCTGGCATATTTAAGGTGTCATGAAGTGGAGGTTCTTGTCAACAGAGCAGCCCTAAACTTTCCGGTGCCTGTGTCTTGCTGATTTTTAGTTTTTCCAATTTATACGCCCATGAGTGGACGTGCCCTATGCTCCCTAAGCTGTTTTTTTTCCATGTTTCAGGACACAACGTACACTTCTCCAGAGTGGCTGTTGGCAATTTACATTCTGCCCATCAGTGTAGCAAGGCTGCCATTTCTCCATGGCCTGTCCTGCATTTCTGGTTTTGACACTTTTTGCAGCATGGCCCTTTTCACCGATGGGAAGCGAGACTTCTTTGTAGCGCTGATTTGCCTTTCCAGGTTGCTTGGTTGGCCAAAAAGGGCGTATGCGGTTTTTCCTGAATATATTCAGGAAAAAACGCATACGCCCTTTTTGGCCAAGGGCATCATTGTCGACGTTTTGCCGCTTTTCATGTGCTTTAAAGGCGATTCGTATCTACCTCCTCAAATCTGTTTCCTGCAATTCTGCCTTGCTTTCAAATCCTCTTCGTTGCCTTCCCTCAATATATCTGTGGATGAGAGTTATCATTTATGACTCTGCGGGTTTGTGAATTGCAGTTTCCCTGAGCTCCATTTTTCAACTGTCTTTTTTGGGAGCTGGCCGCAAAAGCGCGGGATTGCCTCAGGCCCTATTCTGCTTCTGAGCGGCAGGCTGAGCCTGTGGTTAATTCTTCTTCCTGTTGGGAAAATAGAGTGACCTGTGCCTGTCCCAACACCTAGATCTAGTCTCTCATTGGTTGCCCCTCTTCCCGTTCATCCTCAGGACAAATTGCAACCTGTAGGGAACAGGAGGTTAAAGGTGCTGATTCTCCAAGTAGGGAGATTGCTAGTAAAGTAGCTGGAATGGCGAAACCGAGCACAAGGAGATGAGAAATGAGGTGCGTTTTAGAAACCTTTCAAAATCACACGGTGTACCATCTTCTGGGTTTCTCATGCATGTTTTCGATGTAGGAAGATGCCCTTGAACCTGGAGATTTGGGACCTATGGGATGGGTACCACGCAGTATTACTTTAAAGGGTCTGCGTTTGCTCACCCAACCTCACTCAACCTCTCAGCCCCAAGAGTGTCCACCCTTATGTCTCATCCAGCTGTGGGTCTAGATATGGTCAATCCAGGTTGCATCACAGCCTCTGAACGAATTTTGAAAGAATTTCTCTCTCTTTCACTGTCTTTGTTTTATGGGTTTTTAAAAGTAATTTATTTTTATAATGGGGTGTAGCTGCTTTTCATGGCTGTGTTTATGCGGCTTTACACCCACTTGACTCACTTCCAGAGAGATATCAATACATAGGTTTTAAGATTCTTACTAGTCACATATATTCTTGTGTGGTGAATAGGGGGTGTTGAGTCCAGTTCACTGAGCAAGGAGTAGGTCTTGTCTATTACATATTGGGTGTATGGAACGGTATCTGAGCGAATTTGAAACCCTTGTTTTATGCATCACCCCACCTCACCATTCTCGTTAAGCAGCCATAGTGTGTTTTCTAAACGTGTGACTCTGTTCTGTTTTGTAATTCAGTTCAAGTGTAGCGGTTTTTACATTCCCTCTATAAGTGATAGCTTATGATAAGTGTCTTTTTCTGTGTGACTTATTTCACTTAGAATCGTCGTACATAACTCCACTCATCTTGCTTCTACTAGCCTTATGAGACATTGATTTCATGTCTGAGTGATATTCCATTGTACATAAGGACCACAACTTCTTTATCCATTTTTCTCTTTCCTGGGATATTTAAGGTGTCATGAAGTGGAGGTTCTTGTCAACAGAGCAGCCCTAAACTTTCCGGTGCCTGTGTCTTGCTGATTTTTAGTTTTTCCAATTTATACGCCCATGAGTGGACGTGCCCTATGCTCCCTAAGCTGTTTTTTTTCCATGTTTCAGGACACAACGTACACTTCTCCAGAGTGGCTGTTGGCAATTTACATCCCGCCCATCAGTGTAGCAAGGCTGCCATTTCTCCATGGCCTGTCCTGCATTTCTGGTTTTGACACTTTTTGCAGCATGGCAATTTTCACCGATGGGAAGCGAGACTTCTTTGTAGCGCTGATTTGCCTTTCCAGGTTGCTTGGTTGGCCAAAAAGGGCGTATGCGGTTTTTCCTGATTATATTCAGGAAAAAACGCATACGCCCTTTTTGGCCAAGGGCATCATTGTCGACGTTTTGCCGCTTTTCTTGTGCTTTAAAGGCGATTCGTATCTACCTGCTGAAATCTGTTTCCTGCAATTCTGCCTTGCTTTCAAATCCTCTTCGTTGCCTTCCCTCAATATATCTGTGGATGAGAGTTATCATTTATAACTCTGCGGGTTTGTGAATTGCAGCTTCCCTGAGCTCCATTTTTCAACTGTCTTTTTTGGGAGCTGGCCGCAAAAGCGCGGGATTGCCTCAGGCCCTATTCTGCTTCTGGGCGGCAGGCTGAGCCTGTGGTTAATTCTTCTTCCTGTTGGGAAAATAGAGTGACCTGTGCCTGTCCCAACACCTAGATCTAGTCTCTCATTGGTTGCCCCTCTTCCCGTTCATCCTCAGGACAAATTGCAACCTGTAGGGAACAGGAGGTTAAAGGTGCTGATTCTCCAAGTAGGGAGATTGCTAGTAAAGTAGCTGGAATGGCGAAACCGAGCACAAGGAGATGAGAAATGAGGTGCGTTTTAGAAACCTTTCAAAATCACACGGTGTACCATCTTCTGGGTTTCTCATGCATGTTTTCGATGTAGGAAGATGCCCTTGAACCTGGAGATTTGGGACCCATGGGATGGGTACCACGCAGTATTACTTTAAAGGGTCTGCGTTTGCTCACCCAACCTCACCCAACCTCTCAGCCCCAAGAGTGTCCACCCTTATGTCTCATCCAGGTGTGGGTCTAGATATGGTCAATCCAGGTTGCATCACAGCCTCTGAACGAATTTTGTAAGAATTTCTCTCTCTTTCACTGTCTTTGTTTTACGGGTTTTTAAAAGTAATTTATTTTCATAATGGGGTTTAGCTGCTTTTCATGGTTGTGTTTATGCGGCTTTACACCCACTTGACTCACTTCCAGACAGATATCAATACATAGGTTTTAAGATTCTTACTAGTCACATATATTCTTGTGCGGGGAATAGGGGGTGTTGAGTCCAGTTCACTGAGCAAGGAGTAGGTCTTGTCTATTACATATTGGGTGTATGGAACGGTATCTGAGCGAATTTGAAACCCTTGTTTTATGCATCACCCCACCTCACCATTCCCGTTAAGCAGCCATAGTGTGTTTTCTAAACGTGTGACTCTGTTCTGTTTTGTAATTCAGTTCAAGTGTAGCGGTTTTTACATTCCCTCTATAAGTGATAGCTTATGATAAGTGTCTTTTTCTGTGTGACTTATTTCACTTAGAATCGTCGTACCTAACTCCACTCATCTTGCTTCTACTAGCCTTATGAGACATTGATTTCATGTCTGAGTGATATTCCATTGTACATAAGGACCACAACTTCTTTATCCATTTTTCTCTTTCCTGGGATATTTAAGGTGTCATGAAGTGGAGGTTCTTGTCAACAGAGCAGCCCTAAACTTTCCGGTGCCTGTGTCTTGCTGATTTTTAGTTTTTCCAATTTATACGCCCTTGAGTGGACGTGCCCTATGCTCCCTAAGCTGTTTTTTTTCCATGTTTCAGGACACAACGTACACTTCTCCAGAGTGGCTGTTGGCAATTTACATCCCGCCCATCAGTGTAGCAAGGCTGCCATTTCTCCATGGCCTGTCCTGCATTTCTGGTTTTGACACTTTTTGCAGCATGGCCCTTTTCACCGATGGGAAGCGAGACTTCTTTGTAGCGCTGATTTGCCTTTCCAGGTTGCTTGGTTGGCCAAAAAGGGCGTATGCGGTTTTTCCTGAATATATTCAGGAAAAAACGCATACGCCCTTTTTGGCCAAGGGCATCATTGTCGACGTTTTGCCGCTTTTCATGTGCTTTAAAGGCGATTCGTATCTACCTGCTGAAATCTGTTTCCTGCAATTCTGCCTTGCTTTCAAATCCTCTTCGTTGCCTTCCCTCAATATATCTGTGGATGAGAGTTATCATTTATAACTCTGCGGGTTTGTGAATTGCAGCTTCCCTGAGCTCCATTTTTCAACTGTCTTTTTTGGGAGCTGGCCGCAAAAGCGCGGGATTGCCTCAGGCCCTATTCTGCTTCTGAGCGGCAGGCTGAGCCTGTGGTTAATTCTTCTTCCTGTTGGGAAAATAGAGTGACCTGTGCCTGTCCCAACACCTAGATCTAGTCTCTCATTGGTTGCCCCTCTTCCCGTTCATCCTCAGGACAAATTGCAACCTGTAGGGAACAGGAGGTTAAAGGTGCTGATTCTCCAAGTAGGGAGATTGCTAGTAAAGTAGCTGGAATGGCGAAACCGAGCACAAGGAGATGAGAAATGAGGTGCGTTTTAGAAACCTTTCAAAATCACACGGTGTACCATCTTCTGGGTTTCTCATGCATGTTTTCGATGTAGGAAGATGCCCTTGAACCTGGAGATTTGGGAACCATGGGATGGGTACCACGCAGTATTACTTTAAAGGGTCTGCGTTTGCTCACCCAACCTCACCAAAACTGTCAGCCCCAAGAGTGTCCACCCTTATGTCTCATCCAGGTGTGGGTCTAGATATGGTCAATCCAGGTTGCATCACAGCCCCTGAACGAATTTTGTAAGAATTTCTCTCTCTTTCACTGTCTTTGTTTTACGGGTTTTTAAAAGTAATTTATTTTCATAATGGGGTTTAGCTGCTTTTCATGGTTGTGTTTATGCGGCTTTACACCCACTTGACTCACTTCCAGACAGATATCAATACATAGGTTTTAAGATTCTTACTAGTCACATATATTCTTGTGCGGGGAATAGGGGGTGTTGAGTCCAGTTCACTGAGCAAGGAGTAGGTCTTGTCTATTACATATTGGGTGTATGGAACGGTATCTGAGCGAATTTGAAACCCTTGTTTTATGCATCACCCCACCTCACCATTCCCGTTAAGCAGCCATAGTGTGTTTTCTAAACGTGTGACTCTGTTCTGTTTTGTAATTCAGTTCAAGTGTAGCGGTTTTTACATTCCCTCTATAAGTGGTAGCTTATGATAAGTGTCTTTTTCTGTGTGACTTATTTCACTTAGAATTGTCGTACCTAACTCCACTCATCTTGCTTCTACTAGCCTTATGAGACATTGATTTCATGTCTGAGTGATATTCCATTGTACATAAGGACCACAACTTCTTTATCCATTTTTCTCTTTCCTGGGATATTTAAGGTGTCATGAAGTGGAGGTTCTTGTCAACAGAGCCGCCCTAAACTTTCCGGTGCCTGTGTCTTGCTGATTTTTAGTTTTTCCAATTTATACGCCCTTGAGTGGACGTGCCCTATGCTCCCTAAGCTGTTTTTTTTTCCATGTTTCAGGACACAACGTACACTTCTCCAGAGTGGTTGTTGGCAATTTACATCCCGCCCATCAGTGTAGCAAGGCTGCCATTTCTCCATGGCCTGTCCTGCATTTCTGGTTTTGACACTTTTTGCAGCATGGCCCTTTTCACCGATGGGAAGCGAGACTTCTTTGTAGCGCTGATTTGCCTTTCCAGGTTGCTTGGTTGGCCAAAAAGGGCGTATGCGGTTTTTCCTGAATATATTCAGGAAAAAACGCATACGCCCTTTTTGGCCAAGGGCATCATTGTCGACGTTTTGCCGCTTTTCATGTGCTTTAAAGGCGATTCGTATCTACCTGCTGAAATCTGTTTCCTGCAATTCTGCCTTGCTTTCAAATCCTCTTCGTTGCCTTCCCTCAATATATCTGTGGATGAGAGTTATCATTTATAACTCTGCGGGTTTGTGAATTGCAGTTTCCCTGAGCTCCATTTTTCAACTGTCTTTTTTGGGAGCTGGCCGCAAAAGCGCGGGATTGCCTCAGGCCCTATTCTGCTTCTGTGCGGCAGGCTGAGCCTGTGGTTAATTCTTCTTCCTGTTGGGAAAATAGAGTGACCTGTGCCTGTCCCAACACCTAGATCTAGTCTCTCATTGGTTGCCCCTCTTCCCGTTCATCCTCAGGACAAATTGCAACCTGTAGGGAACAGGAGGTTAAAGGTGCTGATTCTCCAAGTAGGGAGATTGCTAGTAAAGTAGCTGGAATGGCGAAACCGAGCACAAGGAGATGAGAAATGAGGTGCGTTTTAGAAACCTTTCAAAATCACACGGTGTACCATCTTCTGGGTTTCTCATGCATGTTTTCGATGTAGGAAGATGCCCTTGAACCTGGAGATTTGGGACCTATGGGATGGGTACCACGCAGTATTACTTTAAAGGGTCTGCGTTTGCTCACCCAACCTCACTCAACCTCTCAGCCCCAAGAGTGTCCACCCTTATGTCTCATCCAGCTGTGGGTCTAGATATGGTCAATCCAGGTTGCATCACAGCCTCTGAACGAATTTTGAAAGAATTTCTCTCTCTTTCACTGTCTTTGTTTTATGGGTTTTTAAAAGTAATTTATTTTTATAATGGGGTGTAGCTGCTTTTCATGGCTGTGTTTATGCGGCTTTACACCCACTTGACTCACTTCCAGAGAGATATCAATACATAGGTTTTAAGATTCTTACTAGTCACATATATTCTTGTGTGGTGAATAGGGGGTGTTGAGTCCAGTTCACTGAGCAAGGAGTAGGTCTTGTCTATTACATATTGGGTGTATGGAACGGTATCTGAGCGAATTTGAAACCCTTGTTTTATGCATCACCCCACCTCACCATTCTCGTTAAGCAGCCATAGTGTGTTTTCTAAACGTGTGACTCTGTTCTGTTTTGTAATTCAGTTCAAGTGTAGCGGTTTTTACATTCCCTCTATAAGTGATAGCTTATGATAAGTGTCTTTTTCTGTGTGACTTATTTCACTTAGAATCGTCGTACATAACTCCACTCATCTTGCTTCTACTAGCCTTATGAGACATTGATTTCATGTCTGAGTGATATTCCATTGTACATAAGGACCACAACTTCTTTATCCATTTTTCTCTTTCCTGGGATATTTAAGGTGTCATGAAGTGGAGGTTCTTGTCAACAGAGCAGCCCTAAACTTTCCGGTGCCTGTGTCTTGCTGATTTTTAGTTTTTCCAATTTATACGCCCATGAGTGGACGTGCCCTATGCTCCCTAAGCTGTTTTTTTTCCATGTTTCAGGACACAACGTACACTTCTCCAGAGTGGCTGTTGGCAATTTACATCCCGCCCATCAGTGTAGCAAGGCTGCCATTTCTCCATGGCCTGTCCTGCATTTCTGGTTTTGACACTTTTTGCAGCATGGCCCTTTTCACCGATGGGAAGCGAGACTTCTTTGTAGCGCTGATTTGCCTTTCCAGGTTGCTTGGTTGGCCAAAAAGGGCGTATGCGGTTTTTCCTGAATATATTCAGGAAAAAACGCATACGCCCTTTTTGGCCAAGGGCATCATTGTCGACGTTTTGCCGCTTTTCATGTGCTTTAAAGGCGATTCGTATCTACCTGCTGAAATCTGTTTCCTGCAATTCTGCCTTGCTTTCAAATCCTCTTCGTTGCCTTCCCTCAATATATCTGTGGATGAGAGTTATCATTTATAACTCTGCGGGTTTGTGAATTGCAGCTTCCCTGAGCTCCATTTTTCAACTGTCTTTTTTGGGAGCTGGCCGCAAAAGCGCGGGATTGCCTCAGGCCCTATTCTGCTTCTGGGCGGCAGGCTGAGCCTGTGGTTAATTCTTCTTCCTGTTGGGAAAATAGAGTGACCTGTGCCTGTCCCAACACCTAGATCTAGTCTCTCATTGGTTGCCCCTCTTCCCGTTCATCCTCAGGACAAATTGCAACCTGTAGGGAACAGGAGGTTAAAGGTGCTGATTCTCCAAGTAGGGAGATTGCTAGTAAAGTAGCTGGAATGGCGAAACCGAGCACAAGGAGATGAGAAATGAGGTGCGTTTTAGAAACCTTTCAAAATCACACGGTGTACCATCTTCTGGGTTTCTCATGCATGTTTTCGATGTAGGAAGATGCCCTTGAACCTGGAGATTTGGGACCCATGGGATGGGTACCACGCAGTATTACTTTAAAGGGTCTGCGTTTGCTCACCCAACCTCACCCAACCTCTCAGCCCCAAGAGTGTCCACCCTTATGTCTCATCCAGGTGTGGGTCTAGATATGGTCAATCCAGGTTGCATCACAGCCTCTGAACGAATTTTGTAAGAATTTCTCTCTCTTTCACTGTCTTTGTTTTACGGGTTTTTAAAAGTAATTTATTTTCATAATGGGGTTTAGCTGCTTTTCATGGTTGTGTTTATGCGGCTTTACACCCACTTGACTCACTTCCAGACAGATATCAATACATAGGTTTTAAGATTCTTACTAGTCACATATATTCTTGTGCGGGGAATAGGGGGTGTTGAGTCCAGTTCACTGAGCAAGGAGTAGGTCTTGTCTATTACATATTGGGTGTATGGAACGGTATCTGAGCGAATTTGAAACCCTTGTTTTATGCATCACCCCACCTCACCATTCCCGTTAAGCAGCCATAGTGTGTTTTCTAAACGTGTGACTCTGTTCTGTTTTGTAATTCAGTTCAAGTGTAGCGGTTTTTACATTCCCTCTATAAGTGATAGCTTATGATAAGTGTCTTTTTCTGTGTGACTTATTTCACTTAGAATCGTCGTACCTAACTCCACTCATCTTGCTTCTACTAGCCTTATGAGACATTGATTTCATGTCTGAGTGATATTCCATTGTACATAAGGACCACAACTTCTTTATCCATTTTTCTCTTTCCTGGGATATTTAAGGTGTCATGAAGTGGAGGTTCTTGTCAACAGAGCAGCCCTAAACTTTCCGGTGCCTGTGTCTTGCTGATTTTTAGTTTTTCCAATTTATACGCCCTTGAGTGGACGTGCCCTATGCTCCCTAAGCTGTTTTTTTTCCATGTTTCAGGACACAACGTACACTTCTCCAGAGTGGCTGTTGGCAATTTACATCCCGCCCATCAGTGTAGCAAGGCTGCCATTTCTCCATGGCCTGTCCTGCATTTCTGGTTTTGACACTTTTTGCAGCATGGCCCTTTTCACCGATGGGAAGCGAGACTTCTTTGTAGCGCTGATTTGCCTTTCCAGGTTGCTTGGTTGGCCAAAAAGGGCGTATGCGGTTTTTCCTGAATATATTCAGGAAAAAACGCATACGCCCTTTTTGGCCAAGGGCATCATTGTCGACGTTTTGCCGCTTTTCATGTGCTTTAAAGGCGATTCGTATCTACCTGCTGAAATCTGTTTCCTGCAATTCTGCCTTGCTTTCAAATCCTCTTCGTTGCCTTCCCTCAATATATCTGTGGATGAGAGTTATCATTTATAACTCTGCGGGTTTGTGAATTGCAGCTTCCCTGAGCTCCATTTTTCAACTGTCTTTTTTGGGAGCTGGCCGCAAAAGCGCGGGATTGCCTCAGGCCCTATTCTGCTTCTGGGCGGCAGGCTGAGCCTGTGGTTAATTCTTCTTCCTGTTGGGAAAATAGAGTGACCTGTGCCTGTCCCAACACCTAGATCTAGTCTCTCATTGGTTGCCCCTCTTCCCGTTCATCCTCAGGACAAATTGCAACCTGTAGGGAACAGGAGGTTAAAGGTGCTGATTCTCCAAGTAGGGAGATTGCTAGTAAAGTAGCTGGAATGGCGAAACCGAGCACAAGGAGATGAGAAATGAGGTGCGTTTTAGAAACCTTTCAAAATCACACGGTGTACCATCTTCTGGGTTTCTCATGCATGTTTTCGATGTAGGAAGATGCCCTTGAACCTGGAGATTTGGGACCCATGGGATGGGTACCACGCAGTATTACTTTAAAGGGTCTGCGTTTGCTCACCCAACCTCACCCAACCTCTCAGCCCCAAGAGTGTCCACCCTTATGTCTCATCCAGGTGTGGGTCTAGATATGGTCAATCCAGGTTGCATCACAGCCTCTGAACGAATTTTGTAAGAATTTCTCTCTCTTTCACTGTCTTTGTTTTACGGGTTTTTAAAAGTAATTTATTTTCATAATGGGGTTTAGCTGCTTTTCATGGTTGTGTTTATGCGGCTTTACACCCACTTGACTCACTTCCAGACAGATATCAATACATAGGTTTTAAGATTCTTACTAGTCACATATATTCTTGTGCGGGGAATAGGGGGTGTTGAGTCCAGTTCACTGAGCAAGGAGTAGGTCTTGTCTATTACATATTGGGTGTATGGAACGGTATCTGAGCGAATTTGAAACCCTTGTTTTATGCATCACCCCACCTCACCATTCCCGTTAAGCAGCCATGGTGTGTTTTCTAAACGTGTGACTCTGTTCTGTTTTGTAATTCAGTTCAAGTGTAGCGGTTTTTACATTCCCTCTATAAGTGATAGCTTATGATAAGTGTCTTTTTCTGTGTGACTTATTTCACTTAGAATCGTCGTACATAACTCCACTCATCTTGCTTCTACTAGCCTTATGAGACATTGATTTCATGTCTGAGTGATATTCCATTGTACATAAGGACCACAACTTCTTTATCCATTTTTCTCTTTCCTGGGATATTTAAGGTGTCATGAAGTGGAGGTTCTTGTCAACAGAGCAGCCCTAAACTTTCCGGTGCCTGTGTCTTGCTGATTTTTAGTTTTTCCAATTTATACGCCCATGAGTGGACGTGCCCTATGCTCCCTAAGCTGTTTTTTTTCCATGTTTCAGGACACAACGTACACTTCTCCAGAGTGGCTGTTGGCAATTTACATCCCGCCCATCAGTGTAGCAAGGCTGCCATTTCTCCATGGCCTGTCCTGCATTTCTGGTTTTGACACTTTTTGCAGCATGGCAATTTTCACCGATGGGAAGCGAGACTTCTTTGTAGTGCTGATTTGCCTTTCCAGGTTGCTTGGTTGGCCAAAAAGGGCGTATGCGGTTTTTCCTGAATATATTCAGGAAAAAACGCATACGCCCTTTTTGGCCAAGGGCATCATTGTCGACGTTTTGCCGCTTTTCATGTGCTTTAAAGGCGATTCGTATCTACCTGCTGAAATCTGTTTCCTGCAATTCTGCCTTGCTTTCAAATCCTCTTCGTTGCCTTCCCTCAATATATCTGTGGATGAGAGTTATCATTTATAACTCTGCGGGTTTGTGAATTGCAGCTTCCCTGAGCTCCATTTTTCAACTGTCTTTTTTGGGAGCTGGCCGCAAAAGCGCGGGATTGCCTCAGGCCCTATTCTGCTTCTGGGCGGCAGGCTGAGCCTGTGGTTAATTCTTCTTCCTGTTGGGAAAATAGAGTGACCTGTGCCTGTCCCAACACCTAGATCTAGTCTCTCATTGGTTGCCCCTCTTCCCGTTCATCCTCAGGACAAATTGCAACCTGTAGGGAACAGGAGGTTAAAGGTGCTGATTCTCCAAGTAGGGAGATTGCTAGTAAAGTAGCTGGAATGGCGAAACCGAGCACAAGGAGATGAGAAATGAGGTGCGTTTTAGAAACCTTTCAAAATCACACGGTGTACCATCTTCTGGGTTTCTCATGCATGTTTTCGATGTAGGAAGATGCCCTTGAACCTGGAGATTTGGGACCCATGGGATGGGTACCACGCAGTATTACTTTAAAGGTTCTGCGTTTGCTCACCCAACCTCACCCAACCTCTCAGCCCCAAGAGTGTCCACCCTTATGTCTCATCCAGGTGTGGGTCTAGATATGGTCAATCCAGGTTGCATCACAGCCTCTGAACGAATTTTGTAAGAATTTCTCTCTCTTTCACTGTCTTTGTTTTACGGGTTTTTAAAAGTAATTTATTTTCATAATGGGGTTTAGCTGCTTTTCATGGTTGTGTTTATGCGGCTTTACACCCACTTGACTCACTTCCAGACAGATATCAATACATAGGTTTTAAGATTCTTACTAGTCACATATATTCTTGTGCGGGGAATAGGGGGTGTTGAGTCCAGTTCACTGAGCAAGGAGTAGGTCTTGTCTATTACATATTGGGTGTATGGAACGGTATCTGAGCGAATTTGAAACCCTTGTTTTATGCATCACCCCACCTCACCATTCCCGTTAAGCAGCCATAGTGTGTTTTCTAAACGTGTGACTCTGTTCTGTTTTGTAATTCAGTTCAAGTGTAGCGGTTTTTACATTCCCTCTATAAGTGATAGCTTATGATAAGTGTCTTTTTCTGTGTGACTTATTTCACTTAGAATCGTCGTACCTAACTCCACTCATCTTGCTTCTACTAGCCTTATGAGACATTGATTTCATGTCTGAGTGATATTCCATTGTACATAAGGACCACAACTTCTTTATCCATTTTTCTCTTTCCTGGGATATTTAAGGTGTCATGAAGTGGAGGTTCTTGTCAACAGAGCAGCCCTAAACTTTCCGGTGCCTGTGTCTTGCTGATTTTTAGTTTTTCCAATTTATACGCCCTTGAGTGGACGTGCCCTATGCTCCCTAAGCTGTTTTTTTTCCATGTTTCAGGACACAACGTACACTTCTCCAGAGTGGCTGTTGGCAATTTACATCCCGCCCATCAGTGTAGCAAGGCTGCCATTTCTCCATGGCCTGTCCTGCATTTCTGGTTTTGACACTTTTTGCAGCATGGCCCTTTTCACCGATGGGAAGCGAGACTTCTTTGTAGCGCTGATTTGCCTTTCCAGGTTGCTTGGTTGGCCAAAAAGGGCGTATGCGGTTTTTCCTGAATATATTCAGGAAAAAACGCATACGCCCTTTTTGGCCAAGGGCATCATTGTCGACGTTTTGCCGCTTTTCATGTGCTTTAAAGGCGATTCGTATCTACCTGCTGAAATCTGTTTCCTGCAATTCTGCCTTGCTTTCAAATCCTCTTCGTTGCCTTCCCTCAATATATCTGTGGATGAGAGTTATCATTTATAACTCTGCGGGTTTGTGAATTGCAGCTTCCCTGAGCTCCATTTTTCAACTGTCTTTTTTGGGAGCTGGCCGCAAAAGCGCGGGATTGCCTCAGGCCCTATTCTGCTTCTGGGCGGCAGGCTGAGCCTGTGGTTAATTCTTCTTCCTGTTGGGAAAATAGAGTGACCTGTGCCTGTCCCAACACCTAGATCTAGTCTCTCATTGGTTGCCCCTCTTCCCGTTCATCCTCAGGACAAATTGCAACCTGTAGGTTACAGGAGGTTAAAGGTGCTGATTCTCCAAGTAGGGAGATTGCTAGTAAAGTAGCTGGAATGGCGAAACCGAGCACAAGGAGATGAGAAATGAGGTGCGTTTTAGAAACCTTTCAAAATCACACGGTGTACCATCTTCTGGGTTTCTCATGCATGTTTTCGATGTAGGAAGATGCCCTTGAACCTGGAGATTTGGGACCCATGGGATGGGTACCACGCAGTATTACTTTAAAGGGTCTGCGTTTGCTCACCCAACCTCACCCAACCTCTCAGCCCCAAGAGTGTCCACCCTTATGTCTCATCCAGGTGTGGGTCTAGATATGGTCAATCCAGGTTGCATCACAGCCTCTGAACGAATTTTGTAAGAATTTCTCTCTCTTTCACTGTCTTTGTTTTACGGGTTTTTAAAAGTAATTTATTTTCATAATGGGGTTTAGCTGCTTTTCATGGTTGTGTTTATGCGGCTTTACACCCACTTGACTCACTTCCAGACAGATATCAATACATAGGTTTTAAGATTCTTACTAGTCACATATATTCTTGTGCGGGGAATAGGGGGTGTTGAGTCCAGTTCACTGAGCAAGGAGTAGGTCTTGTCTATTACATATTGGGTGTATGGAACGGTATCTGAGCGAATTTGAAACCCTTGTTTTATGCATCACCCCACCTCACCATTCCCGTTAAGCAGCCATGGTGTGTTTTCTAAACGTGTGACTCTGTTCTGTTTTGTAATTCAGTTCAAGTGTAGCGGTTTTTACATTCCCTCTATAAGTGATAGCTTATGATAAGTGTCTTTTTCTGTGTGACTTATTTCACTTAGAATCGTCGTACATAACTCCACTCATCTTGCTTCTACTAGCCTTATGAGACATTGATTTCATGTCTGAGTGATATTCCATTGTACATAAGGACCACAACTTCTTTATCCATTTTTCTCTTTCCTGGGATATTTAAGGTGTCATGAAGTGGAGGTTCTTGTCAACAGAGCAGCCCTAAACTTTCCGGTGCCTGTGTCTTGCTGATTTTTAGTTTTTCCAATTTATACGCCCATGAGTGGACGTGCCCTATGCTCCCTAAGCTGTTTTTTTTCCATGTTTCAGGACACAACGTACACTTCTCCAGAGTGGCTGTTGGCAATTTACATCCCGCCCATCAGTGTAGCAAGGCTGCCATTTCTCCATGGCCTGTCCTGCATTTCTGGTTTTGACACTTTTTGCAGCATGGCAATTTTCACCGATGGGAAGCGAGACTTCTTTGTAGTGCTGATTTGCCTTTCCAGGTTGCTTGGTTGGCCAAAAAGGGCGTATGCGGTTTTTCCTGAATATATTCAGGAAAAAACGCATACGCCCTTTTTGGCCAAGGGCATCATTGTCGACGTTTTGCCGCTTTTCATGTGCTTTAAAGGCGATTCGTATCTACCTGCTGAAATCTGTTTCCTGCAATTCTGCCTTGCTTTCAAATCCTCTTCGTTGCCTTCCCTCAATATATCTGTGGATGAGAGTTATCATTTATAACTCTGCGGGTTTGTGAATTGCAGCTTCCCTGAGCTCCATTTTTCAACTGTCTTTTTTGGGAGCTGGCCGCAAAAGCGCGGGATTGCCTCAGGCCCTATTCTGCTTCTGGGCGGCAGGCTGAGCCTGTGGTTATTTCTTCTTCCTGTTGGGAAAATAGAGTGACCTGTGCCTGTCCCAACACCTAGATCTAGTCTCTCATTGGTTGCCCCTCTTCCCGTTCATCCTCAGGACAAATTGCAACCTGTAGGGAACAGGAGGTTAAAGGTGCTGATTCTCCAAGTAGGGAGATTGCTAGTAAAGTAGCTGGAATGGCGAAACCGAGCACAAGGAGATGAGAAATGAGGTGCGTTTTAGAAACCTTTCAAAATCACACGGTGTACCATCTTCTGGGTTTCTCATGCATGTTTTCGATGTAGGAAGATGCCCTTGAACCTGGAGATTTGGGACCCATGGGATGGGTACCACGCAGTATTACTTTAAAGGGTCTGCGTTTGCTCACCCAACCTCACCCAACCTCTCAGCCCCAAGAGTGTCCACCCTTATGTCTCATCCAGGTGTGGGTCTAGATATGGTCAATCCAGGTTGCATCACAGCCTCTGAACGAATTTTGTAAGAATTTCTCTCTCTTTCACTGTCTTTGTTTTACGGGTTTTTAAAAGTAATTTATTTTCATAATGGGGTTTAGCTGCTTTTCATGGTTGTGTTTATGCGGCTTTACACCCACTTGACTCACTTCCAGACAGATATCAATACATAGGTTTTAAGATTCTTACTAGTCACATATATTCTTGTGCGGGGAATAGGGGGTGTTGAGTCCAGTTCACTGAGCAAGGAGTAGGTCTTGTCTATTACATATTGGGTGTATGGAACGGTATCTGAGCGAATTTGAAACCCTTGTTTTATGCATCACCCCACCTCACCATTCCCGTTAAGCAGCCATAGTGTGTTTTCTAAACGTGTGACTCTGTTCTGTTTTGTAATTCAGTTCAAGTGTAGCGGTTTTTACATTCCCTCTATAAGTGGTAGCTTATGATAAGTGTCTTTTTCTGTGTGACTTATTTCACTTAGAATTGGCGTACCTAACTCCACTCATCTTGCTTCTACTAGCCTTATGAGACATTGATTTCATGTCTGAGTGATATTCCATTGTACATAAGGACCACAACTTCTTTATCCATTTTTCTCTTTCCTGGGATATTTAAGGTGTCATGAAGTGGAGGTTCTTGTCAACAGAGCCGCCCTAAACTTTCCGGTGCCTGTGTCTTGCTGATTTTTAGTTTTTCCAATTTATACGCCCTTGAGTGGAAGTGCCCTATGCTCCCTAAGCTGTTTTTTTTTCCATGTTTCAGGACACAACGTACACTTCTCCAGAGTGGTTGTTGGCAATTTACATCCCGCCCATCAGTGTAGCAAGGCTGCCATTTCTCCATGGCCTGTCCTGCATTTCTGGTTTTGACACTTTTTGCAGCATGGCCCTTTTCACCGATGGGAAGCGAGACTTCTTTGTAGCGCTGATTTGCCTTTCCAGGTTGCTTGGTTGGCCAAAAAGGGCGTATGCGGTTTTTCCTGAATATATTCAGGAAAAAACGCATACGCCCTTTTTGGCCAAGGGCATCATTGTCGACGTTTTGCCGCTTTTCATGTGCTTTAAAGGCGATTCGTATCTACCTGCTGAAATCTGTTTCCTGCAATTCTGCCTTGCTTTCAAATCCTCTTCGTTGCCTTCCCTCAATATATCTGTGGATGAGAGTTATCATTTATAACTCTGCGGGTTTGTGAATTGCAGTTTCCCTGAGCTCCATTTTTCAACTGTCTTTTTTGGGAGCTGGCCGCAAAAGCGCGGGATTGCCTCAGGCCCTATTCTGCTTCTGGGCGGCAGGCTGAGCCTGTGGTTAATTCTTCTTCCTGTTGGGAAAATAGAGTGACCTGTGCCTGTCCCAACACCTAGATCTAGTCTCTCATTGGTTGCCCCTCTTCCCGTTCATCCTCAGGACAAATTGCAACCTGTAGGGAACAGGAGGTTAAAGGTGCTGATTCTCCAAGTAGGGAGATTGCTAGTAAAGTAGCTGGAATGGCGAAACCGAGCACAAGGAGATGAGAAATGAGGTGCGTTTTAGAAACCTTTCAAAATCACACGGTGTACCATCTTCTGGGTTTCTCATGCATGTTTTCGATGTAGGAAGATGCCCTTGAACCTGGAGATTTGGGACCCATGGGATGGGTACCACGCAGTATTACTTTAAAGGGTCTGCGTTTGCTCACCCAACCTCACCCAACCTCTCAGCCCCAAGAGTGTCCACCCTTATGTCTCATCCAGGTGTGGGTCTAGATATGGTCAATCCAGGTTGCATCACAGCCTCTGAACGAATTTTGTAAGAATTTCTCTCTCTTTCACTGTCTTTGTTTTACGGGTTTTTAAAAGTAATTTATTTTCATAATGGGGTTTAGCTGCTTTTCATGGTTGTGTTTATGCGGCTTTACACCCACTTGACTCACTTCCAGACAGATATCAATACATAGGTTTTAAGATTCTTACTAGTCACATATATTCTTGTGCGGGGAATAGGGGGTGTTGAGTCCAGTTCACTGAGCAAGGAGTAGGTCTTGTCTATTACATATTGGGTGTATGGAACGGTATCTGAGCGAATTTGAAACCCTTGTTTTATGCATCACCCCACCTCACCATTCCCGTTAAGCAGCCATGGTGTGTTTTCTAAACGTGTGACTCTGTTCTGTTTTGTAATTCAGTTCAAGTGTAGCGGTTTTTACATTCCCTCTATAAGTGATAGCTTATGATAAGTGTCTTTTTCTGTGTGACTTATTTCACTTAGAATCGTCGTACATAACTCCACTCATCTTGCTTCTACTAGCCTTATGAGACATTGATTTCATGTCTGAGTGATATTCCATTGTACATAAGGACCACAACTTCTTTATCCATTTTTCTCTTTCCTGGGATATTTAAGGTGTCATGAAGTGGAGGTTCTTGTCAACAGAGCAGCCCTAAACTTTCCGGTGCCTGTGTCTTGCTGATTTTTAGTTTTTCCAATTTATACGCCCATGAGTGGACGTGCCCTATGCTCCCTAAGCTGTTTTTTTTCCATGTTTCAGGACACAACGTACACTTCTCCAGAGTGGCTGTTGGCAATTTACATCCCGCCCATCAGTGTAGCAAGGCTGCCATTTCTCCATGGCCTGTCCTGCATTTCTGGTTTTGACACTTTTTGCAGCATGGCAATTTTCACCGATGGGAAGCGAGACTTCTTTGTAGTGCTGATTTGCCTTTCCAGGTTGCTTGGTTGGCCAAAAAGGGCGTATGCGGTTTTTCCTGAATATATTCAGGAAAAAACGCATACGCCCTTTTTGGCCAAGGGCATCATTGTCGACGTTTTGCCGCTTTTCATGTGCTTTAAAGGCGATTCGTATCTACCTGCTGAAATCTGTTTCCTGCAATTCTGCCTTGCTTTCAAATCCTCTTCGTTGCCTTCCCTCAATATATCTGTGGATGAGAGTTATCATTTATAACTCTGCGGGTTTGTGAATTGCAGCTTCCCTGAGCTCCATTTTTCAACTGTCTTTTTTGGGAGCTGGCCGCAAAAGCGCGGGATTGCCTCAGGCCCTATTCTGCTTCTGGGCGGCAGGCTGAGCCTGTGGTTAATTCTTCTTCCTGTTGGGAAAATAGAGTGACCTGTGCCTGTCCCAACACCTAGATCTAGTCTCTCATTGGTTGCCCCTCTTCCCGTTCATCCTCAGGACAAATTGAAACCTGTAGGGAACAGGAGGTTAAAGGTGCTGATTCTCCAAGTAGGGAGATTGCTAGTAAAGTAGCTGGAATGGCGAAACCGAGCACAAGGAGATGAGAAATGAGGTGCGTTTTAGAAACCTTTCAAAATCACACGGTGTACCATCTTCTGGGTTTCTCATGCATGTTTTCGATGTAGGAAGATGCCCTTGAACCTGGAGATTTGGGACCCATGGGATGGGTACCACGCAGTATTACTTTAAAGGTTCTGCGTTTGCTCACCCAACCTCACCCAACCTCTCAGCCCCAAGAGTGTCCACCCTTATGTCTCATCCAGGTGTGGGTCTAGATATGGTCAATCCAGGTTGCATCACAGCCTCTGAACGAATTTTGTAAGAATTTCTCTCTCTTTCACTGTCTTTGTTTTACGGGTTTTTAAAAGTAATTTATTTTCATAATGGGGTTTAGCTGCTTTTCATGGTTGTGTTTATGCGGCTTTACACCCACTTGACTCACTTCCAGACAGATATCAATACATAGGTTTTAAGATTCTTACTAGTCACATATATTCTTGTGCGGGGAATAGGGGGTGTTGAGTCCAGTTCACTGAGCAAGGAGTAGGTCTTGTCTATTACATATTGGGTGTATGGAACGGTATCTGAGCGAATTTGAAACCCTTGTTTTATGCATCACCCCACCTCACCATTCCCGTTAAGCAGCCATAGTGTGTTTTCTAAACGTGTGACTCTGTTCTGTTTTGTAATTCAGTTCAAGTGTAGCGGTTTTTACATTCCCTCTATAAGTGATAGCTTATGATAAGTGTCTTTTTCTGTGTGACTTATTTCACTTAGAATCGTCGTACCTAACTCCACTCATCTTGCTTCTACTAGCCTTATGAGACATTGATTTCATGTCTGAGTGATATTCCATTGTACATAAGGACCACAACTTCTTTATCCATTTTTCTCTTTCCTGGGATATTTAAGGTGTCATGAAGTGGAGGTTCTTGTCAACAGAGCAGCCCTAAACTTTCCGGTGCCTGTGTCTTGCTGATTTTTAGTTTTTCCAATTTATACGCCCTTGAGTGGACGTGCCCTATGCTCCCTAAGCTGTTTTTTTTCCATGTTTCAGGACACAACGTACACTTCTCCAGAGTGGCTGTTGGCAATTTACATCCCGCCCATCAGTGTAGCAAGGCTGCCATTTCTCCATGGCCTGTCCTGCATTTCTGGTTTTGACACTTTTTGCAGCATGGCCCTTTTCACCGATGGGAAGCGAGACTTCTTTGTAGCGCTGATTTGCCTTTCCAGGTTGCTTGGTTGGCCAAAAAGGGCGTATGCGGTTTTTCCTGAATATATTCAGGAAAAAACGCATACGCCCTTTTTGGCCAAGGGCATCATTGTCGACGTTTTGCCGCTTTTCATGTGCTTTAAAGGCGATTCGTATCTACCTGCTGAAATCTGTTTCCTGCAATTCTGCCTTGCTTTCAAATCCTCTTCGTTGCCTTCCCTCAATATATCTGTGGATGAGAGTTATCATTTATAACTCTGCGGGTTTGTGAATTGCAGCTTCCCTGAGCTCCATTTTTCAACTGTCTTTTTTGGGAGCTGGCCGCAAAAGCGCGGGATTGCCTCAGGCCCTATTCTGCTTCTGGGCGGCAGGCTGAGCCTGTGGTTAATTCTTCTTCCTGTTGGGAAAATAGAGTGACCTGTGCCTGTCCCAACACCTAGATCTAGTCTCTCATTGGTTGCCCCTCTTCCCGTTCATCCTCAGGACAAATTGCAACCTGTAGGGAACAGGAGGTTAAAGGTGCTGATTCTCCAAGTAGGGAGATTGCTAGTAAAGTAGCTGGAATGGCGAAACCGAGCACAAGGAGATGAGAAATGAGGTGCGTTTTAGAAACCTTTCAAAATCACACGGTGTACCATCTTCTGGGTTTCTCATGCATGTTTTCGATGTAGGAAGATGCCCTTGAACCTGGAGATTTGGGACCCATGGGATGGGTACCACGCAGTATTACTTTAAAGGGTCTGCGTTTGCTCACCCAACCTCACCCAACCTCTCAGCCCCAAGAGTGTCCACCCTTATGTCTCATCCAGGTGTGGGTCTAGATATGGTCAATCCAGGTTGCATCACAGCCTCTGAACGAATTTTGTAAGAATTTCTCTCTCTTTCACTGTCTTTGTTTTACGGGTTTTTAAAAGTAATTTATTTTCATAATGGGGTTTAGCTGCTTTTCATGGTTGTGTTTATGCGGCTTTACACCCACTTGACTCACTTCCAGACAGATATCAATACATAGGTTTTAAGATTCTTACTAGTCACATATATTCTTGTGCGGGGAATAGGGGGTGTTGAGTCCAGTTCACTGAGCAAGGAGTAGGTCTTGTCTATTACATATTGGGTGTATGGAACGGTATCTGAGCGAATTTGAAACCCTTGTTTTATGCATCACCCCACCTCACCATTCCCGTTAAGCAGCCATAGTGTGTTTTCTAAACGTGTGACTCTGTTCTGTTTTGTAATTCAGTTCAAGTGTAGCGGTTTTTACATTCCCTCTATAAGTGGTAGCTTATGATAAGTGTCTTTTTCTGTGTGACTTATTTCACTTAGAATTGTCGTACCTAACTCCACTCATCTTGCTTCTACTAGCCTTATGAGACATTGATTTCATGTCTGAGTGATATTCCATTGTACATAAGGACCACAACTTCTTTATCCATTTTTCTCTTTCCTGGGATATTTAAGGTGTCATGAAGTGGAGGTTCTTGTCAACAGAGCCGCCCTAAACTTTCCGGTGCCTGTGTCTTGCTGATTTTTAGTTTTTCCAATTTATACGCCCTTGAGTGGAAGTGCCCTATGCTCCCTAAGCTGTTTTTTTTTCCATGTTTCAGGACACAACGTACACTTCTCCAGAGTGGTTGTTGGCAATTTACATCCCGCCCATCAGTGTAGCAAGGCTGCCATTTCTCCATGGCCTGTCCTGCATTTCTGGTTTTGACACTTTTTGCAGCATGGCCCTTTTCACCGATGGGAAGCGAGACTTCTTTGTAGCGCTGATTTGCCTTTCCAGGTTGCTTGGTTGGCCAAAAAGGGCGTATGCGGTTTTTCCTGAATATATTCAGGAAAAAACGCATACGCCCTTTTTGGCCAAGGGCATCATTGTCGACGTTTTGCCGCTTTTCATGTGCTTTAAAGGCGATTCGTATCTACCTGCTGAAATCTGTTTCCTGCAATTCTGCCTTGCTTTCAAATCCTCTTCGTTGCCTTCCCTCAATATATCTGTGGATGAGAGTTATCATTTATAACTCTGCGGGTTTGTGAATTGCAGTTTCCCTGAGCTCCATTTTTCAACTGTCTTTTTTGGGAGCTGGCCGCAAAAGCGCGGGATTGCCTCAGGCCCTATTCTGCTTCTGGGCGGCAGGCTGAGCCTGTGGTTAATTCTTCTTCCTGTTGGGAAAATAGAGTGACCTGTGCCTGTCCCAACACCTAGATCTAGTCTCTCATTGGTTGCCCCTCTTCCCGTTCATCCTCAGGACAAATTGCAACCTGTAGGGAACAGGAGGTTAAAGGTGCTGATTCTCCAAGTAGGGAGATTGCTAGTAAAGTAGCTGGAATGGCGAAACCGAGCACAAGGAGATGAGAAATGAGGTGCGTTTTAGAAACCTTTCAAAATCACACGGTGTACCATCTTCTGGGTTTCTCATGCATGTTTTCGATGTAGGAAGATGCCCTTGAACCTGGAGATTTGGGACCCATGGGATGGGTACCACGCAGTATTACTTTAAAGGGTCTGCGTTTGCTCACCCAACCTCACCCAACCTCTCAGCCCCAAGAGTGTCCACCCTTATGTCTCATCCAGCTGTGGGTCTTGATATGGTCAATCCAGGTTGCATCACAGCCTCTGAACGAATTTTGTAAGAATTTCTCTCTCTTTCACTGTCTTTGTTTTATGGGTTTTTAAAAGTAATTTATTTTTATAATGGGGTTTAGCTGCTTTTCATGGCTGTGTTTATGCGGCTTTACACCCACTTGACTCACTTCCAGAGAGATATCAATACATAGGTTTTAAGATTCTTACTAGTCACATATATTCTTGTGTGGTGAATAGGGGGTGTTGAGTCCAGTTCACTGAGCAAGGAGTAGGTCTTGTCTATTACATATTGGGTGTATGGAACGGTATCTGAGCGAATTTGAAACCCTTGTTTTATGCATCACCCCACCTCACCATTCCCGTTAAGCAGCCATGGTGTGTTTTCTAAACGTGTGACTCTGTTCTGTTTTGTAATTCAGTTCAAGTGTAGCGGTTTTTACATTCCCTCTATAAGTGATAGCTTATGATAAGTGTCTTTTTCTGTGTGACTTATTTCACTTAGAATCGTCGTACCTAACTCCACTCATCTTGCTTCTACTAGCCTTATGAGACATTGATTTCATGTCTGAGTGATATTCCATTGTACATAAGGACCACAACTTCTTTATCCATTTTTCTCTTTCCTGGGATATTTAAGGTGTCATGAAGTGGAGGTTCTTGTCAACAGAGCAGCCCTAAACTTTCCGGTGCCTGTGTCTTGCTGATTTTTAGTTTTTCCAATTTATACGCCCTTGAGTGGACGTGCCCTATGCTCCCTAAGCTGTTTTTTTTCCATGTTTCAGGACACAACGTACACTTCTCCAGAGTGGCTGTTGGCAATTTACATCCCGCCCATCAGTGTAGCAAGGCTGCCATTTCTCCATGGCCTGTCCTGCATTTCTGGTTTTGACACTTTTTGCAGCATGGCCCTTTTCACCGATGGGAAGCGAGACTTCTTTGTAGCGCTGATTTGCCTTTCCAGGTTGCTTGGTTGGCCAAAAAGGGCGTATGCGGTTTTTCCTGAATATATTCAGGAAAAAACGCATACGCCCTTTTTGGCCAAGGGCATCATTGTCGACGTTTTGCCGCTTTTCATGTGCTTTAAAGGCGATTCGTATCTACCTGCTGAAATCTGTTTCCTGCAATTCTGCCTTGCTTTCAAATCCTCTTCGTTGCCTTCCCTCAATATATCTGTGGATGAGAGTTATCATTTATAACTCTGCGGGTTTGTGAATTGCAGCTTCCCTGAGCTCCATTTTTCAACTGTCTTTTTTGGGAGCTGGCCGCAAAAGCGCGGGATTGCCTCAGGCCCTATTCTGCTTCTGGGCGGCAGGCTGAGCCTGTGGTTAATTCTTCTTCCTGTTGGGAAAATAGAGTGACCTGTGCCTGTCCCAACACCTAGATCTAGTCTCTCATTGGTTGCCCCTCTTCCCGTTCATCCTCAGGACAAATTGCAACCTGTAGGGAACAGGAGGTTAAAGGTGCTGATTCTCCAAGTAGGGAGATTGCTAGTAAAGTAGCTGGAATGGCGAAACCGAGCACAAGGAGATGAGAAATGAGGTGCGTTTTAGAAACCTTTCAAAATCACACGGTGTACCATCTTCTGGGTTTCTCATGCATGTTTTCGATGTAGGAAGATGCCCTTGAACCTGGAGATTTGGGACCCATGGGATGGGTACCACGCAGTATTACTTTAAAGGGTCTGCGTTTGCTCACCCAACCTCACCCAACCTCTCAGCCCCAAGAGTGTCCACCCTTATGTCTCATCCAGGTGTGGGTCTAGATATGGTCAATCCAGGTTGCATCACAGCCTCTGAACGAATTTTGTAAGAATTTCTCTCTCTTTCACTGTCTTTGTTTTACGGGTTTTTAAAAGTAATTTATTTTCATAATGGGGTTTAGCTGCTTTTCATGGTTGTGTTTATGCGGCTTTACACCCACTTGACTCACTTCCAGACAGATATCAATACATAGGTTTTAAGATTCTTACTAGTCACATATATTCTTGTGCGGGGAATAGGGGGTGTTGAGTCCAGTTCACTGAGCAAGGAGTAGGTCTTGTCTATTACATATTGGGTGTATGGAACGGTATCTGAGCGAATTTGAAACCCTTGTTTTATGCATCACCCCACCTCACCATTCCCGTTAAGCAGCCATAGTGTGTTTTCTAAACGTGTGACTCTGTTCTGTTTTGTAATTCAGTTCAAGTGTAGCGGTTTTTACATTCCCTCTATAAGTGGTAGCTTATGATAAGTGTCTTTTTCTGTGTGACTTATTTCACTTAGAATCGTCGTACCTAACTCCACTCATCTTGCTTCTACTAGCCTTATGAGACATTGATTTCATGTCTGAGTGATATTCCATTGTACATAAGGACCACAACTTCTTTATCCATTTTTCTCTTTCCTGGGATATTTAAGGTGTCATGAAGTGGAGGTTCTTGTCAACAGAGCCGCCCTAAACTTTCCGGTGCCTGTGTCTTGCTGATTTTTAGTTTTTCCAATTTATACGCCCATGAGTGGACGTGCCCTATGCTCCCTAAGCTGTTTTTTTTTCCATGTTTCAGGACACAACGTACACTTCTCCAGAGTGGTTGTTGGCAATTTACATCCCGCCCATCAGTGTAGCAAGGCTGCCATTTCTCCATGGCCTGTCCTGCATTTCTGGTTTTGACACTTTTTGCAGCATGGCCCTTTTCACCGATGGGAAGCGAGACTTCTTTGTAGCGCTGATTTGCCTTTCCAGGTTGCTTGGTTGGCCAAAAAGGGCGTATGCGGTTTTTCCTGAATATATTCAGGAAAAAACGCATACGCCCTTTTTGGCCAAGGGCATCATTGTCGACGTTTTGCCGCTTTTCATGTGCTTTAAAGGCGATTCGTATCTACCTGCTGAAATCTGTTTCCTGCAATTCTGCCTTGCTTTCAAATCCTCTTCGTTGCCTTCCCTCAATATATCTGTGGATGAGAGTTATCATTTATAACTCTGCGGGTTTGTGAATTGCAGTTTCCCTGAGCTCCATTTTTCAACTGTCTTTTTTGGGAGCTGGCCGCAAAAGCGCGGGATTGCCTCAGGCCCTATTCTGCTTCTGGGCGGCAGGCTGAGCCTGTGGTTAATTCTTCTTCCTGTTGGGAAAATAGAGTGACCTGTGCCTGTCCCAACACCTAGATCTAGTCTCTCATTGGTTGCCCCTCTTCCCGTTCATCCTCAGGACAAATTGCAACCTGTAGGGAACAGGAGGTTAAAGGTGCTGATTCTCCAAGTAGGGAGATTGCTAGTAAAGTAGCTGGAATGGCGAAACCGAGCACAAGGAGATGAGAAATGAGGTGCGTTTTAGAAACCTTTCAAAATCACACGGTGTACCATCTTCTGGGTTTCTCATGCATGTTTTCGATGTAGGAAGATGCCCTTGAACCTGGAGATTTGGGACCCATGGGATGGGTACCACGCAGTATTACTTTAAAGGGTCTGCGTTTGCTCACCCAACCTCACCCAACCTCTCAGCCCAAAAAGTGTCCACCCTTATGTCTCATCCAGCTGTGGGTCTTGATATGGTCAATCCAGGTTGCATCACAGCCTCTGAACGAATTTTGTAAGAATTTCTCTCTCTTTCACTGTCTTTGTTTTATGGGTTTTTAAAAGTAATTTATTTTTATAATGGGGTTTAGCTGCTTTTCATGGCTGTGTTTATGCGGCTTTACACCCACTTGACTCACTTCCAGAGAGATATCAATACATAGGTTTTAAGATTCTTACTAGTCACATATATTCTTGTGTGGTGAATAGGGGGTGTTGAGTCCAGTTCACTGAGCAAGGAGTAGGTCTTGTCTATTACATATTGGGTGTATGGAACGGTATCTGAGCGAATTTGAAACCCTTGTTTTATGCATCACCCCACCTCACCATTCCCGTTATGCAGCCATGGTGTGTTTTCTAAACGTGTGACTCTGTTCTGTTTTGTAATTCAGTTCAAGTGTAGCGGTTTTTACATTCCCTCTATAAGTGATAGCTTATGATAAGTGTCTTTTTCTGTGTGACTTATTTCACTTAGAATCGTCGTACCTAACTCCACTCATCTTGCTTCTACTAGCCTTATGAGACATTGATTTCATGTCTGAGTGATATTCCATTGTACATAAGGACCACAACTTCTTTATCCATTTTTCTCTTTCCTGGGATATTTAAGGTGTCATGAAGTGGAGGTTCTTGTCAACAGAGCAGCCCTAAACTTTCCGGTGCCTGTGTCTTGCTGATTTTTAGTTTTTCCAATTTATACGCCCTTGAGTGGACGTGCCCTATGCTCCCTAAGCTGTTTTTTTTCCATGTTTCAGGACACAACGTACACTTCTCCAGAGTGGCTGTTGGCAATTTACATCCCGCCCATCAGTGTAGCAAGGCTGCCATTTCTCCATGGCCTGTCCTGCATTTCTGGTTTTGACACTTTTTGCAGCATGGCCCTTTTCACCGATGGGAAGCGAGACTTCTTTGTAGCGCTGATTTGCCTTTCCAGGTTGCTTGGTTGGCCAAAAAGGGCGTATGCGGTTTTTCCTGAATATATTCAGGAAAAAACGCATACGCCCTTTTTGGCCAAGGGCATCATTGTCGACGTTTTGCCGCTTTTCATGTGCTTTAAAGGCGATTCGTATCTACCTGCTGAAATCTGTTTCCTGCAATTCTGCCTTGCTTTCAAATCCTCTTCGTTGCCTTCCCTCAATATATCTGTGGATGAGAGTTATCATTTATAACTCTGCGGGTTTGTGAATTGCAGCTTCCCTGAGCTCCATTTTTCAACTGTCTTTTTTGGGAGCTGGCCGCAAAAGCGCGGGATTGCCTCAGGCCCTATTCTGCTTCTGGGCGGCAGGCTGAGCCTGTGGTTAATTCTTCTTCCTGTTGGGAAAATAGAGTGACCTGTGCCTGTCCCAACACCTAGATCTAGTCTCTCATTGGTTGCCCCTCTTCCCGTTCATCCTCAGGACAAATTGCAACCTGTAGGGAACAGGAGGTTAAAGGTGCTGATTCTCCAAGTAGGGAGATTGCTAGTAAAGTAGCTGCAATGGCGAAACCGAGCACAAGGAGATGAGAAATGAGGTGCGTTTTAGAAACCTTTCAAAATCACACGGTGTACCATCTTCTGGGTTTCTCATGCATGTTTTCGATGTAGGAAGATGCCCTTGAACCTGGAGATTTGGGACCCATGGGATGGGTACCACGCAGTATTACTTTAAAGGGTCTGCGTTTGCTCACCCAACCTCACCCAACCTCTCAGCCCCAAGAGTGTCCACCCTTATGTCTCATCCAGGTGTGGGTCTAGATATGGTCAATCCAGGTTGCATCACAGCCTCTGAACGAATTTTGTAAGAATTTCTCTCTCTTTCACTGTCTTTGTTTTACGGGTTTTTAAAAGTAATTTATTTTCATAATGGGGTTTAGCTGCTTTTCATGGTTGTGTTTATGCGGCTTTACACCCACTTGACTCACTTCCAGACAGATATCAATACATAGGTTTTAAGATTCTTACTAGTCACATATATTCTTGTGCGGGGAATAGGGGGTGTTGAGTCCAGTTCACTGAGCAAGGAGTAGGTCTTGTCTATTACATATTGGGTGTATGGAACAGTATCTGAGCGAATTTGAAACCCTTGTTTTATGCATCACCCCACCTCACCATTCCCGTTAAGCAGCCATAGTGTGTTTTCTAAACGTGTGACTCTGTTCTGTTTTGTAATTCAGTTCAAGTGTAGCGGTTTTTACATTCCCTCTATAAGTGGTAGCTTATGATAAGTGTCTTTTTCTGTGTGACTTATTTCACTTAGAATCGTCGTACCTAACTCCACTCATCTTGCTTCTACTAGCCTTATGAGACATTGATTTCATGTCTGAGTGATATTCCATTGTACATAAGGACCACAACTTCTTTATCCATTTTTCTCTTTCCTGGGATATTTAAGGTGTCATGAAGTGGAGGTTCTTGTCAACAGAGCCGCCCTAAACTTTCCGGTGCCTGTGTCTTGCTGATTTTTAGTTTTTCCAATTTATACGCCCATGAGTGGACGTGCCCTATGCTCCCTAAGCTGTTTTTTTTTCCATGTTTCAGGACACAACGTACACTTCTCCAGAGTGGTTGTTGGCAATTTACATCCCGCCCATCAGTGTAGCAAGGCTGCCATTTCTCCATGGCCTGTCCTGCATTTCTGGTTTTGACACTTTTTGCAGCATGGCCCTTTTCACCGATGGGAAGCGAGACTTCTTTGTAGCGCTGATTTGCCTTTCCAGGTTGCTTGGTTGGCCAAAAAGGGCGTATGCGGTTTTTCCTGAATATATTCAGGAAAAAACGCATACGCCCTTTTTGGCCAAGGGCATCATTGTCGACGTTTTGCCGCTTTTCATGTGCTTTAAAGGCGATTCGTATCTACCTGCTGAAATCTGTTTCCTGCAATTCTGCCTTGCTTTCAAATCCTCTTCGTTGCCTTCCCTCAATATATCTGTGGATGAGAGTTATCATTTATAACTCTGCGGGTTTGTGAATTGCAGTTTCCCTGAGCTCCATTTTTCAACTGTCTTTTTTGGGAGCTGACCGCAAAAGCGCGGGATTGCCTCAGGCCCTATTCTGCTTCTGGGCGGCAGGCTGAGCCTGTGGTTAATTCTTCTTCCTGTTGGGAAAATAGAGTGACCTGTGCCTGTCCCAACACCTAGATCTAGTCTCTCATTGGTTGCCCCTCTTCCCGTTCATCCTCAGGACAATTTGCAACCTGTAGGGAACAGGAGGTTAAAGGTGCTGATTCTCCAAGTAGGGAGATTGCTAGTAAAGTAGCTGGAATGGCGAAACCGAGCACAAGGAGATGAGAAATGAGGTGCGTTTTAGAAACCTTTCAAAATCACACGGTGTACCATCTTCTGGGTTTCTCATGCATGTTTTCGATGTAGGAAGATGCCCTTGAACCTGGAGATTTGGGACCCATGGGATGGGTACCACGCAGTATTACTTTAAAGGGTCTGCGTTTGCTCACCCAACCTCACCCAACCTCTCAGCCCCAAGAGTGTCCACCCTTATGTCTCATCCAGCTGTGGGTCTTGATATGGTCAATCCAGGTTGCATCACAGCCTCTGAACGAATTTTGTAAGAATTTCTCTCTCTTTCACTGTCTTTGTTTTATGGGTTTTTAAAAGTAATTTATTTTTATAATGGGGTTTAGCTGCTTTTCATGGCTGTGTTTATGCGGCTTTACACCCACTTGACTCACTTCCAGAGAGATATCAATACATAGGTTTTAAGATTCTTACTAGTCACATATATTCTTGTGTGGTGAATAGGGGGTGTTGAGTCCAGTTCACTGAGCAAGGAGTAGGTCTTGTCTATTACATATTGGGTGTATGGAACGGTATCTGAGCGAATTTGAAACCCTTGTTTTATGCATCACCCCACCTCACCATTCCCGTTAAGCAGCCATGGTGTGTTTTCTAAACGTGTGACTCTGTTCTGTTTTGTAATTCAGTTCAAGTGTAGCGGTTTTTACATTCCCTCTATAAGTGATAGCTTATGATAAGTGTCTTT